>NC_092142.1:57097328-57406896 GCF_043159975.1 Macaca nemestrina
CCTCGACCTCCCAGGCTCAAATGATCCTCCCATCTCAGCTTCCTGAGTAACTGGGACCACATGCCACCATGCCCAGCTAATTTTTAAAAATTATTTGTAGAGACAGGGTCTCCCTATGTCGCCTAGCCTGGTCTCAACTCCTGGGCCCCACCGATGCTCCTGCCTTGGCCTCCCAAAGTGCTGAGATTACATGCGTGAGCCACTGTGCCTAGCCTGTTGTAATGAATGGAGAGAGAACTGGGCAGAGGTTGGCAGGTGCAGTGGTAGGAGTTATAACAGTCTAACAGTAACAACTTCTGCCCAAGCATCTCTGTATGTGGGAAAGAAAGAGAAAGACCCCTCCTCACAGCCCCCATGCAGGAGAGGAGAACATGTGGGCCTTCAGGGCAAAAGAGCCCCACGGTCCTAGTGAATAACCCTGCATGGACTGAGGAGCTTGCGTGTGGAGGGATTTAGAAGGTATTTAGCAGATAAAGTCAACAGGAGTAGGTGCAGGTAGGGCGGGGTAGGAGGCGGAACAGGGGGAGTGCAGGCCCATACCTAGGCTCCAGCTTGGGTGACAGGTGGGCTGAGGGTGTCAGAGACCGCACGGAGATCACCAGAGTTGCCACACGGGTCCTGATGGGAAACACAAATGAGGGAAGTAGGTGGGGAGGCCGTGGGGAAAGGAAAATTCCACAGGGAAATGGGACACCCACACCTGCCCTGTTTAAACAGTAGCCACAGGGCCCCCTGCAGACTGTGCTATGTTGGAGGGGCCAGCCAGGTTACCAGTTCTTCCAATTTCCTGCTTCTGAGAGAAGCCAGGAATCTAGATTTTTAAAAGAAAGCTCTAATGTAGATATGTATTTTGTTGTAAGCATATGCTTTAAATAAAAGTAATAGTCACAACTTCAAAACTCAAAATGCTGTAACAATATGCACAGCAACAAGTCTCACTCCCATCACCCCCCATACAGGTAACCCCCCCACATTCTTAGTGTCTGATGTCTCTCCCTGGTTCACTAATGGGAATACAAACACATGTTATTTTGCTCCCCAATTTTTTATTACTGTTAACTGAAAAATCAGAAATTTATAAATTTAGGCAGGGCACAGTGGCTCACGCCTGTAATCCCAGCACTTCGGGAGGCCAAGCCAGGCAGATCACTTGAGGTCAGGAGTTCAAGACCAGCCTGGCCAACATGGTGAAACCCCCAGCTTTACTAAAAATACAAAAATTAGCGTGGCAGGGTGGCAGGTGCCTATAATCCCAGCTACTCAGGAGGTTGAGGCAGGAGAATCGCTTGAACCCAGGAGGCAGAGGTTGCAATGAACCAAGATGGAGCCACTGCACTCCAGCCTGGGTGACAGAGCGAGACTCCATCTTCAAAAAATAAAATAAATGTTTAAGTTTAGAAAAGACTTTATTTCTTATAAGGGGTTATAGCTGCAAGGTGGCCATCCCACAGGCTGGAAAGTGTGCCTCCAGCTGAAGCCCAAAGATGGGCATGTCAAAGGAGGAGGGGTTGGGTAAGAGCTTTATGTTCAAAGGGTTGGCTAAATATACATATTCAACAAGTTACAGGAGGAGCTATAAATATTCATGAAGATAGTACTGACATGGGCATAATGAACAAACTTGCATGTAATATACAACCCATGTTGGCTTTGAGGTGGAGACTTAACCTTTAAATGTATTACAATTAGGCCCTATATGACAAAAGATCTTTTCAGGACACAAAGCTCAGCAAGTGAGCAGCCTCTGTCCACGGTTGGTGGTCTTCTCATCTGGAGAAAGTTACTGAAATCAGCCCCATATGCAATCACAGGCATAGCTGTGGCTGGTGGATCAGGGGGTCAGTTCGTCAGCATCTGTGAGCTGTATGAGTTGTAATTGTTTTAATATTGCTTATCTCAAGGCCAGTGCTAGAGAAAAAGAAAAACCTCATGGCAATTAAAACATAGCTTATTTATTTTTTGTTTTGTTTTTTAGACAGAGTTTCTCTCCGTCACCCAGGCTAGAGTACAATGTCACAAACATGGCCCATTACAGCCTCGACCTCCCAGGTTCAGGTGATCCTCCCACTTCAGCCTCCTGAGTAACTGGGACTACAGACACACACCATCACGCCAGGCTATTTTTGTTGTTTTTGTTGTTTGTTTGTTTGGTGTGGAGACAGGGTTACACTATGTTGCCAGGGCTGGTCTCCAACTCTGCGCTCAAGTGATCCTCCAGCTTCAGCCTCCTAAAGTGTTGGAATTACAGGCATGAGCTATCACAACCAGCCTGTAGTTTATGCTTTAAGTGTAGGGGTGTGTGACTTAACCCTTGCCTTGCATGGCCTTAGGTCCTGTTAATAATCTGGTATCTTGGCCGGGCACGGAGACTCACGCCTGTAATTCCAGCACTTTGGGAGGCTGAGGCAAGTGGATTGCCTGAGGTCAGGAGTTCAAGACCAGCCTGACCAATATGGTAAAACTCTGTTTCTACTAAAAATACAAAAACTAGCCAGGTGTGGTGGTGTGCGCTTGTAATCTCAGCTACTCGGGAGACTGAGGCAGGAGAATTGCTTGAACCCAGGAGGTGGAGGTTGCAGTGAGCCGAGATCATACCACTGCACTCCAGCCTGGGCAACAGAGTGACACTCCGTCTCAATAATAATAATAATAATAATAATAATAATAATAATTTGGCATCTTGTTGCCACAAACAGTCTGTTCTCTTAGTCTTGTAATCTCTCTTTTGAGATGGAGTCTCGCTCTGTCGTCCAGGCCGGAGTGCGGGGGCATGATCTCGGCTCACTGCAACTTCTGCCTCTCGGGTTCAAGTGATTCTCCTGCCTCAGCCTCCTGAGTAGCTATCTGGGACTACAGGCGTGTGCCACCATGCCCAGCTGATTTTTGTATTTTTAGTAGACATGGGGTTTCACCCTGTTGGCCAGGCTGGTCTCAAAATCCTGACCTCAAGTGACTGGCCTCCAAAACCACTGGGATTACAGGCGTAGCCACCGCACCTGGCCTTGTGATTGCTAGTTTAACATTAATGCTCATCATTTATTGTGTCTAAACCACAAAAAGGCAGGGGTAGGATGAAGCATGTCTGACCTCCTGTCCCATTATGGCTGGGAACTCAGTTTTTTAAGGTTTTGGGGGGTCCCCTTAGCCAAGAGGAGGTTCCACTCAGTCAATACATTGGGGAAACCTCAGGATTTTATTTTTAGTTTACATTATAAATATTTTCAAATGGAGAAAATTTGCAAGAATATTACTATGAGTACCCACCACCTTCCACCTGCTTCAGTTGATTTTTGCCATATTTTTGCTTCTCTCGCCCTCTCTCTCACATTCTTGGACACCCTTTAGCAAGCAGCTCCCAATGACAAAAACATCCTTCTGCATGACACGATACCATTATCACACCTAGGAAACTTAACAATACTTCTACAACATCTAATATCCAGACCATATTAAAATCTCCCCAACTGACCCCAAAGATGTCTTTTATGGCTTTAAAATGATTTTTTGGAATAAGAATTCAATCTAAGATTATGTATTTCAGTTACTTGTTATGTCTTTCATCTTAGTCTAAAACAGTCCACCCAGTTTCCATTGCCCACCATCATACTGACTTTTTAGAGTCTCCAAGTTGTGTTGCAGACAGTCCCATATGGTGAATTTGAGCCACTGTTTCCTTATGGTGTTTCTTACCTTGTTAATCTATTTTCTGTAAACCAGCAGCTAGGTGTAGAGACCTGAATCACCAGGTTAAACACTGCTGGCCAGAATCTTTCACAGGCAACAGATGCTATGTTTGCCATAATGCAGCAGGAGGCACAGAATTTCATTATCACATTATTTGTGATGCTAAGCTTGATGATTTGGTTGAAGTGATGACCTGCATATATATTCTCTGTTTCCAATAGTCTATGTTTAGTCTACTATTTTAAAGCAAACAGTAGGCTGGGCGCGGTGGCTCACGCCTGTGATCCCAGCACTTTGCGAGGCTGAGGTGGACAGATCACAGGTCAGGAGTTGGAGACCAGCCCGGCCAACATGGTGAAACCCCATCTCTACTAAAAATACAAAAATTAGCCAGGCATGGTGGCACGCACCTGTAATCCCAGCTACTCAGGAGGCTGAGGCATGAGAATCGCTTGAACCTGGGAGGCAGAGGTTGCAGTGAGCCGAGACTGCACCACTCCACTCCAGCCTGGGCGACAGAGCGAGACTCCGTCTCAAAAAAAAATTTTTTTTAAAGCAAATGGCAGCATATTGTATATACCCTTCTGCACCTTGGAGTCCTTGTATAGAGAAATTCTTCAACTTGTTAATTTATTTATTAAAGACAAGGTCTCACTATGCCACCCAGGCTGGAGTGCAGTGGAGTGCAGCCCTCAAACTCCTGGGCCCAAGCAATCTTCCTGCCTCAGCTTCCTGAGTAGCTGAGACTACAGGCTTCAGCCACCGTACCTGGCATTTTTTGTGTGTCTTGATTTCTAGGCACTCTTTCAATATTAAGGAATATTAATTAATATTAATATTAATATCTGTAAAATAAGTGGAAATATTTTTTCAATTTGTTTTTTGACATTTGTTTTTGCCATGTAGAAGTTTATTTTTATATATTTAAGTTATCAATCTTTTATTTAATGCTTCTGGATTTTTAATTAAAATTATTAAGGCCTTTCCCATCCCAAGGTTATAAAAGAATTTGCCCATGTTCATTTTTTACATTGGAATCTTCAGAGTTTTATTCTGTGGCAAGGGGTGAGATGTGATTACTATTTTATCTTAGATTTTTTTAAGTTGTCAAATTAAAATAAAAACGTAAGAGAGTCTCACTCTGTTGCCCATGCTGGAGTGCAGTGGCGCAATCTCAGCTCACTGCAACCTCCACCTCCTGGATTCCAGTGATCCTCGTGCCTTAGCCTCCCTAGTAGCTGGGACTACAGTCGTGTGCCACCACGCTCAACTAATTTTTTGTATTTTTGGTAGAGATAGGGTTTCACCTTGTTACCCAGGCTGGTCTCGAACTCCTGAGCTCAAGTGATCCACCCGTATCAGCCTCCCAAAGTGCTGGGATTACAAGTGTAAGCTACCGCGCCCAGCCTTTTTTCTTTTTTTGAGACAGGATCTTGCTCTGTCACCTAGGTGGAAGTGCAGTGGCATGATCACTGAAGCCTCGACCTCCTGGACTCAAGTGATCCTCCTGCCTCAGCCTCCCGAATACCCGGGATTACAGGCACTCCACACCATGCCCGGCTAATTTTTGTATTTTCAGTAGAGATGGGGTTTCACCATGTTGGCCAGTCTGGTCTGGAACTCCTGACCTCAAGCAACTCACCCGCCTCGGCATCCCAAAGTACTGGGATTACAGGTGTGGGCCATCTTGCCTGGCCTCAAAAAATTTTTAAAGTACAGTGTGGGCCAAAGTTCTCTGACCTCTGACCACTGGTGAAGGAGACACCTCTTCTCCCTTTCTCTTGTTTCAACAGATGAGTTTGACAACGCCCATTTTACACTCCTTGGGGTCCCCAACAAACCCCTGCAGTGTTTGGTGAGTGTCCTCTGCCCTGCCCTTGGGTAGCTAAGGGGCACCAGCCCCAAGCGCCTCTGGTCCTGGGATCTACTCCCTGAGCACCTCCTCAGGGTGTAGATGTTGGGACTCCCCACATCACCCCATCCGGGTTCCCGACTTCGGGCGCCCCCTCGGTCCAATGCACCGGGCCAGTTGTCAGCTGAGGCCTTTGGGATGGACTGGGATGGCTTCTCTAGGCTCCTGCGGCTACTGCTGCGGGGGCCTGACCCCCGTGGCCCTGTCAGGACATCACCGCGACAGGCCAGAAGCTCCGCAACAGGTACCACGAGGGAAAGCTGGCGCCCATCGCGCCGGGCATCAACCGAGTGGACTGGCCCTGCTTCACGCGCGCCATCGAGGATTGGTCCCACTTCGTGTCCTCGGCCGGGGAGTTCAAGCTGCCTTGCCTGAGCAAGCGAGGTCGGTCTACGTACCGG
Organism: Macaca nemestrina; assembly: GCF_043159975.1. Taxonomy (NCBI): domain Eukaryota; kingdom Metazoa; phylum Chordata; class Mammalia; order Primates; family Cercopithecidae; genus Macaca; species Macaca nemestrina. The sequence goes on from NC_092142.1 coordinate 57,103,326, forward strand.
TCGCTAAAGGAAGCGCAGGGCAGGTGGGCCGCGGGGCTGGAGCAGGGAGCGTGGACTGCGCACAGGAACGTAGGCGGCGGGACAGGCAGAGACAGGGCTGGACCGCTGGGGTGCAGTGGTGGCACTTGCGGTGGGTGGGGCCGAGACGCGCGCGCGGATCTGGAAGCAGGACTGTCCATGAGAAGGGGGCGGAGCCAGGAGGAGCCGTCGGGGTGGGGGTTTGCCCTGCAGGGTAGCGGAGGCGGGACCTGTTTTCAGAACATGTGTGGGTGGGGCTGGATTGTGGGCGGGGCTTAGGTAAGGAGGCGGGGTTTGTCCTGGGAGACGGATGAGCGCCGGAGAGGGGGCTCTCTGTTCGCAGTGGAGGGTCTCAGCGGCTACGCGGTGCGGTACTTGAAGCCAGACGTGACCCAGAGCTGGCGGGTAGGGAGCGCTGCGCGCAGACCCGTCCCTGGGCGGGGAGAGGGGGGTCCTGGTGGGGAGCGGCTTAAGACGGGAGTTGAGGCGGGGAGGAGACCCAGAGCAGGGCCTCCCAGTCTTCAGGACCACGGTCTCTAGCGGGAAGCCCTGTGTGGGGCGTGGGCAGGGCGTCCGTGCTCCCCCGACTCACCGCGCCCCTATCCCTGCTGCCCGCCTCAGTACTGCCTCAACCAGAACCCCAGCCTGGACCGCTACGGACAGAAGCCCCTGCCTTTCGACTCCCTGTAAGTGACGCCACGCGCCCCGGGACCCCATATCCGGGGGAGGGAGGATGAGGTCTGGGCCGTTTTCCTAGCACACACGCAATGACCCTTGAAAACGTGAGAACTGGGAAAAATTGGCTCCAATACACCAGAAACAAATTACAATTTCAAATGAATACACGTGTAATTCCTACTAAACGGAGCACCTTGTCCTCCCTGACAACTCCACTCTTGCGGAGTGGAGGCGTTTGCATTGGGTGTAGGCGCCCTGGAGCCCTTCAGGAGGGATGGCGGGGAGAGGGGGTGGCTCCCGAGGTCTAGCGAGGCGCCCAGAGAGGGTCGCCCCTTCCCATCTCGGGTTCACCCGCCCCGTTCTTTCCCAGGAACACTTTCCGAAGCTTCGGCTCCAGCTACAGGTAGGGGAACGGTCCTGTCCCGCCCCACAGCCAACCACTTTCCCATCCGACTGCTGGGGACAGCCTCGGGGCTCCCTGACTCTGAGACCTCCCTGCCCCGGCGAGGCCTGGCGAGGAGGAGGTGCCCTCCTGGGGGGGGCGCAAGCTGCCTCGCTCTGGAGAGATCGCCCCTGGCAAATGTGCAGCCCACTGGGGTGGGGATAGACGCGCGGGGGTGGGGGTGGGGGATCCATATCCCACCAGGTTTGACTGGAGGAGGCCAAAAGGATGGGGCGGGGGTGTTACCTGGAAGGAGAGAAAACAGACAAATAAGAAACACGAGGGAGAGCCAAGAATCTGCCTTTTTGGGTGCGGAGAGGCCCTAAGGGAGGGGGCTAAGTGGTGTCCCCGGCAGGGTCGTCGCACAAGTAAAGGCTTGGAGATAAGAACAAGAACGGAGGTTGCAAGATATTCAGACATTTTCATAACTGAGCCATCTCTCACCTTCCTCGCCCCACTTTGTACACTCCAGCAAGACTAGATTCCCCCGAAACCCAGCAGGACAAGCACTCTTCATACCTTTGCCTGTGCTGTTTCAGCGCCTAGATGGTCCTTCCTCCTCTGCCTGAAAAACTTCTTCGTGCCTTTCTTCCCCCTCCCCCCCCTCAAAATCTAGCTCTGTCGCCCAGGCTGGAGTGCAATGGCGCCATCTCAGCTCACTGCAACCTCTGCCTCCCGGGTTCAAGCAATTCTCCTGACTCAGCTTTCTGAGTAGCTGGGATTATAGGCTAGCGCCACGAAGCCCGGCTAATTTTTGTATTTTTAGTAGAGATGAGGTTTCACCATATTGGTCAGGCTGATCTCGTGATCCACCCGCCTTGGCCTCCCAAAGTGCTGGGATTACAGGTGTGAGCCACCGCACCCGGCCTCTTTCATGCTCTTTAAAGCCCAGCCCAGATGTGCAATCCTCCTTGAAGTTTTCCCCCACCTTCTGCCTCTCCCCACCGGCTCACACTCCGTCCCATTGGTCATTACCTATGTGTCCATATCTTATAGCACCGAGACTATTGCACTGTCATTATTGACAGAAGCTAGCCTTCCCCTCTCCCACACGGGAACGTTTCTGGGTTTTGCTACCGTATGATGCCTAACAGAGTAGGTTCACTAAATGATTGAAAAATGGGTGCAGTTTTTCATAGTTAGGAATCAATGGTAGAGAAGGATGAGGCAAAGTCAAAGGAGGGAGGTTAGCTTGACAGCTAAGGAGGACAGCTGAAAATACAGAAAACAGGGAGCCACTGAAGTCTCCTGAGCCACACAGAGGCTGGCTAGAAGCTGTGTTTTCAGAGCCTAGAGGGGGAAAGCCTGATTTTTTCCCCTAGGACACCCTGGAAACCCCCACCTCACCCCTACTTCTCTCCACAGTCGTGTCAACTATCTGACCCCCTGGCATTAATCTCTGGAAAGGAGGCTGACTCCCAGGCTGCTGGACAGTGCCACCTCAGGTCCCCTGGCCAGACCGAGGACTTATGGTGGCACCAGCCATCTCCCCAGTTCAGCCTAACTAGAAATAAACCTAATACTTCCTTAGAGAGACATGCAATTGTCTCTCTGTGTGTGTGTGTGTGTGTGTGTGTGTGTGTGTGTGTGTGTGTCTTGCAGAGGCTGGGAGAGGGTCAGGACCACAGGATGACAGTATCTTACCCTTGCCTGTCCCCAGCCAACTCCTGAAGAACTGGTGGGGGGTTGGAGAAAAATGTTTGGTGACCTGGTTCGAGAGTCAGGGTGTAAGCCCTAAGGTCCAGCCAGAATTAAGGTCCAAGAGCAAGAGATGTGTTCCTGCCCCTTGCCGGCAGCCCCACACCCAAACCCCCTCCATTTCAGATCCTGAATTTAAGCCCTAAAGAGAAAGGGAGGGGGTTAGAAAGCTATTTTTAGGTGCCTTTTTGAAGCTCTTGCCATACCGGTGTGCTCTGGGGGGTTTCCCTGTGCCCGGGGTCGCCCTGAAGGTGTGGGAGCAGGCTGGGGCAAGGGGAGCTGGCCAGGCCTATGGTCTTGATTCTTGTGATGCAACAGACTGTAGAGTCTAAACTTGCATGAGATGCACGAAGCCACTCAGAGAAGAAAGTTCCCTGCTCTCCAAAGCACCACCAATAAACATGTCATCTAAGCAAAAAGTCCTCTGCTCTATCCATGAGGCTTCAGAAATAGCCCTTGTCTACCCACCAACCATCCATTCCAAGCTGCTCCTGTGAAAAGAAGGCATGATGTCCCAGGGACAGTGTGGCGACTCCTGGCCCAGGTCTGGAATAATGCTATCCAGGGGGCTAAGACAGAGCATCTCCAGCAATGGTAAGGGGGTGTATTAGTCTGTTTTCATGCAGCTGATAAAGACACACCCAAGACTGGGAAGAGAAAGAGGTTTAATGGACTCACAGTTCCACATGGCTGGGGAGGCCTCATAATCGTGGTGGAAGGCGAAAGGCACTTCTTACATGGTGGCAGCAAGAGAGAATGAGTGCCAGGGGAAATGGTTTCCCTTATAAAACCATCAGATCTCATGAGACTAATTCACTACCACAAGAACAGTATGGGGGAAATCACCCCCATGATTCAATTATCTCCCGCCAGCCTCCTCCAACAACATGAAGGAATCACGAGAGCTACAATTCAAGATGAGATTTGGGTGGGGACACAGCCAAACCATATCAGGGGGTTAGGGCTGCTAGCATCTGTGCTTAGCTCCAGGACCTTCCAGATACCCTACCCCCACCCCACCTGTGGGCGGCTGACAAGCATAGACCTAGATCAGGATAAATAGCTACCAAGCTAACAATCTACCTGTATAGGACTTCTGGTCCTGAAACCTGGGGCTTCAGGGACCCACAGACCTCCTGAAATCATGTACAGAATCATGTGTCCACCTTGGGACTGCACTTGGGAAGCCACTGGCAGAGCCGCCTGGAGTGTCAGAGTCACGTTCTGTGCTTCTGTCCCCTCCAAATGACAACTCAGAGAAGAGCTGGACTTGCCCAGGGCTCACAGCAGGGATGCTAGAGTTCTGGCCTGGGAGAGGTGGGCCAGCCAGAGAACCCCAGCACACATGCTGAAGCCTGCCAGATGGAATCAAGTGACTGCGGTGTTTTTCCTGGCCCTGCTTCCTTGTATGACTGGACAAGTCCCTGCCAGCATACAGCCCAGCAAACACTACAGAGCTTTGCCTGGGCCAGGCCCTTTGCTGGTGCTGGGAGGACACAGACAAGATGCTCTCCCTGCCCTCCCTGCCTTTGAAGTGCTTCCAGCCCAGCAGGCCCAGCCAACGAGAACCTGAAAGTAGAGGTGATCACATGAGTACACACCTAGACCATGTTCTCCCAGCCAAAACCCCATGAATGGCAATCCACACCAGCAATTTAATTAAAGCTTCTTGCCCACTGATTGTACATTTAATCCTGATTTCAATAATATAAATATATTATAAAATATATAAATATAAATACATGTATATATGTAATTAATATATATTTATATAAAATATAAATATAAAAAAGTGTGCCTAAGAATAAAGGAAATGCAGAGTAGATAAGCATAAATGAGTCTGCTTTTATGTGCAATTTCTATTTTTAAATGGAAGGCAATGCATTAACCATCTTGCAGACCCCATGAGATGGGTCATTTTAGACCCATTTTACAGATGATGAAATGAACTTTGGAAGGTTAAGTGGCTGACCCAAGATCTGGTGATTGACAGAGCTAAGAATTGAAGTTGGCCTGCCTGAGCCCCCCACCCCCATCCCCTGCCTGTGGCCACTAGGTTCTACTGCCTGCCTGCTACGGGACAGATCCAAACTAAGAATGGGGAAGAAACCAAAGGGGGCTTCCTCGGGGTGGGGCCATCTGACTAGGGCTCAGAGGGAGGATAAGATGTCCCATCAGAAAGCTCTCTTGGGACCGGGCAGGGTGGCTCACACCTGTAATCCCAGCACTTTGAGAGGCCAAGGCGGGCAGACCACCTGAGGCCAGGAGTTCGAGGCCAGCCCGGCCAACATGGCAAAACCCCATCTCTACTAAAAATACAAAAATTAGCTGGATGTGGTGTGCATATCTGTAATCCCAGCTACTCTAGAGGCTGAAGCAGGAGAATCACTTGAACCCAGGAGGCAGAGGTTGCAGTGAGCCAAGATCGGGCCACTGCACTCCAGCCTGGGAACAGAGCAAGACTCCATCTAAAAACAAACAAACAAAAACGAAAAAGCTCTCTCGGAGTTGCTGGCAGTGGCAGAATCTGCAGGTTGAGAATCCCACCCGGAGGCCAAAGGCCAGAGGCTGAGAGAGGGAAAGCAGCCCATCCCAATCCAGCTGAGGCCACTGTGGCCCAGCATGCTGACACCCCCTCTCAGTCTCCAGGGACTCTTTGCTCATCAAAGAGAGTCAGAGCCACATTCTGTGCCACCCAGGGTCCCCTCCAAATGACAACCCAGAGAAGAGCTGGACTTGCCCAGGGCTCACAGCAGGGATGCTAGAGTCCTAGACCACATCGGAAATCTTCCCAGCAGCCATGGCCTTGGGGATAGTCCAGCCTCCATGGCCTGACCCCAATCCACTACTGTGGCCCTTTATCCCAACATGAACTCCCCTACAGCCTCCTTGCAATTCCAGAGGCTCTGGGCTTCTGTCTGCCTCCAACCTTTGTTCAAAGCCTTCCTTTCATCAGAAATGCTTTTCCCCCACCTCTTCCTACCCAAATCCCACCCTCCATTCCAGGCAGGCTACTCTCAAGTCCTCCCATCTCCCCCCAGCTCTTCTCTCAAATCACAATAACAGGGACCATAGCTGTCCTCGGGGCTAATTCACACCCTCTGGCCCACCCTGGGCTCATTCACTGGCTCCTTTTATTCTAACTGGACCTGGGGCTCAGGAATGGGGCCTGTGGTCTTTTCCAGAACCAACACACCAATCAGGACTAAATTAACTACTACAGAGTTATAGCGGTGTCGAGTACAAAATCACCTGAAAAATGATGTCCTAACCCAGGGCCTGGGGCTGGCAATGGGGAGGTTCAGGGATAGGGTGAGGGTCCAAGCTGCGGGCAGGGGTGGGGCAGGGGTCAGGCAGAACTCGTGAACATCATATTTTGTGCTAGATATCAGCAGTTTTGACATTTTTTTACTGTACCTTTTGATATGCAAAAACCTCAAAACCGGCTCACCTGAAGTTCGTGCCTTGTGCCCTGTAGCACCTGCTCAGTGCCTGGCAAACAGCAGGTGCTCAGTAATGCTTGTGGATGAACAAAGGCAGGAAGGCAGACCCAGGGTGGGGACAGAGAGATACACAGGAAGGAAGGAGCCATCCCCTTGACTCCATTTCACAGCCCTGAGGAAGACTGTGTGTTCTGGCTGGAATCTTTGTAGATGAGAAAATCAATAGTGGCCAAGGCTTTTCTAGGAAGCACCACCTTCAAGAAACCAAGAAGCCACCTGCATGAGGATCAGATGTGGAGCTCGTGGGAGAGCCTGGCCCTCCTTAGGCTGGGGGGCCTAGGGCCTTTGTGGCACTACTTCTGTACATCTGGGAAGATGGAACGCAGTGGCTTTGATTGTTCAAGGAGTTGAGAGAGGGCCAGAGGGGTTGGTCACGCCATCTGCCTGCTGCTGAAGAGCTTTTTCTACTGCCCTGGCCAGCCCTGGACTGGTCCTGGCTATTGTTCCCGGCTTTCTGGCCAGCAAAGAGTGAGCAGGAGCTCTACACGGCTCAGACCCCACTGCCTCTCCTTCACCTGTGTGCAGGTACCAGGCTCACCTGGCCAACTCCCACAATTCCAGGCCACTTTCATCCACTGCCTGGCTGTGAACAACCCCTGGACTTCCTAAGCATCTGCCCTGCCACCTTATAAGTATGGAATGAGGCTCAGACCTGCTGGCGGATGGGAAAAGGCTTCTGTACGGTGTATGGCAAGGCCGATGGGAGGGCTCTCAGATGGGAGGGCTGGGCTGGCTTGCTCTTGCCTCTGACTTCCCAGCACTAGTCCTTCTGCGTGGATACTACGTGCCAAACATGTCACACAAATCATTCCACTGTGCCCTTACCCTAAACCTCAGAAGACAGCATTATTGACTCCATTTCACAGATGAGGACATTGAGGCTCAGAGAGCTTCAACAGCCTGCCCAAAGCCCTGGAACCAATGAGTGGTGAAGCGGGACTCTAGCCAGGGCTGCTGTGGTGCTCTGAACCAGGACACCACACTCAGTCTACTATGGTTCATGAGTACAGGTTCCACCCCCAGAAAGCGGCATCCTCTCCCCCGTCCCCTGCAGGGCTAAGCATGGAGCAGAGCCAGCGCATGGTGGGAGTTTAGAAAAGCTGTCAGGATGATGGGCTTCCTAAGAACATCCCCTTTGGTGGCCCAGCCTGCCCTGGCACCAACTTCTAGGACCCAGGAGAATGGCCCCCTCCCCTTCCCACTCCTGGTGTCTCTCACTAGCCAGGGGGAATGACTAACTCCCAAAGAGGAGGCTGTGTCAGTCTCTCCCTCCTCCTTCCTGCTTCCTCCCAGCCCTGGCCCTCATCCAGATGTCACCCTCATCCTAAAACACCGCACTTCCCATCCTCCCAGTGGTTGGGCCAAAAGGAATGATTAGCCAGAGACTAAAGATACAGCACTAGTTTATATTCCTAGTCACAACATCTGAAGCTCCCCTTTAAGATGCTATGTTTGGCCGGGTGCAGTGGCCTGTAATCCCAGCATTTTGGGAGGCTGAGGCGGGTGGATCATTTGAGGTCAGGAGTTCAAGACCAGCCTGGCCAACATGGTGAAAACCTGTCTCTACTAAAAATACAAAAATTAGCCAGGCGTGGTGGCATGTGCCTGTAGTTCCAGCTATTCCAGAGGCTGAGGCAGGAGAATCACTTGACCCTGGGAGGCGGAGTTTGAAGTGAGCTGAGATTGCACCACTGCACTCTGACCTGGGTGACAGAGGGAGACTCAGTCTGAAAAAAAAAAAAAAATGCTGTGCTGTAAGAGAAGGAGACACTCATCAGGTTTGGGAAACAGGAAATTGGCCGTCCTGTAGGTCGGCATTCCTGGGCCTATTGGTGGGAGAAGTACCTGTATGGCCAGGTGCAGTGAGCAGCTGCTTAAGCCGGTTTGTGCTGTTTCTGCCACTTACAACCAAGAGAGGCTAGTCGGAGATACCAGAGGGGAACAGGCTGGAGGCCAGGAGGGGCAGGGAAGTGAAAATGGGCCATGGGTTGATCCTGTCGCTTTCCCAGAATCAGAGCACCAGGCCTGCTGGTGGGGCACTGAGATGGGGAACTGAGGCCTGAGAGAGGGACAGACAGAGGCCTCAGGCCATGTGTTACCAAAGGGCCTGGCCTTGAACCCAAACATCTGGGCTCCCAGACCAGGGCCCCATTGGCTGCCCTGGTTTAGGCCCAGGCTGGAGCCTAGAGGCTGAGGACCTGGTGGAGGTGTAGGAACCCCACTGCTTTGTGAGGCAGGTAGGGGTGGGGACAAAGGAAGAAGAAGCCACTGCAGGCTCCATGTGAGCTCAGCCATGTCCAGCCAGAGCCCCTCCTGCCCTGACCCATGCATGTTGTCACCCACTCAGGAGGGACAACCTGTGGCGGTAATTATAAAGCCTCACACACACGCTAGCACTTTCCAGGGGCCTCTCAGGATAGGTGGGTTTTGCCTAGGTCACATGGCAAGAAAGCAAGCTGGGACTTGAGCCTGGCACGGAACCAAGGCCCTGGGCATCCTCTTCCTGGGAGGTAGAAGTCTGTGGGAAGGAACCACATGGTTTCTCAAGGGCAGGGTCCTCCCATGACCACCCGGAGGGAAGAAGAGGAACATGGGGTCTGGGTCACATCTGGGTCCCCTGGCCTTTCGTACCTTCTATACCCAGCTTTCGGGCCACCTGCAGTGTAGGCAGCTCCTTGTCCTTTTAACTCAAGGCAAGGGGCCCCTACTGACCACTTTCCACTGGCTCTCAGGTGCCCAGGCTTGGGAGGCTGTTTTTCCCTCTCTCTCCCCAGCCCCATCCCCACCTTTGAGCAACAGACAGAGCCTGAGTTGCAGCTGGGCCACTGGGGCAGGGAAGGGGTGCAGGAGGAAAGGTGTGCTGGAGGGGCTCAGGTGGGAGGCAGCTGGGCTGGCCCTGTAGAAGGGTCACTGTGAGACAGGGTGGGTGGTTGTGGGGTGACAGCAGGTCCTCCCCCTCCTCTGGGGCAGGGCAGGGCTGGCTGCATCTGCTGCTGCTGCAGGCAGGCCCTTTGTTTTCCATCAGGGCTGAGCAAGCTGTCATGCCCACCAGGCCCAGTGCCTGGCTTCCAGCCTTCCATGAGCTGCTGCTCTCTCACAGGTCAGCTCCCACTTCAGGGGCTGTGATTAAACCCAAAAGAAGTCAGGAGGCCTCGGTATCATTCCTGAAAGCCCCAGGTGTCCTGGAGTTGGTACTGTCAGCATCTTCAAGCGTCCCCACCAGGGACTCTCTATGGGGCTCTATTTAATTCTCAAAACAACCAAGCAAGGCAAGGTGAACCTCCCCATTTTACAGATGAAGCAACTGAGTCCAAAAGAGGTTCCCAAGGCCACACAGCCAGAACATTCAAAGCTCAGGATTCAAACCCAGCCCTGTACCCCAGTCCCCAAGCCGCCACTCGGACCTGTGCCCCTCTCTGCCTCTCCATGTCCATTGTTCCCCTGTGGAAGAAGGAGCAGAACAAGCAGTGCACTGGTCTCTGACGGTCAATGTCTTTACTTCTAAAGCATACATTGGACTCACTATATATTAACATCAAAAGTGGCTATCTAAAATGGAGTCATTCTTTTTAAAAATCCAAATCCTCACATTTTTATATAAGATCCAAAATGACATGAAATTAAACTCTACAGTGTTATGAATAGTATAACAAACTGCTTTCAGAAAGCAAAATGAAAGGAAAAGAATTAGCAGTTGGGACGGTTGTAGGCCTGGGTTCTGTGTCTTTTGAGGCATTGTGACAGAGAGCCAGCACCGAGGGGAAGGACCAGCCCCTCCCTGTGGCCACAGGAAGGAACTCAGTCAGACAGAGGAGGTGGACTTGGCTGGTCAGCCTTACGGTGACAGAGAAGCACGGTGGCATCTCCCTGCCCCTCGGGGCCCTTGGTGTGTCCACTGATTAGTCTTCTTTCAAGACCAGGGAGGGGTGGGGCTGGAAGAGGGCAGGGGATAGAGCAGGGTTAAAAATGATTATTTAATAATAAAGGTCCTTCTGGGCTTCCTAAGGAGGGCCGTGGCCACCCAGCGATGTTGGTCAACTCCATCCGCCAGGTCCCCCACAGGCTTCCGTAACCCATTTGCTCCTTCTGCTCCCTATGACCGGGACACCCTCTGCTCCATGAGCCTCATGGGCAGCCAGAGACCCAGGGGGACTCTAGGAGGACCCAAAGGACACTCTTGCCTTTGAAGTAGCTGGATGTTGTCCAGAACATCTTGGCAGCACCAGACCCCTGGGGTCCAGGCCAGCAGCCACAATGATGTAGGGAGGGTACTGGGGGGTCCCCACCCTGGCCTGGTCTTGGCTCTGAAGCAGGACTGGGGTGAGCTGACTGGGGCTGTGCCCCAAGCCCCTGACGCTTTGGTTCACACAATTCAGGGGAGGATACTTGTTCGCATCTGCTGGGGAGATCCTAGGCCTGGTCCTACTTCCTCCCAGCCTCAGGTGGGCTAACGATCCCTGCCTTTCACACCAGCAGTTCTGTCTGCTGAGAGCACACCACATTCCCCACCACACCTAGGAACCGCACTACAAAGGTGGGAGGAGCGCTTCCAAAACCGGAGGATTTGCCCTTAGCACAGACAGGCTGCTTTTCCTCCTGTCCCCAGGGATGGCACTGTCCCTTGGCTGACGGTGTCACAGGAACTTCTCAGCTTCCCCCCTTCCCCCTGAGCCCACTGGTCTCCAGGCAGACCCAGCCCCAAGACCCACCCTGCACATCTCCCCTGCCAGAAACCTGGGGACACATGACCCCTGGCTAGAGCAGACAGAGAGGGCTGTGACTCACCCTCTGCCCTCCCAGTCCCCAGGACTACGTCTTAAAGCTGGTCTTCTCCTCAACACAGCCACTGATGCCTCACACCTAGCCCACCTCTGGGATCCCAGCCCCACCATGAACCTCCGCTTTCATAACCTATGTGGCTGCTAATTAGGTTGAAAGATACGGGAAGGCTGGGCTGGCATCACACCCTCCTTAGGGCAGGAGAGGCCGCTTGATTTCCAGCCTGGTTCCAGTGCCCCGGAAATAAGGGGGGCTGATGGCTCTCAAGAAAGCGAATCTTGTGATGGGAAAGAGGCTTGTGGAATCAGGATGGGCCACAGCAATCTGGCTGCCCGCACTGCCTGCTGGTGCCAGGAGTACGAGCACCACACCCTCTCCCTGCCTCGTACCCCTGTGTCCTCACTCCCGAGGTCTCAGAACACCGAGCTGGGTGGGGCCTTCGGTGCAAGGCAGCTGTGAGGAGCTAGGCTGCGTGAGGCCTGCGGGGCCCACGGCGCCGACTCAGGTCAGGCTGGTACGGGCCACAGCCGCAGACTCAGGGCAGGCAGGCGGCTACCTGGTAGGCGCCCTCTGCTGCGGCGGCGGCGGCACTATGCTGCGCGCTGTGCTCCTGCAACAAGGCCACGTCTAGGAAGCGCTCCCCGCACCATACGCACTTGAACTGCTGCTCGCGGGCGTGCACGCCCTGGTGCTTGTTGAGATGCTCCCGCTGCTTGAAGGCCTTGTCACAGTTGGGGCACTTGTAGGGCTTCTCGCCCGTGTGTACCCGCCGGTGCCGCTGCAGGTCTGACGCGTACTTGAAGCGTTTCTCGCAGTCTGGGCACTTGAGTGGCTTCTCACGGGCCGGGTCGCAGCGGTGCTGCACGAACTCAGAAGAGGAGAAGAAGCGGCGTTCGCACAGCGTGCAGCGCAGGGGCTTCTCCGCCGCCGCACAGTGGGCCAGCTGGTGCTTCTGCAGGGCCGACGCCCGCTTGTAGGCCTTGTTGCACACAGGGCACTTGAAGGGCCGCTCGGCCGCGCCGGGCAGGCACTTGTGCCGCAGCAGCTCGGCAGACTGGTCAAAGCCCTTCTGGCACACGGGGCACTTGAAGAGAGTCTCGAGGGTGTGCACGTGCTGGTGGTAGAGCAGGTGGCTGGGCTGCCCAAAGCCCTTCTCACACAGGCCGCATTTGAAGGGCTCCTCGGTCTTGTGCGTGCGCCGGTGCCGCATCAGTGCGTACTGCTGCTTGAAGCCCATGGGGCACAGGTCGCACTTGAAGGGCCGCTCAGCGCTGTGTGTGCGCTCATGCTGCCGCAGGTCCGAGGGCCGCTTGAAGGCCTTCTGGCACTCACCGCAGCGGAAGGGCCGCTCCCCGCTTGGCGTGCACGGGTGCTGCAGCAGCTCCGACGACTCCTTGAAATGCAACTCGCACACGTTGCAGCGGAACAGGTGGTGCTCGCCCGAGTGCGCATACATGTGGCGCACCAGGTGAGAGCGGTGTTTGAAGGTCTTCTCGCAGACTGCGCACTTGTAGGGCCGCTCAGAGCTGTGCGTGCGCTTGTGGTGCACCAGGTGCGACGACTGACTGAAGCTCTTGTCACACAGCGTGCACTTGTAGGGCTTCTCACCGGTGTGGATCCGCTCATGCCGAGAGAGCTCCGACAGGTGCTTGAAGGGCTTTTGGCAGATGGGGCAGCTGTAGGGCTTGTCAGCCTGTTCAGCAGGGGTGACAGTGGAAGGCGGGGGTGCTGCAGGAAGCGATGGGGCGGCAGTGGTGGCCGGCTCCGCTGCCTCGGCAGGCTTGTAGGTCTTCTCACAGATGGAACACTTCACCAGGCCACTGTGGGAGCTGTGGTGCTGCGCCAGTGAGGTGAGTAGTGAGAAGCCCATCTTGCAGACCCCACAGACAAAGGGCTTCTGTTCAGCCTGCACGCACTGGTGCTCCAGCAGATCAGTGGCCTGGTGGAAGATTTTGAGACACTGTGTGCACTGGAATGAGCGGTCATGGCCCGCCAGACACTGGTGCTCATGCGGACTGGACAGGTGCGCCAGGTCGTGACCACACACACCACATTTGGGGCCTGGCTCTCCTGCTGCCTGCAGGGGCGCGTGTTGTGGGGGCTGCAGGCCCGGGTCTGGCTGCAGGAGGATGCCATAGACGGCACAGCCCAGGGGGTTCTCCGCCGTGCCCGGGGGCAGTGTGTGCTCCGCCAGGGCTGGCGGTGGCTCTGCATGGTGCTGAGGCTGCGGTGGCTGTGGCTGCTGTGGCTGCGTCTGTGGCGGCTGTTGCCAGCTTTCCGACATGCTTGGGAAGATGAAACAGGGTTTGGAGAGTAATGGCTTCAGTTTCCCGCTTCACGTGACCCAATCCAGAGAGAGAAGCTGCCCGATCACAGAGATGGACAAGGACCTCAGACAAGGCACAGAAGAGGAGCTGGTCACACAGCCCGAGTTAGTAACCAAGCGAACAAACTACAAGGCTCTGCCTGCAGGACATGGGGGGTCTTCAAGGGAGGGTCCCAGCAGTACCGGGGAGGCTCTGCCTTCCCCAGTGATCTGTTCTGTAGAGAAGAGAGAAAGTATGAGATTGAGGAAGGGACAAGCAGCAGTTTCCTGGGCCCTCTCCCTGTCCTGCCCGCACTCACCACACCATCACAAACCACGCATCGGGTAAGGCAGGTGCTCAGGGCTGCAGTACTCCTCCCTTCTTAGGCGATCAGAGAGGTCTGCAGCCAGCTCAGCTCCTCCAGGCAGTGGAAATGGCAGTGGCCTCCACTCCCACCCACCTCAGTGCCCCGCCCCTGGGCCAGGACATCCCAGCCTCCACAAGTCCCCTCCAGCTTCCTGCCAACCCTTTAGCTGAGACTCACAGGTGAGAGTCTGGGGTAATCTGCCTACAATACAGAATCCTCCTTGAGGCCCGCAGCTCCTCTTTTGTCACTACCCTGAGTCTCAATCTGGGACACCACTACTTACACCTGAGGAGGCCAGACCCCCCAGGTCTGAGAGCCCAGTGGCAAATGGCCTCTGACAGTCGATATTTAGGACAACTTCATGGAACCAAGGACCATTTCAAAAACCCTCACCTATGAGGGACTGACCACACCCCCTCAACTATCCCTGACCACAGCCCATTCTCTCCCCACATGACAGGATGGTGGCCCTGCAGAGACCAGAGCCCATAGGTGATGGGGGCTAGATGACAGGGCCACAGAACCACCCAGGCTTGATGTCCACACAGCAGAACTTCCTCACTCTAGTTCTCTCCCAGAACTCTCTCTCTCTCTCTCTCACACACACACACACAGACACACACACACACACAGTCCTAAATCCTCTGAATCTCATAGTGTCAAGGCCTGCAGGAAAATGTAAGAAACTGCACTGGTTTGCCTTGGCAATGCAGGATGCAGCACGCTAACCACAGAGCATTTCTCATCACCTCTCTAGAGATAACTCCATTCTCTTACTCCAAGCCTATAACATTCTGGGTAATTGTTAGAAGGTAAAGCCCACCCAGCCCAGGCAAATCTCTAACTCACCACTTTGTGGCAGCATAAGGTAATGCCAGCGAGAGGGAGGAACTTTCAGAGTCAGATGCAACCCACTTCCAGGTTCCCAGCTCATCTGCCTCTTACATTTAAAAGTTTGTAAGTTTTCTCCTGAGCAGAGGAAGAAGGAAGGAGAAGCGTTCACAGGCCAGCCTGGCCTCTAACTGCTCTGCCAAAGAAATGTAAGAGTCAGGCTAAACGCTGTCATCCTCAGCATCTTCCGGAAGGGAGGGAGGAGAGGAGCGGCTGCTCTGGGTGGAGGCAGCAGGTTGCTTGAGCAAGCAGGTACCACTCGGTTCTCTAAGCCTTCCTGGGACAGAGAGGGGGAAGGTGGGCTTCTCTGAGCGCCTCTAGGTCCGTTGTGCCAACCCACTGTTTTGTTTGCTTTTTCTGGCTTGAATGGCTGTCAGACAGTGTCCCCTGGCTTGGCCTGCAGCTCCCCCTGGCCACCCCAGCCCTCCTGCAGCAAGGTGCAGCCAGGAAGCCTCTGTGATCACTCCGCAAAGGGGAGAGAGGAGGCGAGGAGTGGCAGGGGAGGCCCCCCACCTGCGCCCCACCCCGGCTCTTCCTCCTCCCTGAGAAACCGAATGAAAGCCGATCACCTCCCGCCGGCCCTGCCTGCAGGCCCAGCTGGGCTGCGTCCTGTCAGCCCTCGCCCGGGATGGCCCGGCCGCTGCGACCCGAGGGCGGGCCCCGAGGGCGGCCGGGCTGGAGAAAGGCCCCAGGGCTGCAGGCCGGGCTCAGGAAGCGGCTGCGCGTCGAGGCCCGGCCTGGGCCTCCCAGGAGCTCAAGAGGCCGCCAGGTCGCGGCGGAGGGGCGCGGGGGGGCGGCCGGGCCTGCAGAGGAAGGGGTGCGGCGGGCGCGGGGGTGGCCCCCAGATGCGGCCCCGGGCGCCCCGCCGCTCACCTGCTCCAGGCCGCCTGCAGGGCAGGCGCGGGGCGAGCGGCGACCAGCTGCTCTCTCGGCCGCCCCTTTATTCCGGCTCCATCCGCGGCGGCGCGGCCTACGCGCGCTGCCAATCCCCGGCCTCGCGTAGCGGCGGCGGCCGGACCGGGGGCGGGGGACGGGCTAGCGGCGGCCGGAACGGAGGAAGCGACGCGCGCTGCCGGAGTAGCGGGGCCGGGGCGAGGAGCGCTGGGAGGGCGGGCGGACGGACCGATGGCCTTGTGGAGACGGGCGGACAGGCGGGCGGCGCGGGGGCCAGGGAGGCGGGGCCGGGGGAGGAGCGGCATCCCGGGCGGCGGCGGCGAATGCGGGAGGAGCGGGCGGCGCGGAGCGAGGCCGCCCCCTGCCGGGGACCCCGCGGCCGGGCCAGGTCGGACAAGCCGGGTGCTCCGGACGGTTTTCGAGTCGCCAGGCCTGGGCGCCTGGGCTAACCGTGGAAGGGAGCTCTGCTTCCGGCCACCCCACTCGGGCTTAAGGGAGGGGGCTCCCGGTGACCGCCCTCGGCCCGGCTCTGCGCAGGAGAGGAGGGGCCTCCTAAAGCCTCTGGTCTTACACTATTGACCCGCCCCTAACTGCTCAACTTGGCTCTTACGGGCTCCGACTTTGGGCTGGTTTGAGGAGGGGGCTCCAGGACCTCTGATCCTGGCCGGGCTTGGGGCAGGCGGGGGTCTACCACTGGGTCTAGTGCGCTGACCCGGGACCGTCGTGTCTGGGATGTCTGGTCCCAGGTAGCTGCAGAAAGAGCAGCGGGCAGAAAGGTGAGGGCCCTGAGCGATCTGTGAAATGGGTACACAAAGGCTGGCGGGTGCCGGGAGGCTGCAGGTGGCCAGAGCCGCGTGCTCAGCCTGCAGGCAGCGTGGAGTCGGTGGGCTGAATCTTGGTCCCTGTCCTGCCGGGTTCCGCCCCTCCCGACCCCGCCCCGAGGCGGTGCCAGCCCAGGCCCCGCCCCTGGGAGGGCGCTTCCGGCACAGCGGAACTCCGGGTGCCGGGTGAGGCTGCTCGTGGACCTGCTCTGTGGTCTTGGATGAGGCCCCATGAGCGCGGCGCCCCTGGTGGGCTACAGCAGCAGCGGCTCCGAGGATGAGTCCGAGGACGGGAGGCAGACCAGGCCGGGGAACGGGAGCCACCGTCGGTGAGGAGTGAGGAAGTCTCTCCGGAGGGCGCGCGCATTCACCCTGGACCCAGACGGGACCCGAGTGTCTGGGGGTGGAGTGGGAAGGGAGGGTGCGGGGCGGCTCCGGGAAAGGACAAGGGGACGCAGGGAGAAAGGGGGATCCAGAAGGTACCCCCAGACAAAGCCCCAGAGTGGCCCCACCTGGCTAGGGCCAAGTTGGGAGGCCAGACCTGCGTTCCGGTCCAGCCTCCGCGCTGGCCCACTCTACCGCCCGGCACACATCCCTGTACCATCCTAGGTCCGTTTCCTGATTTGAACACAATTGCGATAGTAATACTTGCTAAAGTGTAGGGAGAGCCTTTTCATTCATCCAGTAAATATTCACTAAGCACCCACTCCGTGCCAGGCTGGGGTCTGGGAATTCAGCGGTGAACAAAACCATCGGCCTCTCTTACTTCCTGGGGCTTAGGTTCTTAAATGCTAGGTCTTATCTTTGCAGAGTGCTTTACAAGCCGTAGCTCAGTTGATCTCACAATTGCTCTATCAGATAGACATATACCTTCAGATGAGGCATTTGAGGCCCAGAAAGGGGACATAACTTGCCCAAGATCACAGAGCTAGAAAGTGCCACTCCAGCCTGTCCAGCTTGGGAATGTGACCCCTGAACCACATTGCTGTATGCCCTGTTGTTTCCCATGGGGACCTCGTGCCCCAGAGTTGGAGACCCCAATGAGACAATACTGGAGAAACAATTTTGCTATCTAGAAGCTGCTTCCAGCACCAGGCTGGAAACACACCCTCAGAGCCACCATATATAAGGGGTTACAACTTTTGTGGTATGTACAAAGGTAGAGAATGCTGAGAGGATAAATGTGGCCATTTTTCTTTTTTTCTTTTGCAGTGGCCAGAGCCCCCTTCCCAGGCAGAGATTTCCAGTACCTGACAGTGTGCTGAACATGTTCCCGGGCACCGAGGAGGGGCCTGAAGATGACAGCACAAAACACGGGGGACGGGTGCGCACCTTCCCCCACGAGCGGGGCAACTGGGCCACCCACGTCTATGTACCATGTGAGTGATGTGTAAAAGGAAAGTGGCCAAGACCCATAGACCCATAAGTGCCTCATGGAGAGTAGAATCTGGCCCCAACTAGGAAGAAACCAGAAACCTCTAACACTGGTTGTGGGAAAGTCATTGACTTAGCAGAGAAAGAGCAGGTTTCAAGAATTGGGGATTTTTCTGTCATCTTGGTTTTGAATTCATAGCCTGAAATATGTATTACCTCTGGGTATAATATTCTCCCAGTTCATGAGGAGGTGACCAAAGGAGAATCTGGAGCAGAGTGTCAAGGTCATGCCAGGGCACAGCAGGCACTTTATTTCTGAGAGGGCCCTGGATACGCTGGGTGTGCAAGGTTCAAATCCCACCCTAGCTCTGATCAGCAGGTGGCAGGCAGAAAATGCCCAGGTTTCAGAGTCAGACCTCACTCCGCTGCCCACTACTCTGGGTGCCCTTTATAAGATACTAGACTTCTCAGAGCTTCCGTTTCTTCATATCTAAAATGGGGGTAGCGCTGGCTAGACCAGATAGCTCACGCCCATAATCCCAGCACTTTGGGAGGCAGAGGCAGGCAGATTACTTGAGCCCAGGCGTTTGAAACCAGCCTGGGCAACATGGGGAAACCCTGTCTCTACCAAAAATACAAAAAAATGAGCCAGGCGTGGTGGCACACGCCTGTGGTCCCCACTACTTGGGAGGCTGAGGTGGGAGGATTGCTTGACCCTGGGAGTTAGAGATTGTGGTGTACCAAGATCGCTCCACTGCACTCCAGCCTGAGTGACAGAGTGAGACTCCATCTTAAATAAAATAAAATTAAAATAAATAAATAGATAAAATGGGAGAGTAGTAATACCAGTCTTCTAAGACTATCATGAAGATTAAATCAGATAATCTATGTCAAGTTCTTAGCAAAGTACACAGAGTAAGTTTAGGTCTTGATACCTCCATTTCCCCATCTGCCCAAGGAGGATGACATGATTCTCTATGCTGCCTATCCACCAGGGGATTTGGGCAAATTGAGTAGGATACTGGGTGTGAGAAGACTCTGGCTTTTTTTTTTTTTTTTTTTTTTTTTTTTTTGAGACGGAATTTCGCTCTTGTCGCCCAGCTGGAGTGCAATGGCACGATCTCGGCTCACTGCAATCTCCACCTCCCGGGTTCAAGCGATTCTCCTGCCTCAACCTCCCGAATAACTGGGAGTACAGGCCGCCACCACCCCTGGCTAATTTTTGTATTTTTAGTAGAGACGGTGTTTAACCATGTTGGCCAGGCTAGTCTCGAGCTGCTGACCTCAGGTGATCCACCTGCTTCGGCCTCCCAGAGTGCTGGGATTACAGGCGTGAGCCACCATGCCCGGCTGAAAAGACATGCAGCTGCAGTCACATATTTGGTAAATAGACAAATAATATGTGAACATACAAGGGTGGTCATTGTGGTGTTCTTTGTGAAAAATTGGAATCATGCTAAATGTCTATCAATAGTAGACTGATTAGAGAAATGCTAATCTATTCTGATTAATAGATTACTATGGAGCTCTAATAATGAACTTGACCTCTCTATACTGAGGGGAAAGATGTCCAACATGTAATGTTATATGTAGAAACTAGTTCCAGAACTGTTTAAATGGTATACTCTCTGTTTTTTTTTTTAAACAAATAAGATACATAAATTAGTATATGCATATGGAAATAGGCACCAAAGTTTAACAGTAGTTATCTCTAGGGTAGTTGGTGTTGAAAGGGGGGGTATATGCCCCTAGGGGAGAGGTCAAGATGATCCCACACTTTAGGGTGTAGGAGAAAATCATTAGAACTTTTAAATGTATTTCTTTTTATCTCATCTTTTTATATTTCTGTTTTTGAGAGTGCACATTTTATAACACATAATTTTACAGAGTAGCACACACTTATAATTCATAAATATATATTTATTAGAGTATACATGCAAACTTGTTTTACTAATGGGCTGTGTGATCACAGTAGTTTGGAGACCATTGCTTTAGGTGACAATTTCAGGGGCTCCTGCTTTTTCCTTTGCATTTTTTAAAACATTTTTTGTCTTAATAGACTTTATTTATTTGTTTGTTTGAGACAGAGTCTTGCTCTGTCACCCAGACTGGAGTGCAGTGGCACAATCTCAGCTAACTGCTACCTCTGCCTCCCAGGTTCAAGCGATTCTCTTGCCTCAGCCTCCTGAGTAGCTGGGACTATAGGCATGCACCACCATGCCCAGCTAATTTTTTGTATTTTAGTGGAGATGGGGTTTCACCATGTTGCCCAGGCTGGTCTCAAACTCCTGAGCTCAGCCCATCCACCCACCTCGGCCTCCCAAAGTGCTAGGATTACAGGCATCAGCCACGGTGCCCAGCCTAGACTTTATTTTTTAAAGCAGTTTTAGATTCACAGCAAAATTGAGCAGAAGGTACAGAGATTTCCTCTATACCCTGTACCCCCACACAGGTGTAGTCTCTCTTTTTATCAATACCCCCCACCAGATTGGTACATTTGTCACAATTGATGAACCTACATTGATGCACCATAGTCACCTAAAGTCCGTAGTTTACATTAGGAATGTACTGCTGGATTTTGTAATAAGAGTATGTTTAGTTTTGTAAGAAACCACTAAACTGTCCTCCACAGTGGTTGTACCGTTTTGCTTCCCATCAGCAATGAATAAAAGTACCTGTTGCTCCGCATCCTCGTCAGCATTTGGTATTGGCAGTGTTCTGGAGTTTAACCATTCTAATAGGTGTGTAGTAATATGTCACTGTTGTCTGTTAATTTGCATTTCCCTGATGACATATGATCCAGATCATCTTTTCATATGCTTTTTGCCATCTGTGTATCTTCCTCAGTGAGGTGTCTGTTAAGGTCTTTTGCCCACTTTTTAATCATTTTTGCTTATTAATACTGAGTTTTAAGAGTTCTTTATATTTGCGATAATAGTCCTTTATCAGATATGTCTTTCGCAAATACATTTTTTTCCCAGCCCATAGCTTGCCTTTTCATTCTCTTGACGTTGTCTTTCACAGAGCAGAAGTTTTTAAGTTTAATGAAGTCCAGCTTATTAATTATTTCTTTCACGGATCTTGCCTTTGGTGTCATATCTAAAAAGTTATCACCAAACCCAAGATCATCTACATTTTTCTCCTATGTTGTCTTTCAGGAATCTTACAGTTTTGCATTTTACATTTAGTTCTGTGATCCATTTTGAGTTAATTTTTGTGAAAGGTAGAAGGTCTGTGTCTAGATTCCTTTTCTTATATATGGATATCCAGTTATTCCAGCACCACTGGTTGAAAAGACTATCTTTTTCACATTGTATTGTTTTTGCTCCTTTGCCAAAGATCAGTTGACTGTATTGATGTGGGTCTATTTCTGGGTTCTCAATTCTGTTCCATTCATCTATTTGTTCACCAATACCACACTGTTTTGATTGCTGTAACTTTACATAGTAAGTCTCAAAGTTGGGTAGTTTCAGTCCTCCAAGTTTATTCTTCTCCTTCAGTAGTGTGTTGACTATTCTGGGCTTTTTTTGTGTGTGGGCAAGGAGGGGGGTTCTTTTTTTAGAGAGAGGGTCTCACTATATTGCCCAAGCTGGTCTTGAATTCCTGGGCTCAAGCAATCCTCTTGCCTCAGCCTCCCAAAGTGCTTGGATTACAGGGATGAGCCACAGCACTTGGCCTATTTTGGGTTTTTGCCTCTCCATGTACACCTTAAAATCTGTTTGTCAGTATCACCAAATAATTTGCTGGGATTTTGATTGGGATTGCATTGAATCTGTAGTTCAAGTTGGGAAGAACTGACATCTTTACAATACTGAATCTTTCTATCTATAAACATGGAATATCTCTCCACTTATTTAGTTCTTTGATTTCTTTCATCCGAGTTTTATAGTTTTCCTCATATAGATCTTATACTTATTTTGTTAGATTTATACTTAAGTATTTCATTTTGTGGGGGTGCTAAGGTAAACCCTGTATCTTTTATTTCAAATCCTACTTGTTCGTTGCTGGTGTATAGGAAAGCAAATATACAGAAATTGACTTTTGTATGTTAACTTTGTACACTGCAACCTTGCTATATAATTTATTACTTCCAGAAGATTTTTTTTTTTGTCAATTCTTTTGGATTTTCTCCATAGACAATCATGTCATCTATAAAGAAAAACACGCTGGGCATGGTGGCTCACACCTGTAATCCCAGCACTTTGGGAGGTCAAGGCAGACAAACAACCTGAGGTTGGGAGTTCAAGACCAGCCTGACCAACATGGAGAAACCCCGTTTCTACTAAAAATACAAAATTAGCCAGCCGTGGTGGTGCATGCCTGTAATCCCAGCTACTCAGGAGGCTGAGGCAGAAGAAAGGCGGTGGTTGCGGTGAGCTGAGATTGCACCACTGTACTCCAGCCTGGACAACAAGAGTGAAACTTCGTCTCAAAAAAAAAAAAAAAAGGAAAAACAGGCCAGACGTGGTGGCTCACACCTGTAATCCCAGCACTTTGGGAGGCCAAGGCAGGTGGATTGCAAGGTAAGGAGTTCAAGACCAGCCTGGCCAACATGGCAAAACCCCGTCTCTACTAAAAATACAAAAATTAGCTGAGTGTGGTGGTGCATGCCTGTAATCCCAGCTACTCAGGAGGCTGAAGCAGGAGAATTGCTTGAACCCAGGAGGTGGAGGTTGCAGTGAGCCGAGATTATGTCACTGCACTCCATCCTGGGTGACAAAGCAAGACTCTGTCTTGGGGAGGGGGAAAAAAAAAAGTCTTATTTCTTCTTTGCCTATCTGTATACCTTTTATTTCCTTTTCTTGTCTTATTGCATTAGCTAGGACTTCCAGTATGAGTTGAAAAAGCCATAGTGGGAGGAGGCATCTTTACCTTGTTCCTGATCTTAGTGGGAAAGCTTTGGAGTTTCCCATCAGATAGCTATAGGTATTTTTAGACATTCTCTATCAAGTTGACAAAGTTCCCCTCTATTCCTAGTTTTTTGGGAGTTTTTATCTTGAGTGGGCATTGGATTTTGTCAAATACTTTTTATGTATCTATTGATAGGATTGTGTGATTTTTCTCCTTTAGCCTGTTGATTGGGTGGATTACATTAATTGATTTTTGAATGTTGAGCCTGCTTTGAATACCTGGGATAAATCCCATTTAGTTGTGGAGCATTATTCTTTTTATAGGTTGTTGTATTCAATTTGCTAATATTTTCTTGAGAATCTTACATCTCTGTCCATGAGGGATATGGGTCTGTAGTTTTCTTGTAATGTCTTTTTCTGGTTTTGGTATGAGGATAAAGCTGGCCTCATGGAATAAGTCAGGAAGTATTCTCTCTGCTTTTGTCTTCTGAAAGACTGTAGATAATTGTTTTAATTTTTTCCTTAAATGTTCGGTGGGATTCTCTAGTAAACCAAACCCATCTGGGCCTGGAAGGTATTTTTTTTCCAGAGACACAGTCTCACTCTGTTGCCGAGGATGGAGTGCACTGGCATCATCTCGGCTCACTGCAAACTCTGCCTCCCAGGTTCAAGCTATTCTTCTGCCTCAGCCTCCTGAGTAGCGGGGATTACAGGCACCTACCACCACGCCTGGCTAATTTTTGTACTTTTAGTAAAGATGTGTTTTACCATGGTGGCCAGGCTGTTCTCAAACTCCTGACCTCAGGTGATCCACCTGCCTTGGCCTCCCAAAGTGCTGGGATGACAGGTGTGAGCCGCAGAGCCCAGCCGGAAGGTAATTAATTATTTATTCAGGCTGGGTGCGGTGGCTCATGCCTGTCATCCCAGCACTTCTGGAGGCTGAGGCGGGTGGATCGCCTGAGCTCAGGAGTTTGAGACCAGCCTGGGCAACATGGTGAAACCATGTCTTTACTAAAAAAATACAAAAAAATTAGCCAGGCGTGGTGGCAGGTGCCTGTAAACCCAGCTACTTGGAAGACTGAGGCAGGAGAATTGCTTGAACCCGGGAGGCAGAGGTTGCAGTGAGCCAAAATTGTACCACTGTACTCCATCCTGGGCAAAAGAGTGAGACTCTGCCTCAAAAAATATATATATGTGTGTGTGTGTGTGTGTGTGTGTGTGTGTGTGTGTGTATTCGATTTGTTTAATAGATTTAGGCCTATTTAGATTATTTCTTCTTTTGTGAGTTTTTGCAGATTGGGTCTTTCAAGGAATTGTTCCAGTTCATCTAGGTTATCAAATTTGTGGACATAAAGTTATTCATGCTATTATTTGATTATCCTTTTATTATCCATGGGATCTGTAATGATGTCCCATCTTTCATTACTGATTTTAGTAATTTGTGTGCCCTCTCTATTTTTCTTAGCCTGGCTAGAAACTTGTCGATTTACTAATCTTTTCAAACAACCAGCTTTTGGTTTTATTGATTTTCTTTATTGATTTCTTGTCTTCAATTTTATTGATTTCTTCTCTAATTTTAATTATTTCTTTACTTCTGCTTACTTTGGATTAAATGTGCTGTTCTTTTTCTACTTTCCTAAGATGAAACTTGGATGATTGACTTTAGACTTTCTCTCTCTCTTTTTTTTTTTTTTTTTTTTTTGTGAGGGAGCCTCGCTCCATCGCCCAGGCTGGAGTGCAGTGGTGCAATCTCTGCTCACTGCAACCTCCGCCTCCCAGGTTCAAGCGATTCTCCTGTCTCAGCCTCCCGAGTAGCTGGGACTATAGGCACGCACCACCATGCCCAGCTAATTTTTGTATTTTTAGTAGAGACGGAGTTTCACCATGTTGGTCAGGCTGGTCTCGAACTCCTGACCTCTGGCAATCCACCTGCCTTGGCCTCCCAAAGTGCTGGGATCACAGGCGTGAGCCACCATGCCCAGTCTAGATCTTCTTCTCTAATATATGCATTTGATGCTATAAATGTTCTTCTAAGCACCTTTTACTGCATTCCACAAGTTTTGATAAGTTATGTTTTCATTTTTATTTTGTTCAAAATATTTATAAAGTTTTCTGGAGATTTCTTCTTTGATCCATGTGTTATTTAGAAGTGTGTTGTTTAACCTCCAAGTATTTGGAGATTTTCCAGCTACATTTCTGTTACAGATTTTTAGTCTAATTTCATTGTGGCCTGAGATCAGACGTTGTATGGTTTCTAGTCTTTTATATTTAAAGGGTTCTGATGCATACTATTTTTCTTCAGATTGTATTTTTGCCCTCTAGTATGTCTTATAATTTTTCCTCGATAGCTGGACAGGAAGTACTATGTGAAAGGAACTGGTAAACAGGCCTGTATGAATGTGGTGGTGAGGTGCTGGGGGACAAGAATCATTTTGTACTTCTGTGACTGGGTCTCAATCTTTTGGTGAGCCGGTTCCTCTGGACTGGGAACTTCCCACATGCTTCTCAGAATTTTCCCCCTGTAGGTGGGACAGGATGGCCAGAAGGTGCTGCAGTTTGATATTTCACATCCCCCAGGTCATTATGAGTCTGATAAAACGCTTTCAGGTTAGGCTGTAATTAAGTTTCTCCAGAGGGCAGACCTTGTTAAGAAAAACTGGATGCTCCCGGCTGGGCGCGGTAGCTCAGGCTTGTAATCCCAGCACTTTGGGAGGCTGAGGCAGGCAGATCATTTGAGGTCAGGAGTTGGAGACCAGCCTGACCAACATGGTGAAACCCTGTCTCTACTACAAATACAAAAAAATTAGCTGGGCATGGTGGTACATGCCTGTAGTCCCAGCTCCTCGGGAGGCTGAGGCGGGAGAATCGCTTGAATCCGGGAGGCAGAGGTTGCAGTGAGCAGAGATCGTGCCACTGCACTCCAGCCTGGGCAACAGAGTGAGACTCCGTCTCAAAGAAAAAAAAAAAGAAGTGGGGGAGAAAAACAGGATGCTCCTATATGTTTCCAAATGGTTGCCTTCCCCCTTCCCCAGCCAGAAGCACAGGATATTTTTTCCAGTATTCACTGCAATAACCTGGTAGACCTCTAGGAGGTAAACCTCACAAAAATGCGGGTGCCCCCACCGACAGAGTTCCCCTGGCGTTTTTAACTCAGATTTGTACACACTGAGTCTCCAGCAGGTTGTCGATTACAGCTCAGGTTTCCCTACCCTGCTGCTGGTTCCTGCAGAGCCTTCAGCTTGTTGTAGGTTTCTGCTCTGGTAATTTGTGAGTCTCTGTATTTGCCTGTTGGTCTCTCTGATTTTGGGGGCAGCAGTTTGCCCTGTGACCTCACGTCTCTTATGCAGCTAAGAATAGTTGTTGCTTTTTCAGTTTGTTCAGCGTTTTGCTTGTTGTTAGGATGAGGTGGCGACTTCTAAGCATCTTACATGCTGGACCGGAAAAACTGGAAGTCTCCTGCTTATTGCTTATAAATTTCAATTTTTTGCTATGAGCGTGTGTTATTTCTATAACCAGAAACACCTATTTTTTAAAGAAAAAATAACAAAACTTTAAATTTTTTTATTTTTAACTTTTTGGGTACATTGTAGGTGTATGTATGGATGGAGTACATGAGCTATTTTGGTACAGGTATGCAATGTGTAATTATCCCATCAGGGTAATGGAGCACCATCACCTCAAGGATTCATCATTTCTTTGTGTTATGAACATTCCAGTTATACTCCCTTATTCTAAAATGTACAGAAAATGATTGCTGAGTATAGTCACCTGTTGTGCTATCAAATACTAGGTCTTATTTATTGTATTTAACTATATTTTTGTACCCATCAGCCATCCTCATTCTTCACCCTACCTGCCCCACCCCCACTATCCTTCCCAGCCTCTGGTAACCATCCTTCTGCTACCTCCGTGTGTTCAATTGTTTTAATTTTTAGCTTCCACAGATGAGTGAGAACATGGAAAATTTGTCTTTCTGTGCCTGTCTTATTTCATGTAATATCATGTCCTCCAGTTCCCATCCGTATTGTTGCAGATGACAGGATCTCATTCTTTTTTTGTGGCTGAACAGTACTCCATGTTGTATATGTGCCACATTTTCTTTATCCATTGTCTGTTGATGGACACTTAGGTTAATTCCAAATCCCGCCTATTGTGAATAGTGCTGCAATACACATGGGAGTACAGATACCTCTTCAAGATACTGATTTCCTTTCTTTTGGGTACAAACCCAGCAGTGGAATTTCTGGGTCATATGGTATTTCTATTTTGTTTTTTGAGGAACCTCCATACTGTTCTCTATAATGGCTGTACTAATTTACATTCCCACCAACAGTGTTTCTCTACATCCTCACCAGCATTTATTATTGCCTGTCTTGAATAAAAGCCGTTTTAACTAGGGTGAGATGATAGCTAGTTATAGTTTTAATTTGCATGCCTCTGATGATCAATAATATTGAACACATTTTCATATGCCTGTTTGCCATTTATATGTCTTCTTTTGAGAGATTATCTATTCAGATATTTTGCCCATTTTTAAATTGGATTATTAGATTTTTTTTCCTATAGAGTTGTTTGAGCTCCTTATATATTCTGGTTACTAATCTCTTATCAGATGGATAGTTTGCCAGTATTTTCTCCCATTCTGTGGGTTGTCTCTTCACTTTGTTGTTTCCTTTGCTGTTCAGAAGCTTTTTAACTTGATATGATCCCTTGTGTCCATTTTTGCTTTGGTTGCCTGTGCTTGTGGGGAATTACTTAAGAAATCTTTGCCCAGACTAATGTCCTGGAGAGTTTCTCCAATGTGTAGTAGTTTCATAGTTTGAGGTCTTAGATTTAAGTCTCTAATCCATTTTGATTTGATTTTTGTATATGGCGAAAGATAGAGGCCTAATTTCATTCTTCTGCATGTGGATATCCAGTTTTCCCAGCACCTTTTATTGAATAAACTATCTTTTTCCAGTGTATATTCTTGGCACCTTTGTTGAAAATGAGTTCAGAGTAGATGTATGGATTTATTTCTGGGTTCTTTATTCTGTTATATTGGTCTGTGTGTCTGTTTTTAGGCCAGTACCAGGCTGTTTTGGTTACTATAGCTCTGTAGTATAATCTGAGGTAATGTGATTCCTCCAGTTTTGTTCTTTTTGCTCAGGATGCCTTTGACTATTCTGTGGTCTTTTGTGGTTTTATATAAATTTTTAGATTATTTTTTCTATTTCTGTGAAGAATGTCATGGGTATTTTGATAGAGATTATATTGAATGTGTAGATGGCTTTAGAGAGTATGGACATTTTAACACTATTGATTATTCCAATCCATGAACATGGAATATCATTTCATTTTTTTGTATCCTCTTCAATTTCTTGTGTCAGTGTTTTATAGTTTTCATTGTAGAGATCTTTCACTTCTTGTTAAGTTTATTCCTAGGTATTTTATTTTATTTGTAGTATTGCAATTGGGATTGCTTTCTTGATTTCTTTTTCAGATTGTTCATTGTTGGCATGTAGATATGCTACTGATTTTTGTATGCTGATTTTGTATCCTGCAACTTTATTAAATTTATCAGTTCTAATAGTTTTTTGGTGGAGTCTTTAGGCTTTTCCAAATATAAGATCAGGCCAGGCGCAGTAGCTCACGCCTGTAATCCCAGCACTTTGGGAGGCCAGGGTGGGCAGATCACTTGATGTCAGGAGTTCAAGACCACCAGCCTGGCCAACATGGTGAAAACATATCTGTACTAAAAATAGAAAAACTAGCCAGACGTGGTGGCACACACTTGTAGTCCCAGCTACTCAGGAGGCTGAGGCAGGAGAATTGCTTGAACCTGGGAGGCAGACGTTGCAGTGAGCTGAGATCAAGCCACTGCACTCCAGCCTGGGCAACAGAGTAAGACTCTCAAAAAAACAAAAACAAGCAAAAAAGACAAATAGATCATATCATCCTCAAGCAGGATAATTTTACTTATTCCTTTCCAATTTGAATGCCTTTTGTTTCTTTCACTTGTCTGATTGTTCTAGCTGGGACTTCCCAGAAATGCCTATTAAAATACTATTAGAAGTGGCTCATGCCTGTAATCCCAGCACTTTGGGAGGCTGAGGCGGGTGGATCACCTGAAGTCTGGAGTTTGAGTCCAGCCTGGCCAACATGGTGAAACCCCGTCTCTACTGAAAATACAAAAACTAGCTGGGTGTGGTGGTGGGCACCTGTAATCCCAGCTACTCGGGAGGCTGAGGCAGGAGAATTGCTTGAACTTAGGAGACGGAGTTTGCAGTGAGCCAACATGATGCCGCTGTACTCCAACCTCTGCGACAGAGTGAGACTCCGTCTAAAAAAATAAATAAATAAAATAAAATAAAATTATATTAGAAGACATAGACATAGACTGCTGTCCAAGTAATTTTCTCCCCAAACCCAGAGTAATAAGGACCTCCGTCTGCCTTCTGGGCTTCTTCATTCAGCCATGGCACCTTGGCTGAGAGAACGGCCCGCCCTCTTTACTCTTCTCCTCCAGATGAAGCCAAGGAGGAGTTCCTGGATCTGCTTGACGTGTTGCTCCCCCATGCCCAGACATATGTCCCCCGCCTGGTAAAGATGGAAGCGTTCCACCTCAGCCTGTCCCAGAGTGTGGTTCTGCGCCACCACTGGATCCTCCCCTTTGTGCAGGCTCTGAAAGCCCGCATGGCCTCCTTCCAGAGGTGAGTGCTTCCCTCTGCCGCTCCGCTCCCTCCCCTCCACGGCTTCTCCTCCTCTCCTGAGCTACTGCGGGCATTACCCCAGCAGGCAGGCCAGACCTAAAGATAGAACACGGCCCCTCTCCTGGGGCTGCCTGCTCTACTTCTTGTCCTGCGTGACCTTGGGCATGCCGTGGAAGCTCTTGACACCCCTGATGCCTTATCTGCTCTGTAGGAAAAGCCAGCTGTTTTTCTGTAAGCCCTCGCTCAGTATTTCCAGCACTTCTGTGACCAGATGTGTGGAGTTTTTTTCCGCACCAACAAATTATCCAACTCTACAGACACCCACTGTCCTATAATCGAACTCAATTCTGACACTAATAACCCAGGGTTAGTGCAGACTTCATAGGCTAAGGGCTCAGTCCCACAAGACTGCGCTCCATGTCAGACACCATCTGCAGTGTTGAGCTCTCAGGTTACCCACAACATCTGTCTGATTTCACTACAAATCAGAGATTCTATGGACCCCCTCCTCAGGTTTGATCATTTGCTAGAATGGCTCACAGAATTCAGACAAACAGTCCACTTACTAGGTTGCCAGTTTATTACAAAGGATGTATTAAAGGATACACATGAACAGCCACATGAAGAGAGAGGTAGGGTGAGGTCTGGAAGGGTCCCGAGCATGGGAGCTTCTGACCCTGTGGAGTTGGGGGTGAGCCACCCTTCCAGCACATGGGTGCCTTCTTATTCACCAAGGGAAGCTCCTCAAACCCTGTAGTTCCAAATTTTTACAGAGGCTTCATCATGTCGGCATGATGGATTATTAACTCAGTCTCTAGCTTCCCTCCCATCCCAGGAGGATAGGGGGTGGGGCTGAAAGTTTCCAGCTTCTCATCATGCCTTGCTCTTTCTGTGATCGGCCCCCATCCAGGAGGCCACTGAGAGTTGCCTCATCAGAGCCAAAGATGCTCCTGTCACCCAGGAAATTCCAAAAGATTTAGGAGTTCTATGTCAGGAGCCAGGGTCACAGACCAGATGATAGAACAAAAGATGCTCCTAGCACCCCCACTGCTTAGGAAATGACATCGGTTTTAGGATCTCTGTGTCAGGAACTGGAGGCTGAGACCAACACATACGTTATCAGTTCACAATAATAGGTCAAACAGGTCATGGTAGTGGTGGGGGCTGCCTCACTGGGGGCTTGTGGGGGTGAAAGGAGATCATGGGTGCCCTCAGCACACCACTTGGGTGAAGGCTTAGTACCAGACCCCACTTCTGATTTTGTCTGCTAACCTGGGGCCTTTTTTCCCCCTTACCTATTGCATTATGTTATAACTCTTTTCCTACCAGCAATGCATCTCCTGCTAGACTGGTCCAGATCAAAATCCTGCTCTTTCACTGAGGCTCTGCCGGTTGGCATCTCCTGCAGAATCCCTCCATCCAGAGATCGGTCGGTCCTGTGGTTGTTTACCCCTGGCGGTCATTTCACTCACCCTCATATGCAGTCATTCCTGTGTCCATCTTCCCTCCTGGAAGCCACGTTCCTCCAGGCAAGGACTGTGGCCTCTCTCTCAATTACCCCACAGCTTCTCCCTAGTGCTCTGCTCACAGAGACATCAAATCGATGCTTGTGGAGTCATGAGGCGGGAATGAGGGAACCCAGAGAATATCTTTCTGGATCGTCTACTGTTGGTACTAGAAGGAGCCTAAGAAGCCGCCCAGCTGGTGGTTTTCTGACCCTGCCTTTATCAGCAGAGCCTTTTTTCAAATGAGGTGTTGCACAAAAGCCTGGTGTGTGGCTATGTAAAACAGAAATAAACAGTCTTCTAGCCAAAGCCCTACTCCCACAGTTCAGGGGGCCATAGGCCCAGGAATTCCATAGGATGTCACTGCCCAGCTGGGAAACTGCTCAGTTAGTTGAACCCCTTCTGGGGGCCAGAGGAGGACAGGATTTGTCCCAATCCGGTCACTTGGCTGGGGAATCAGGACTCAAACTCATCTCTCAACCTAGTCCAGCCCTCCCCCTCTTTGGATTGTCATTATCAAATTGATTGAGCCGTATGTAAATTATCAGGACTGTCTTAACCACAGGTACCAGAAACCCAACCCAAAGTGGCTTAAACCAAAGAGAAATTTATAGGCTGGTATAACTAAAAGATTCAGAGGTAGCACTGGCTCATGCATGAATGGACCGGGGTAACAAGATATCAGATGGCACCTGACTGTCACCATCTCAGCTCTGTCCCCTTCCTTTGTCACAATGATGAAGCCACCGCATCTCCGGGCTGATGGTGTACCAGCCTGGAAAGACAGCCTCCCTCTCTGATTGGCTTCAGCACAAGTCACAGAAATGACTGCCTGGTCTGACCCGGCTCCTGTGTGCTTTCTTTGGGAGTAAAGAGTTAACAGGCCCTTCCCCCTTCCACACAGAGTGCTTCCCTTATCCTGCAGAAGCAGCTTCCCTGGATGAAGGAGGAGAGCTAGTGCTGATGACTGGCACACTGCACCTGCGCTGGGAAGACGCGTGAACTGCGCCCCTGCAGGGACGCCACAGCCTAGGCTCCCCTGCATACAGTGGTTCCTTAACTGGGCACGAGTCCCTTGCTGGGACTTCTGAAAATTCTGCCTAAAGTCCATTGCAAGAAATTCTGATCCCTGTGGGATGTATATGTGGCTGGTTCCCTTGCTCACTGGGAGACTAGAAAACAGCACCTGGACCAGACCCCTGGGCTGGTTCCCTCTGAGGAAAGGATCTGTCACTGCTCTGTGTCACGAGTGAAGCCTGGCCAGGTGTGGTCTCTTCAACTTTGATCATCTGGTTGAGCCTAAGGTGACCAAGAGTGGGCGGTGCACCCCTGATTCTGTTAGCTGTGACTGAGGAGATGCTAAGCTCTGCTTGGCCAGGCCTGGGCAGCCTGCCTCTGGAGTAGGGATGGAGAGCCATCTTGCAACAGGAGGTTACCAGGAGAAGGGGTGTTGGTTGGGTACAGACATCCAGTGTCCACTCCAGGATGTTTGGGAGACACCTTGAGAACTCTTCCTAAAAGCTGCGCTTAATTGAGCTCCTGGTGGTTCTGTGATCCCTTACATTTTCCCCAGAGGCAGAGAGTTGGCTGACTGACTTTTGCCCTTGGGCAGATTGTGAGACTCTCCCTACCACGCTGGTATATTATGTTCCCTCAGATGGGGGTGAGCCCCTTGGCCTGGGGGCTGTAAAATGATCTGTTTCTGTGACGGGACTTTCTATGGTGAGATTGCTAGTGTCTCAGAGAACAAAGGACAGAACCAGTCCAAGTCAAAGCACTCACCTGGCTAAGCCTGACTCTTTCTGTGTTATTGATCTGAGGGGTGGGTGGGTGGGGGCATCTGTCTCGATTTCACACCAACAGAGACCTACTTCCCCTCACTAAAGGGTCATAGGTGACAGCAAGGACTCTGGAAACAGGCAGACTAACTGTGCAAATCCTGGCTCACCAAATTCAGCTTCACCATGCCTCCGTTTCTTTGTCTGTAAAATGGGCATAATTGTAGGCCTGCTCACAGAGTTGTGTGAGGATTCGAGAAACGGATGTGTGCAAAGGCTTGAGCTCAGCCCTGACACACGAAGAAATGTTCTCGTGATTGTTTAGATGAAATCAGAGTTGTCTATTTTTTAAAAAAACTGCAAGAAATGAATCAGCTGTTAAGTGGTCCATTGTCACCTACTTGATAAATAAGGCTTTCTCAGTTCCCATCAGTAAAGTTGAGATAGTCTCAAATTATTTATCGAAATGAACTGCTATTAACAAAGTAAAATTTTTACTAGCACCTGGATGATGTTGTATGTTACTCGGGCTGGGTGATTTCAAGGTCTTGTCCAGCTCTAATGTTTTAGGATTCAGTATACTATCTGCATAATGGGGTAATAATATTAAGTGCAAAATGAGTTAACTATATTTTCAAAGTGCTGTTTGTTTTTTTTTTTAACATAAGCTATTTTTTCTGCTTTTTCTCTTATGATTTTTCCTAAAATATGGTCTTCTACATTTTAGATTCTTCTTTACTGCCAACCAGGTAAAGATTTACACCAATCAAGAGAAAACCAGGTGCGTCTTCCCAACCCCCAGTCACTATTAGAGGAAGATTCTTTGGTGCAAAATTTGAGTGCTTTGTTTCTGGACTTATTTGTCCCGTTTTTTGTTTGCTTTTAACCAACTCAGTGACTACAAAGGCAGCTATCCCCAAATCTGAACCTTTCATTAAGAAAAATAACTGGGAGATCCCAGGTGCAGTAGCACATGCCTGTAATTCCAGCACTTTGGGAGGCTGAAGCAGGTGCATAGCTTGAGCTCAGGAGTTCCAGACCAGCCTGGGCAACATGGCCAAACCCTGTCTCTATGAAAAATACAAAAATTAGCTGAGTGTGGTGGTGTGTGCCTGTAGTTTCAGCTACTTGGGAGGCTGAGATGGGAGGATCGCTTGAGCCCTGGAGGTCAAGGCCGCAGTGAGCCACGATTGCACCACTGCACTCCAGCCTGGGCAACAGAGTGAGACCCTGTCTCAAAAAAATAAATAAAAAGGCCAGGTGCGGTGGCTCACGCTTGTAATCCCAGCACTTTGAGAGGCCAAGGTGGGCAGATTACCTGAGGTCAGGAGTTCAAGACCAGCCTGCCCGACATGGCAAAACCCCATCTCTACTAAAAATACAAAAAATTAGCTGGGTGTGGTGGCAGGCACCTGCAATCCCAGCTACTGGGGAGGCTGAGGCAGGAGAATCACTTGAACCCTAGAGGAGGAGGTTGCAGTGAGCCAAGATCATGCCACTGCACTCTATCTTGGGCGACAAGTGCGAAACTCTGTCTCAAAAATAAATAAATAAATAAATAAATAAATAATGACTGGGGGAGCATGTGGGGGGTGTTGCACAGAGATTGAGAGAAGCATCTTGGTTTAGTGAAAACCTGTGAAAGTCAGAAAACCTGTTTCTGCCCAGCTCCATCCCAGTTGTGGTGTTTGGTCCATGTCTTCATCTCTGTGACCTTTCGTTTTCACACTGGCACACACCTCCCAACATCCATTGTTGGGCAGTTGTAAGGCTCAAGTGAGCCCCAAGGCCTTTGAAAAGTTAAAAGTATTGAAGTGTTAGATGAACATAAGAAGAAATGATTATCCTGCCTTCAAAGCGAGCCTCCCTGTCTGACACACTCACTGGGCCACCTTTTCTGAGCACTTCTGAAAGGGGCCTCATTTATTCGTTCACTTATTCCATGCTGCACAAGTTTGTTAAGCACCCACTTGTGCCAGGCATTTGCTGTATGCTAAGGATTCATCAGTGAAGAGGTAGACACAGCCCCTGCTCTTTTCAATCTCATATTCGGAGGGGAGACAGATAATAAGTAATGAGAGTGTTTGTTAATAACTGTGGTGTGATATGATGGTTAGGAGTGGGTAGTCCAGGAGGGTACCAGGGAAGTGGCCAGGGAGATGGCATTTGATGGTGACCTGAGAATGAGAAGCCAGTCTTGGGAAGAGCTGTTGCAAGAGCTTCAAGCAGAGGACATAGCAAACTAAGTGACTCCGAGGCAGGGAAGATTTCAGCGTGTTTGAGGGGGCCAGTGAGGCCAACCCCAGAGAGCACATGGGAGAATGATAGGAGATGAGATGGGCAGGGTTAGCCCATCCAGGGGCTGTAATGTCAAGTAAGGAGTTTGAATTTTCAGTATAATGGGAGCCATTGGAGGGATGTGAACAGAGGAGAGGCATGATCTGATGTGTATCTGGGGATGTCGGTCTGGCTAGATGGTGTGTCTGTGGCCATGGAGTCTGGGGGCAAGATAGAAGGGAGCAAGAGTGAATGCAGGGAAACCAGAGAGGAGCCAAGTGTCATTGTCCAGGTGAGGGACCATTGGTGGCCTAGATTAGGGTGATGGCCGTGGAAGACCAAGAGGTGGACACACTGGAGATACACTGAGGCAGAAGCAACCAAATTACCAATGGGTTGGATTTATGTGACGCAAGGGGAAGATGAACATTGATTCCTGGGTTTGAGGCTGGAACAACTGGCCCCGTTTTCTGTGATAGGAGACACTGGTGGGATGAAAATCAAAAGTTCTGCTTTGTACCTGTTTGTTTGTACCTGTTAGGTTTTGCTGCCTATTGAACCCCTAGGTGGAAATGTCACATACACAACTGGGTGTTCAGGAGAGGGACCAGCTGGAGATAGAAATGTTGGCCAGTGTGGGAAGCGGGGCTGGGTGAGAACAGCCTCCTGGAGATTGCAAATGGAGGAGATCCAGTGATCTTCACCATGGAGAGGCTGGAGAGGAGAGAGGATGGCAGAGGACACTGAACCGGGAGACAGGAGGCAGGATTAAACCAGGACTGCATGGCAGGTGGTGTCTTGGGAGCCAAGAGAGAAAAGGGTTTCAAGGAGGGAAGAGTCCACTGTGTGAGATACCGATGAGCAGGTACGAGGCAGACAGCAAAGTGTCCCTTGGATTTGGTGACGTGGAGGTTGTTGGCAACTTTGACAAGAGCACTTCCAGCAAAGTGGGTTGAAGATGGGAGGTGAGAAAGAGATAGTGATGGTGGACAAATTGTCTTTTTAAGAAGTTTTACTGAGAATGGGATGGGGACTGGCTGAAGCCATGGGTTCACGGTAGAGTTTTGTTTGTTTGTTTGTTTGTTTGTTTTGAGACGGAGTCTCGCTCCGTCGCCCAGGCTGGAGTGCAGTGGCGCGATCTGGGCTCACTGCAAGCTCCACCTCCTGGGTTCACGCCATTCTCCTGCCTCAGCCTCCCGAGTAGCTGGGACTACAGGCGCCCGCCACCTCGCCCGGCTAGTTTTTTGTATTATTTTTAGTAGAGACGGGGTTTCACTGTGTTAGCCAGGAAGGTCTCGATCTCCTGACCTCGTGATCCGCCCATCTCGGCCTCCCAAAGTGCTGGGATTACAGGCTTGAGCCACAGCGCCCGGCCTGGGGGAGAGTTTTTAAAGACGAGAGAAAGCATGTGTGAGTGCTTGTGGGAGGTGTGGCAGATGCCAGGAAGCAAAGTCCTTGAGAAGAGGCCTCCTTGAGGACAAGAGTCGTTTGCAATTGGAACGGTGATGGAGAATGGAGAATGGAGATGCAGAAGCTTCTGGGTTTGTGTCTTGGCAGTGGTGGGTGAGGGCATTCCTGGAAGGGTTACTAGATCCAGGAGAGGGAGGAGAGCTGTGTGGGTGAGAACTGGGAAAGGAAGGTTTACAGACAGAGAATGTGGGGACTGAGAGAGTTGGCTCATGGAGCAGGAAAGCGAGTGTACCAGGGAGACAGGGTGAGACCCACGGCCCAGGTCTGTTGGCTTTCTGCCTGGCTCCTCCTCGGCTGCGCAGATGGCTGGTGTTCTCAGAGGCTGCATCTCATGCCTATGTTGTCTTCCTCTCCCCAGGACCTTTATTGGGCTCGAGGTCACTTCAGGGCACGCCCAGTTCCTGGACCTAGTTTCAGAGGTGGACAGAGTCATGGAGGAATTCCACCTCACCACTTTCTACCAGGTAATGAATGGGGCTGCTGCTGCTCCACTGACCCATTTCTAATGAGAATAAAACTGTCTTTAAAGAGGCCCTCATAAGAGGCAAACTGAAGACCCTTCAGAACCTCCCGTGTCAGTGCTCTGAATGCCAGCCTTCTGAGGATGCACGCCTCGGGAGTGAGGGCTTTGAGCTGTAGTCAGATGCAGCCCACCCAAAGTCCAACATTTCTTAGAAATCTTGCTTTATATCATAAATACACCCGAGATTTGTACCTTCTGCTCCATAATGTTCACATGTCATTTTCACGTTTTTTAAGTAGATGTCCCTAATAATTTTTGGTCAAATTGACCCTCAGAGAAGAGTTGTAGCTTCACACACCTTCCTGCACCTTGCCCAGGCCCTCCAACGGCACCTGGGCTTTAAGCCGACTATCAGGGCTTTGAAGGGCCATTCGTTTTATTTGATGTATGTTTTTAAACCGTGCTGAGGGAGATAAGTATGAATTTGAATGGTGACAATTATTGTTGCTTCAAAACTTGAGACTTTGGGGATTTTGTTCATGTCATCTGAAAAGTATGGTGTATACTGGAATGTCCTAGATCAGAATAGACGGTGGATTTTCTTTCACGTCACAGATGTAATGACTCTCTATGATACTTCAAGGAAAGCTTCTGTGAATAGGACTGTCTTAGCTCAGGCTGTCATAACAAAATACCATAGACTGGGTGGCCTAAATAACAGAAATTTATTTTTGCACAGTTCTGGAGGCTAGAAGTCCAAGATCAAGGTGACAGTGTGGTTGATGTCTTTTTTTTT
Source organism: Macaca nemestrina (assembly GCF_043159975.1). Lineage (NCBI taxonomy): Eukaryota > Metazoa > Chordata > Mammalia > Primates > Cercopithecidae > Macaca > Macaca nemestrina. The sequence continues at coordinate 57,140,928 of NC_092142.1, forward strand.
TTTTTTTTTGAGACAGAGTCTCACTCTGTCACCCATGCTGGAGTGCAGTGGCGCATTCTCAGCTCCCTGCAACCTCCGCCTGCCATGTTCAAGCAATTCTGCCTCAATCACCCAAGCAGCTGGGACTACATGTGTGCAACACCACCCCAGCTAATTTTTGTATTTTTAGTAGAGACGGGGCTTCACCGTGTTGGCCAGGCTGGTCTCAAACTCCTGATCCGCCTGCCTTGGCCTCTCAAAGTGCTAGGATTACAGGGGTGAGCCACTGCACCCGGCCAAGTGTGGTCGGTTTCTGGTGAGGGTTCTTCCTGGCTTATAGATGGCTGCCTTCTAGCCATGTCCTCACGTGGTGGGGCAGGGGTCGGGGGCTGCAGGGAGAGAGCAGTGCCCAAGCTCTCTGTGATTAAAGGGCACTAATCATGAGAGTCCTGCCCTCATGACCTCATCTAACCCTAATTACCCCTCAAAGGCCCCATCTTTACATACTATCACATTGGGGGTTAGGGCTACATGAATTTGGGGGAGGGGACATGATTCAGTCCATAGCAAGGACCAGTCCTATGCTATTTTGTCCATCTGTGGAGGGTGCTTGGGATCAACACTGAGGATCTTGTCTCCCACTGGGCAGGCCAGGGATCCAGCAGGGACGTCACGACAGCTCTGTCACAGACCTGCTGTGATGGCAGGGCCTGCCAAGGTGTCCAGGTGACCGCCTGCCTCTCATTTCCCTCCCCAGGACCCTTCTTTCCACCTCAGCCTGGCCTGGTGCGTGGGTGATGCACGTCTCCAGCTGGAGGGGCAGTGCCTGCAGGAACTACAGGTGAATTTCCAGGGCGGGAACACAGAGCGCGCTGAACTCCAGAAATGACGGGACAGATGCTGGAGAGGAGGAGGATGAGGCACCCAAACCCGAATCCCTGGGAAACAAATGACATGGCAGGAGACCCCAACACCTTCCCTTGCAACTCAAGGTGTGGCCCCTGGACCGGCAGCTTCAGCGTCACCTGAAGCTTATTAGCAATACAGATCTTTACCCCCCGCCGAACCCCCGACCTAAGAAATCAGAATTACATTTTAACAGATCTCTAGGGATTTGTGTGCACATTACAGTTTGGGAAGCACTGCCCTAGAACCCTGATCTGCGAGGAGGCTGCAGGCTTCCCCTGAAGTCCTAGCCACTGGCCCAGGGGTCAGAGGCTTGGGCCTGGCACTGGAAATGGGTGAAATGTACCAGGTGTAAGTAACATCCAGCCCCCAGAATCTATCAAATTTTGATAAGTAGCTGAAAGATTCCACTTTCCCATATGCGTTCTTGGAGGAGAACCAGCAGGTTACATGAAGTGGTAAGTGGTGGCTGATACTCCAGCCCCGGCTGGGGAGACAGTAGGGAGTATGGCCATGCAGGAAGGTTGGCCTAGAGTTGCCAACACTTCTGCTTCATAAGAGAAGCCAGAAACCTAGGTTTTTACATGTAATCTTGTCAGTTTTCAAATGTCAGCAACTAATTTGGATGTTTAAAAAACATTTTGCAAGCCAAACCAAACATGTGCAGGCTGGACGCAGCTGTGCTCCCTCATTAAGGAGCCGCCTTGCTGTTGGCCTGATGTTGCTGGAGGTGGCAAAGAGCTCTAGTTTGGGCTCCGGCAGACCTGGGTCCCAGGCCTGGTTTTATTGGTTTCTGTAATCCAGGGCTCTGAGCATCTGTGTCCTCATCTGTAAAGTTGGGATGATGGGACCAACCTCAGATATTACAGAAGTGATCAGACAAGATCAATAATGCAGAGCCTGGAGCCTGCAGCCTCTGAAGTTGGGTAAGCTGGTTTTGTTTGCAGTGCCCTCTGGGTCCCAGATGCCCCTTAATGTGACTGTCCTCCCCTGGCTGCTGTTTTAAGGCAATCGTGGATGGGTTTGAAGATGCTGAGGTGCTGCTGCGCGTGTACATCGAGCAAGTCCACTGCAAGTCTGGGAACAAGTTCTTCTCGATGCCTTTGAAGTGAGCACCAGAGGCCTTCCTCCTCCAGGGCCCTCTGCAGACCAGGCTGAGATGGAGGAACCTGCTAAAATCAATGGAGATGCTTCTAGCCTCCCAGTAGGAGGTCCCAGCCATGCCTTCAGCCTGGCAGAAAGTGTAGCCACTCCTCATCCTCCGAGTGCTCGCTCTCGCTCTCTCTCTCCCGCTCTCTCTCTCTCTCCCGCTCTCTCTCTCTCACACTCGCTCTCTCTCTCTCTCTCTCCCCCCCTCCCTCCCTCCCCCTCTTTCTCTTTCTCTTCCCCTCCCTCTCTCTTCCTCCCCTCTCTCGGCTGTTGCGGGTTGTAGGTTGGGTGCAACTGTGTTGTGGTCCTTCCCAGAAACTGCCAGTAGAGGGCAGCCTGGGCATCCTAATTCTTACTCTGGTTGTTAAGCAAAGAAAATACTGGGGTCAGTGGTGAGCCCACCCACACTCGCCAGAATCTCCACTGTAGTCCCCCTAACAAACAGCCCTTCACTCCCTCTCCCACTTCAGCAATTTGTATTTTGATGCCATTGGCCTCAGATCAGAGTGTTTTAAATCATCACGCCCTGGCTTATCCCTGGCCAAGCCAGGACACGGGGTGCTTCAGTGGGTCTGTCACCCTCTCTCCTTGAAGCATGTCGCTTTTATTTATTTACTTTTACTCTCACCCTGCTCCTGTGCCAGCAGGGGCTACTTCAAGGCCAAGGTCCAGGATGAGAACTTGTGACCCAGCCTCAGTTTTCTCCACTTCTTTCTCCCTCTTTCTCCCGCTCACTCTAGCAAGGTGCCTGGGGAGACTTGAACAGATGTTTCATTTTGGCCTGGCCAGTGGCTGAAAGCCAGGCCTCCAATGCACTGTGACCTCTGGCTTCCCCAGCAGCTTTCCCAGAGAGGCAGAGGGGCCTTCCACAGCCTGGGTTCTGCTGCTGCCTCCTGCCTGCCGCAGCTGCAGCATTCTGAGGGGCAACGTGGAGGAAGGGCCAGGGATGCATGGGATTTTAACTTTTTCATCAAACCTTCCGCGTGGCAAGGAGTCAGTCAGTCCTCTTCAGGTGTCTTCTGGATTTCTGGTGATGGATAGAGAAATCTTTTTATGTTACAGTTTTAAATTATGTTCAACAAATAAAAAATTGCATTTCTTATTTTGGATCTTTTTTGGACTACTTGTATTTAACCCAGTGAAAAGATGACTTTCACCTTCCCCTACCCTGTCCAGCTGTGTCTCTCAGTTTGGGGGGACTCTTGGAAGTCTCTGCTGTGACTTCCAAGGTGGCCTTGAGAGGCATTAATGATGCTTCGGTAAAATAAGGGTAAGGAGGAGTCACCCGGCCTGCAAGGTCTACACACAGAGTTCTCACATAGCACATCTAGCCTGGAGCTAGGCATGTGGCAGGGGTCACCACCCTCATCCCTCACCCACATAGGCAGACATTGACACCTTATACTGCTGTGACACTGAGCGCTTCCCGATACCTTCTCATGTCTTCCAGTATCCCCCCGAAAGGTAAACAGGGTGGGGATGGCTAGTCCGCTGTTAAAAGAACAGGTTAAGTGACTTGCTTGTATGAGAAATCACAAGGAAGGGCCGTACTCAGCCCTAACCTCAGGTCCTGTGCTGGGGCAGCCTTGATCCAGCCCAGCACACCACCTCATGGTCAGGCCTGGCATCTGAGTGGGGACACAGGGCTTGAGGGAAAGGTGTGGGGCGAGGGGCCTGTTGCCCAGGCTCCCATGGTGGCCCCCACTGCCCCGCCTTTCCTGAAAGGGGCAGCCTCCCAGCCACTGCACTGAAAGACCCAGGCACATTCTGGGCCTTGTTCCTGCTCCCCACTGCATTGATCTGACTCCAACTTATCATTGGGTTGGTTCTTCTGGAGAGGAGGAAGATGCAGGGCATCCTTTCTGGCTTGCAGGCAACACGGCAACTCTGGCTGTGCAGCCTGTACTTAACTGACACCTGCCCTGTGCCAGGCCCTGAACTGGGCACTTGGTGAACCAGACTAGGTCTGCCCTCTGGGTGCTCACAGCAGGGCTGAACAGGCAGGGAGCACAGAGAAGAATCTGCATCCTCAACATGGCACTTCCCCAAACTTCGGCACTGGCTCTTATTGGGAGGGGGGCAGGTGTGAGGTAAGACCTCCATCAACAAGCCCAGGAAGAGGGATGGGGCCATTCCCCCCAGGGGAGGATGTGGCTGGGGAGTCCGTCTGTGCTGAGGATGGAATTTGAGTGCAGCAACTTTGAGAAATGGGCCAAGATCAATAACCGGCTCCTCAATGGAGAATGGAAGGTGGCAATGGAGGAAGGAAGCAGGAGCCTCGCTGAGGGGGAGGGGTGGGCAGGCTGGGCCTGAGGAGGAGGCTGGCTGCAGGAGCTTGGCGGGCACCCAGACACTGAGTGTGCCTCTGGAGCAGAGTGAGCCCGCTGAGCAAGCGCTCCCTCTGACAGTGCAGAAGCAGCCGGGGCTCTTCCATAAGAGGAGATTCTCCATAAGAGGAGAAACCTCGGAGACAACTCTGGAGACACAGGGAAGACCAGAGCAGGCTGCAGTCCCCGCCAGGCAGGCTGGCCCAAAGAAATGCTCTTGATGAGGATTTTATCACACCAGGGAGAGTACAAAATCAACACATCTGGCCTCGGTGTCCTCAGATGTTCCCCACAGGGCAGGGAAATCATCTCACGCCTGTTTGGCTGATTTCCACCTGGCACTCTCCAGCGCCTCTCCAGACCACCCCAGCTTTGTTTCCAAGGGAGAGGGAAATTACCTTGGCTTGTTTGTTTATTCCTTGTCTTGGCACCAAGAGTCCCAAGGCCTGCTTCACCTTTGATGGTGTGTTGGGTGGGTGCATCGCCTGAGGGGCCCCTGGAGGGGAGAGCTGGAGGAGGGGGTGTCCTGGGCCCAGTTCCAGCCCACAGCTACTTTCCTTCACCGAACAGGAGACCTCCCCTACGACCTCAGAACTCTACTTTCGCAAACGAGGAAACAAACCCAAAGAGGGGAATAACTTGCTCCGATTGCCCAGTAAATTACAGCTGAGGCAAAAACCCAGGGACCTGGCTTCTGATCCAGAGCTTTTTACAACCCCTCACACCACATCGGGACCTCTAAATGAAACTGCTGTGAAACACCATGTCTGGGCTTTCATTCAAAAGACTAAGAAAAAAAGGTGTGTGGTGGTGGGCGGGGGTGTCAGGGCATAGATGAAACGATATTGACAAAATATGGATAAGGTTTAAAGTTCTTGATGGAGGGGCTGGAGTTCACACATCTCAGTCCCACTGACTAGTCCTTTTGGGCTTTGGGTGCTGGCCAGACCCAGTAGAAACCCAGCTATCTTGGGTTGGATGTACATGCAAATCCACCTTGGATTCCCAAAGTACCTATAGGAGCCAGACCCAATAATTGGGAGCTTCAAGATATGGTCACAGGGGATGTCATTTCCTTAAGGCAGGATTGGACCCCAAGAGAGGAACCTCCAACAGAGAGAAAATCACCAGACTTGACTGACCCAGGCCTTTAAGAATGTTGCTCCATTCATTCCTAGGCTCCTCTCACTAATAGCCCCTTAAGCCCCAACTTTTTTTTTTTTTTTTTAAGACTGGGTCTTGGCCGGGCGCGGTGGCTCAAGCCTGTAATCCCAGCACTTTGGGAGGCCGAGACGGGCGGATCACAAGGTCAGGAGATCGAGACCAGCCTGGCTAATACGGTGAAACCCCGTCTCTACTAAAAAATACAAAAAAAAACTAGCCGGGCGAGGTGGCGGGCGCCTGTAGTCCCAGCTACTCGGGAGGCTGAGGCAGGAGAATGGCGTAGACCCGGGAGGCGGAGCTTGCAGTGAGCTGAGATGCGGCCACTGCACTCCAGCCTGGGCGACAGAGCGAGACTCCGTCTCAAAAAAAAAAAAAAAAAAAAGACTGGGTCTCGCTCTGAGTCAGCTGGGTTGAAGGGCAGCAGCATGATCATAGCTCACTGCAGCCTCAACCTCCTGGGCTCAAGTGATCCTCCCACCTCAGCCTCCCAAGTAGCTGGGCCTACAGATGTACACACGCCTGGCTAATTTTTGTATTCTTTGTAGAGATGGGGTCTTGCCATGTTGCCCAGGTTGGTCTTGAACTCCTGGGCTAAAGCAATTCTGCCGCTTCGGCCTCCCAAAGTGCTGGGATTACAAGCTTGAGCCACTTTTCCTAGCCCCAAACTTTTTTAAATTAGCTAATCGGGACTAAATATCATGAAAGAGTGCAACGTGGTCAGTTAAACAAGGACAGCCCTGTTGTCTGTGTCTGAAGACCACTGCACATTTCCCAAAAGCAAATTTCAAAGTGGAGAATTTAGAAACCCACTTCCCAGATGAGGGATCCTACAGAGAAGTGAGTCCGTGGAAATGATGAAATTGCCCGGTTCCTTTCTCTAAATTCCGACTTCCTTTCCCCAAGGACATCCCAGGAGGGTTCAAATGCGCGCTCTCTAAGGCGCCCTGCCAGGTCTCCTGATTTCCAGTTTCCGGGAGGTGAGGCCGGCTGGGGTGCCCCGCGGGCCTGCTCTAGAGAAAACCGCCCTCAGGTGAGGACAGCTTCCATTTCCGGGTCTGAAGATAAGGAATACGGTCTCCGCCCTCCTGCCTGCCGCCCTCACCCACTGACCACGCCGGTCAGTCTCCAGGGTTGCCCTTGGCCTGGCCCCCGGGTCTCGGTGGACCTTCGACCCGGGCCTCCCAGCTCCGGCCTCCTGCATCCACCCCGCCCCGACCTCAAGCTGCTTCCGGAATAGAATGAACGCCAGCTCATTAAGTTTCGCGGGGAGGTGTGTCCACCCGCCCCGCGCCGCGTCGGGCCGCACTGTCGCACTTCACTCGCACTAGCCAGTGGCCAAAGTGCTTGGGCACCTATTGCGCCAGGCCAAGAACCGGAAGCCTTACCTCGCACTCACTCCAACTCTTTGCCCCACATTCCCGATAAGAACATGGAGACTCGGAGAGATTAATTTGCCCACGTGCAAGCTGCAGCTAATGGGCGGACTCGGAACTTGAACCGTGTCCCTCCTAAACCTGCCCCTTGTCCGCCGCAACGCGCCCTCGACGCGCACAAAACCCTCACTTTGATAATGAGGAAAGTTACTCAATGGCCAGAGACACCCTGTGGCTTTTGAAAAGAGATTTCAGGCTGACAAATTTCCATATATATATATAAAACGACTCTTTGGTCCCTCCCCTAAGACCTCCTTCCCGTCCCCCTCAGCCTCAGTATCACCCCCACCCACCAGGTAGGATCCCTAAGGAGGAGTCTTCATTCCTCCCAGGCAGGGAGACCACGCCTTCCCTGCTTCCTCCCTCCACGGGGGATCGCGTTGGAGGTCACCCCTGTCCCCCAGACGCTGGGTTGAGAGTGACGCGGGGTGGGCTGGAGACGTTTCCCGCCCTCTGGGAAGAGTAAATGGGCCGCCCACCTGCCCGGCCTCGGCCGCCCGCACCTGCTCGTGAGAAGCCGCTGGCTGGGGCACCGCCCCCGGTCCCCGCCCGGGTCCGCGCACTGGGAGCACGCTGGCCCTTTAAGAGCGCGGCGGCCGCGGCGCGCGGGGAGGAGGGCTGGGAGCGCCCGGAGCCGCGCTGAACTCGCCGGGGACGTCGGGCGCCCGCTCCTTGGCTGGCTGGCTGGCTGGTTCGCTCGCTCGCTCTCTCGGGTGGGCTCCCTGCGCCTCCTCCCGGGACTGCGTGGGGACCCGGGCCCGGTCGGGCGCGGCGGCGAGCAGAATCCCCGGGCAGGAGGCACGCGCTCCGGGCAGCGCCCGGCCCCGGGCATGGACAGAGGGAGCTGGGCGCGCAGGGGGCGCCGCGGGACCGGGCGGCCGGAGCGCTGAGCCAGACAAAGGCTCTGGAGTTGCGCTCGCTCTCGGGAGCCGGGCCCCAGGCTCTGGGCGCCAAGGCTGCGGGACCCCGCGGGGGGTAGCTCCGGCCGGCCCCCTTTCCCGCCTGCTGATTCCGAGCTCCCGGACCTGCCCTGCCCGCTTCTCCTCGGGCTTGGGAATTTGCCGAGGCGACCTAGGCGGCTCCAGCGGGGACCGGGAGCCTGAGGTGCGCGGCGCGCCCGCCGGGCCAGGAGCCAGGGAGCGTCGCAAGTTTCCAAGGCGCGTGCGAGGACCCGGCGTGCAGTGTTCCGGGCCGGGCTGGGCGCAGAGAGCATGGGCAGCAACCGGAGCGCGCCCGGACGGCCGGGCTGGACTGGCAGCCTCCTTGGCGACTGGGAGGAGGCGGCGCGGCCGCGACTGCTGCCGCTGCTCCTGGTGCTTCTGGGCTGCCTGGGCCTTGGCGTAGCGGCCGAAGACGCAGAGGTCCATGCCGAGGTAAGACCCCCGCCCTGCCCTTTGGCTGCGGGCTGGGGGCTTAGAGAGGGAGGCGCCACGCCCGCAGCATGAGACGTGGAGGTGGAGGGAGCGGAGACGCGCCCCCTGTTCTGGACCGTGGCGGGGAAGAAAGGGGACTTGGCAGGCTGCCCCTCCCCAGCTCGCCCTCTGCAGCGCACCTCTTCCCAAACCCTGGAGGGCGCAGGGCTCGCGCCTCCCCGCTACTCCGAGTACAGCCCTGTTCTGGGCACTGAGCCCCCACCCCGGTCCCCCCACATTCAGCCTGTGTCCCGGGAGCCGCTTCCGCCGCCCCCAGCCCTTGCCTCCCCTCCTTCCTTCCCTCCAGGGCAGCCGATTCCTCGAGAGCCCGGCTGGCGCGCAGTGGCGCTCTTTGCGAGTGGGGAGGGGGCTGCTCTCGGGGACAGCCACAGGCGGAGCAGGAGCTGGGCAGCTGGGCAACAGCGCTCCTGCCCAGGTAGCCTCTCGTCTGGGTGATAGCGAGGCGCACACGGCGGGCCGGGATGCGGGGGGGATGGGTGCAAACAGCTGAGGCAGCGGACTCGGGTTGCGGGGGCGCTTTGGCTACTTTCTTGCGCTCTTGCGAGGAAGCCTGGCCACGCCCGGGCGGGGTCCTAAGGACGGACCCTGCCTCCCACAGCGCTTCCTTCCAACAGCCCCCCTACGTCGAAGCCCCGGGTGGGAGAGGGTGGACCCCGCGCCTCTTTTCGCTAGGAGCCCTCTTGGCGTCCCTCCTGGGGCCCCGCTGTGGATGGCTCCCGCGGGTGACCAGGCGCGGCATCCCGGCGTAGAGCCGGGTCCAGCCAGCGCCCCAGCTCCATGGTGTCTCCCGAGCGAGGACACTGAAGGCGCCAGCTCTGTTGCCCCAGAGCAAGAGCAGGGTCCTCTCTTCCCCGACTTCTAAGACCAGCTCCCTGCCCCAGATAGGCGGGGAGAGGATTGGGCCGGGAGTAGGGAGAAAGAACCACCCGGAGCCGCTTCTGCACGGTGCTCAGGCCTTGGTGCCCTTGGGCTGCCCGGGCTGCGGGCCGGAGCGCCGTTTCTATTTGCAGCTGGGCTGGTGCTCCCTCCCTGGCCCACGGCGGCTTTCCCATCTCCCCGGGCTCCCTGGGAGATTTTTCCGATGGAAGCTTGCCCTTCCCCTCCCTACTTTAATAAAAGCATAGAGGAAGGGCAGGGAATTCCTCCTGGGCTCGAGTTACACGTCCCAGCCAGTTCCCCACCTGCTCTGTCCTCCCTCCCTGGCCAGGCCAGGGAGAGCTGCAAGGAGCCAGGCCCTGGCAGGAGGCAGGATAGGAGCCCCGCCCCAACCCAGTCTGGCCACCCTCCCCCACCCCATTCACACAGGCAGGCAGGAGTTTTAGGGGGTTCCTGTTGGTGAGGATTACCCCTCAGCCAGTGACCCAAGTACTGGGCGGAGAGTGCCGTTTGGGCCCACCTGCCACTCTGGGCTGGAGTGCCAAAGAATTTCAAGTCATAATCCCACCCTTGAGTTTCTAATTTACTTAGGGATGGTGTCTGTACATAGGAAGCAGTGATGGAATTTGATGGCTGTGCATTGCTAATGGCACCCTAGCTGGCCAGGAGCTGCTCTGGGGTGCAGGGACCTGTAGTCGGAGGGGGCTTCACTCTCTCTCTCTTCTGCTTTTCCGGTTCCATCTCACCCCTACCCCAGCCCCCCAGTTCAGGGAGTGCCCACAGCTCAGTGCTGCCAGGGAAGAAGCTGTGGTTGCATTATCACAGACCGTGCTCCTGATCTGGAGATTGTGACTGTCCTGGAGCCCTACTCCTGGGGAGACACTTTGGTTGGACCTGGGCAGTGGCTGGAAGAGACCCTGGAAGGTTTAGGAAGCCCTGAATGTTGGCAGCCATGCAGATAGAGGGCTAGAGACAGGTGGAGTATCCCAGCTCCTACAGTTGGCTTTGGGTACAGGCTGCTTCTGGAGTCCCATCAGGTCTGGCCACATGTGGGCCCAAAGAGTCAAATGGCCTCAGCAGCCAGCCCATCTGCCAGGAGGCTGTGGCCTCAGACTCCTGGGCCTGGCCTACACCCTGTGTCGAGCCTCCCTTCCTCAGAGAAGGCCTGGCTCTCTCATTCTCACCCCAGCATCCGCACAGCTTCAGGCCTCCAGCTGGGTCACGGCTGGGACCTTCTCGGAGCAGCTTGGCAATTGAGCCAAGGCCAGCCCCTCTCCACTTCCTTTCTCCCCTCCCAGGGTGGAAGCCACGGGAGTTTCGCAAGGCTGAGACATCAAGGAACCTGGCATGTGCTAGGAACTGAGAAACACCTGCAACCTGCCAGGCCCTAGCCCACCGCTGAGCTGCCCTGCCCTATCCCACATTCTCCCTTAGATGTCCGGTCCCAGTCTGTAGTCATTCCGGGCCAGATCCCTACCTGGCTGAGGTGCCCACTGTTGTTCCTGCCCTGCAGGGCTGAGAGTCTCCAGGTTCACCAGGGGAGCTCTTATCTCACCCGTCTCCCCCTACCCCCTCCTCCCAGGCACAATTCAGGCCCTCAGCCTGCTCTGTGGAGGTGACTCAGGCTGCCAGAGTTCACAGGTGTGGTGCCACCACCACCAAAACAGATCCACCCACGCTTCCTGAACAGGCCCACGAGTATCTTCCTAGCCCCTACCCAGCCACAGAGCAGATGAGGCGGCGGGGAGTTGGGGGATTGGGGGGGTCGGCGTGAATTCTCATTTCGACCTTCAGGTGAGCCACAGTCTCGGGCTTCCTGCGTTTCAGTCTCTACTAGTACTTCCATGCTGGCTCCGGCGGGCCCCACTGGTCTCCTCTTTCTTTTAACAGAGCAAAACTACAGATGCTGTCTTTGTCCACCAGCTAAGAAAAGGGGGTTAATAGCGGGGCCTTGTCATTGGGAATCTACAGAAGCTGAATCTTCTCCCCCTCCCCTCTTGTCTCTGCTTTTTACTCTGTTTTCTTGTTAGTAGCAAATCACTCCTCTCCATGCTCTGTGTCAAGACCCAGCGAGAACTGGTCTGATTGGCACAGCCAAGGACCTAGATCTCATTGGGCCATGCCCTTCACACCCAGCCCTTGCCATGTTTCCGAGTTGGGATTGCCCTTAGGTCCAGCCAGTCATCTGTCTCCTTGCAGAGAACAGCCCAGTGTAAGCTCCTTGTCTGAGCAGTGTATTGGCCTGACCTTCCCATCGTAACCTCTGAACACAAATAACCTCCTTTGCCCAACCCCACGGGATATCGATACTTAAAAGATATCCATGAATGTGGAGAGGAGTAACATGGAAATAACACGCTATCCCCACCCCCAAAAGAAGACTTTCCCCAAAAGCCCAGTGCCCACTGCTGTCTCTTATGCCCACTCAGGATGGCCATACTGCAGGCATGGAAAAGCCCCTCCCTGCCAAGCGGTTTGTTCTGGCTGTCCCTCTGTGGCCCTTTTGTTGTTTGGTCCAGATGTTCCCTGCCATCATCACCTCTGCCCGCTGGGAGTTTGACCTCTGCCTCAGGCTAGCTGTGGGGGTCGCTGTGAGCACCACTACTTTCCAGATCAGATCAGAATGGATATCCTCCATATCATCCCAAGGCTTAGGTGATTCCCTCGCTTGGACACTCCAGCAGGAGCAGTGCTTTGGTCCTGGAGATGTGTTTTCTGAGTCAGTAAAGACACGGAGGGGTTGCGGACCCTGCTCGTATCTTTCTCCTTTACAAAGAGGGTCCTGGGAGAAGCCCACCATTGAGTGTGAGGACTGGGACCCTGAAGGCGGCTGAACACTCCAGACCTGAGACACAGTAGGCACCATCTGGCTGGACAGCCCTGAGTGACGGCTCAGATAGGGCTGCTTCACAGTGGGACACAGGTTCCAGGGATTCCTGAGACCAGAGGCCATGGAGCTGGACCTGGATCCCAGAGGCAAAGAGGGATGCCTCTTCCCTAATCCCATGGCCCTCATGGCAATAGAAGAAAAAGTGTAAGAGACCCAACTCAGCCTCCAGTGACAGGACAGGTGGATGAGCCCCTGGTTCCAGCCATTAGCCAGCCCTTGGAGATGCCCCCCATCCTGCTGCCATTGGCTGGTGGTGATGCAGGCCGAGGTCTAGATCGCCTCTCCAGGGCACTGGCACTGGCACTGCCTTGTCCTTCCCCTAGGAGTGACTGTCACCCTGTAGGGGTGAGAGTCTTAACTCCACGTTCAGCATTTATGAGCATGGCACCTGATACATAGTGCAAAACAGTGCACAACACGGTGGCCTACACCCTGTGTCCAGAGCCTCCCTGGCAAAATAGTGCAAAACACAGTGACAGAAGTGAATGGCATTTACTGTTGGGCAAGTCACTGAACCTGTATGAACTTTAGGATTCCTATAAAAAGGGAATAGCAATAGTATATCTGTTTGATGGAGTTACTGGGGAGATTCATTGCATTTATGTGCAAAACACTAAATGCTATGCACAGCGCCCGGCACAGCAGGTGTTATTTTTGAGCACGTTCAACATATTTGTGTCTGTCCTGGACACAAACTGGGGATGTTTTGTAAGCATTTTCACGTTTAATCCTTGTATTAACTCTTCAAGTGTATATGCTGTCATTACTCTATTGTACAAAAGAGAAAACTAATACTGTGAGTCGAGAAAAATGACCCCCACATTCCATAGCCAGGGAGTGGCAGAACTTGGATTTGAACCCAGCTCAGTCTGGCCTGGAACCCAAGCTCCGAACCCCCATGCAGGGTTAAAGGCTACAGGTCAGAGCCTAGGGTGCCATCCTGTGGAAGTTCCACCATGCAGAATTCTGCTGGGCCCGATCCAGGTGGGAAGGAGGTGTCTGAGGTAGAGCCAGAGCTGCCTGAGCTGTTTGAGCCAAACACAGCATTGCCCCCAGGCCCACCCAGCCTTGCCCCCATCTGTCCAGCCAACCAAGCTCTACCCTGTGGACAGCCCCATCTAGGAGTCAGCACCTGCAGGGAGGTTTCCAGGTGAGGACCCAAGGCCGGGCCCCCAGCCAGGCCTGAAACTCCTGGCTAACAGAGGCCTGTTCACCCCGCCCACTGGCCAGGGAACCCGGTTGTTTTTTCCTCCAAGTTAAGGAGTGTGGGGCAGGCTGGAAGGCTGCTGGGTAAAGAAGTGGTCAGACCTCAAGACGTCTTCCTCCTTCCTGCTTCTCCTGCTGGACTTCCCCACCATCCAGAGTCCCAGCCCCCACCTGCAACTCGCTTTAAGACCCATGGGAGGGAGAAGATTTAAGCTCAAACTAAGCATGTGTGTCCTAGAAGCGCTGAAATGTGGACCATACTGCCTCTAAAGGTAGTGGGCAATCCACCAAGGAGGACCTGGCTCAACGCCGCCTTTTTTTTTTTTTTTTTTTTGAGACAGAGTCTTGCTCTTGTGGCCCAAGCTGGAGTGCAATGGAGCAATCTCGGCTCACTGCAGCCTCCACCTCCCGGGTTCAGGCGATTCTCCTGCCTCAGCCACCTGAGTAGCTGGGATTACAGGCGCGTGCTACTACGCCTGGCTAATTTTTTGTATTTTTAGTAGAGACGGGTTTCACTGTGTTAACCAGGATTGTCTCAATCTCCTGACCTCGTTATCTGCCCGCCTCAGCCTCCCGAAGTGCTGTGATTACAGGCGTGAGCTACCACGCCCTGCCCATGCCACCTTCCTTTACTGGCCTTGGGGGTGCTCTCAACCCTGCTTGGTGGATCGGAGTGATGATCTTGGCCCTATTTTGCAGAGGACGGAACTAAGGCTCAGAAAAGTTATCCTAGCCATCTTCCGTTGCCCGGGGGCCTGTTACGTGGACTAGCAGTCGGGACCAAGGGGCGGCCCTCAGGGGCTGACTTCCGCTCAGCCTGAGGAAGGGCTAACAGTTGTTGCTGTCTGGAAAGAGAATGGGCTGCCTTGGGTGGCAGTGAGCGCCCCCTGTCTGCAGGATGCAGGCTGGATGAGTTTTTGGCCAGCTGTAGTCCGTGGAGGCCTTGGGGGTGGCTGGGCTTTATGGTACTGGGGCCACCCAGCTGGTGAGTGGACTCTTGGCTCAGGTCTGCTGATCTAGGTGGACCTTGTGGGCCTGGAGTGTGCACCCCGCCTTCTGCAAGCTCCCTGGCTGTCTTAGGACTTGTCCCATTCAGCACAGGCTCTGTGCCTAGAGGCTGGGAGTACAGAGCTGGGCACAGCCTTGGCCTGCTCCCTAGAGCCCGCAATACCAAGACTGCAGGGTAGGGGAGATGGGCATGGTGAGGACCTCACAAGGCAACAAAAGGTCTGGGGGCCGGATCCATCGCTGGCAGCCTTGACAAGGCTTCTTTTGTGCCTGGCTGGGCAACTCTGCCTGGGTCTGCTCAGATTGCAGACAGAACCTGGGTGACAGAGGCAAAGCAGAGCCCAGTAGAAAGTGTCCTTATCTCCTGGGGTCTGATAAGGGCCCTGGGGGAGGGTCTGCCGGCCAGCTCTACAGATCTGAGTGCTGGAGGAGCTGGAAGGGCCGGCTGGGGCAGCGGCAGCAGACGCTCACCCCCTCCCCCACCCCACCCCCACTCCCCCACCGTGGCGGCTGCTCACTGCACAGTATTGATCTAGCGGCTTCTTACACCAACCCTCTCGGCAGCCTGTGGGGGAGGGTGGACTGAGATGGCCCAGCGCCCAGACCCGGCCAGAGATGTTGGGTGTGGGGAGGATTAGGCACCCTTCCCCGTACTGTGCTGGGCACTGCTCCTGAGAAAGGCCCAGTGTCCCCAGCCTGAGGCCAAGAGGAGCTGGTGATACCTCAGAAGCAGCCTGGTCCAATAGCCCCAGTTCCAGCCCAGGTCAGCTCTGTGACCCTGGGTGAGGCACTCACTATCTCTGAACCTTGCTGTCTGTATCATGGGAATGGTCATAAATCTACCTTTCAGGAGTGACAGTGAGCATTCACTGGACGCTGGAATGGGTGGCTGGCCCATGCCAGACTCAGGTGCTGCGGTTATGGCCTCTCCTGTGTGCCGGGGTCCAGGAACCACCCTTCTGACTCCTGGTGACCCCATATCTCCTTGCCACTCACCTGAAGTGTCAATAAATACTAATGGGATGGGGTCTGGAAGTCAAGAAAGAAATTGGCTAGGTGTGGTGGCTCAGCCTGTAATCCCAGCAATTTGGGAGGCCAAGGTGGGCGGATCACCTGAGGTCAGGTACTCGAGACCAGCCTGGCCACATAGTGAAACCCTGTCTCTACCAAAAATAGAAAAATTAGCTGGGTGTGGTGACGCACACCTGCAGTCCCGGCTACTCAGGAGGCTGAGGCAGAAGAATCGCTTGAACTCAGGAGACAGAAGTTGCAATAAACTGAAATCACGCCATCCTGGGTGACAGAGCGAGACTCCGTCTCAAAAAAAGAAATGGCTGAGAGGACCACAGTGGCCGGTGGCCCCCCATAGCAGCCCACACCCCAAGCTGCAGAGGGGAGGGGCCCTCATGGCCCCAGAGCCCTCCTTCCCTCCCATTGGACAGTGGGCTTGGTGGCAGAAGAAACAAGTCCTGCTTCATATCCCACCCTACTCTGCCACTTACAGACTTTCTGAGCCTCAGTTTCCTCACCTGAGAAGCAAAGCTTCACCCACATGGCTCACCCCACCTGTGAGTCTAGGTGGCAGGAAGAGGTTCCTTGTTATTAGGGACAGTTTTTACAGTTACCAGGAGAGCAGCAAGGGCTTGAACACTGGGACTGGGAGTCGTGACCTGGGGACTCATCTGTGCCTTTTGCCCAGTGGCAGCAAAGCAGTTCAGTAAGCTCCCCACACCGCCTACCTGGAAGCAGCAGCACCTCCGGCCCTGCCCTCAGGTCCCCGCCCCTGCTGTCTCTTCCCTCCTGTGTTCTCCCGAACTTGTCCCACTTAGTGTGGCAGGAAGGTGCCGGGAAACTTCTTCCTGGACCCTGGGGAAAGGAGGAAGCTCCCAGTCCTATGGGTGGTATTGCTGCCACCCGGGCAGATTTATGGACACTTGGCATTCAGCCACCCTGAGCACGCTGTCACTGGTCAGGCGTGCTCTGTCAGCTTCACCTTGTTATCCAGAGGTTTGGCTGGTCTGCACCAAGGCTGTGTTTCTGCCTACCACCCCCCAACTCCCCCAATCACTGCCCAAGGGGTGCCCCCATCCTCAGCCTCTGGCTCTTCACCCCAGGTGACTGAGGGCTGAAGCCTGGCTGATAGTGAGATGGAAGCTCTTCACTTTCCTGGAACTCAATACTGCTTCTCTGTGTGGAAGATCCATAGTGCCCTTGGGACCCTCCTGGCAGCCCCTGAACTGGCCCCGGGGTTGAAGGGGCCCCTCTGCTGGTCTCTGGAGCTCTTCACTGCAGACAGGCCAGCACCCTCGCTTTCCTCCCCGGGGCCCCAGACTGATCGCCCCGCCGCCCTCCCCTCCTATCACTCTGCAGATACCGCTAATCAGCCCCTCAGTGGCCCATGATTGCGCTCCCAGAGATATTTTTACCGTATGCAAATAGGTGATGTAGAGGTGCCCTAATCTGCCGGCAGCCAGCTGCATTCCCTTTGCCGTTAGAGCTGGCTGAGCATCATGGCCTCGCCTTCTGGATCTCCCCAAGCACCTTCAGGGAAACTGTCCTTTAAGGATGGTGGATCTGCCACTCCACACCCCCCAGCACAGGAGCCTTGGGAGAGGTTTCCCATGCTTGGGAACAACAGGGAGGGTACCCACGACATTGCCAGTATCTTACTGAGCTGTGGGAATGCGCCCTGGGGCAGAAGTGAGGAGTGCTGGTGGAGGGGCCCTGGGGGCCTCCTGCCTCCCTCCGCTCTGGGGTTCTGGTGGAGCCTGGCCCATCACCAGTCTTGGAAAGTCCAGACCCATCAGCCCTCTTGGTTGACGATGGGTCAAGGAGGCCGAAGGCTGCCTGCCCCAGGGACAACCACACAGGCCTTGGGTCTCTCATTTGCACGTGTGTCGAGCACCATCTGCTGCCCAGGGTCGTGACAGGCACTAGCGTGCACTGCCCATTTCCTCCTCACAGAAACCCGGGAGATGCGGCAGGTCCTGGTGCAACCCCCCTTTTACCGATGACCGACTGAGAGATAAGGAGGTGAAGTCACCTCGGAAATAACCAAGCCAGGCTCTGCCTAGCTCCACCTGTCCCCAGAGCTGGTGGTGGTTTCTCAGCTCCATGTTTCCACCCCATTGCTCTGGGGCTGTTTCCCGGGTCCTGAGAGGCCTCAAAGCTGTGGCCGCACATCCAGTCTGCAACCCTGGCAGCTTCTCCATGCTGCCTTCCTTGGCTCAGCAGCTGCTCCGTCTATCAGCAGCCTGGGTACCGCTGAGCTGGCCTGCCCTGCCACACCAGGGACCTGGCCGGGTGCCAGGGCTGGGCTGGTGGATGGCACTGAGAGAGCAAGTGCCTGAAGTATTAGATGTGAGGTTGGTGGCAGGCAGATATGTGAGCTGTCAGCCTAAAGCAACCTCTGTGTCCAGCTACTCCCCTGCTCTCTGGGCCCTCAGGGTGTAGCCCTCACCTCCCAGAGCACTCAGAGGGCCGGCCTTAAGGGCTTCTCATTCTGGATACCCCTAGAGACCCAGACAAGTCAGACACAGACACTTGCAGTGGCCAAGGTCCAGGGCAGCCCCTGGTCTCTGCTCACTGCCTCCCATGGCGGTCACCGTGCTTTTGAAAGCTTGAGGACATGAAGCAGACAGGGCAGAACCCCCTCTCTACCACAGCTCGGCCTGGCTCTGCCCTCTGGCTTGGCCATGCGACTCGTGGGGTGTGGGTTCCTTGCTTTTTGGGTGGGCTGGGTCTCCCAGGAAGACTGTAAGTTCCTGAAGGCCGGGATGCCTCAGCCTAGTCCTCCCGTGGTTCCCAGCTGGCACAGAAGGTGTTCAGAAACATCTGGCAGGGTGGGTGGTAGATGGATGAGAAGACTTGCCAAGCAAGCCCTAGAAAGGGAAGGGCACACCTGTTGTGTACCAGCTTTTTCAAAGGCTGCCTTCCTCAAACCTCACCCCTCAACAGCCCATGGTTCCCCATTCTATAGGTGAGGAAGCTAGGGCCCAGGGAGAATGAAGACTGTAGTAGACCAGGGCCTGGGCTTCAGGCTTCTATCCCGCCCTCCATCCTGGGTGGGTACCTGCATCTGTCCACTCTTTCCAGGAGATTTAAGGTCTTTGGGGAGCAGTGCCAAAGGGTGAGGCCTCAAGAGGTCCTCAATCCTTTTGGGTCCCCAGCAGTCTCCTTGGCCTGGTAGGGGCCGACCCTGGAGGGGCCAGTGCAGTTGTCAGCTACTGTGGACACGGCTTCTGTCCTAATGGGGGAAGACAAATAGCAAACACCTAATCGAAATATACAGTACATTAGATGGGTGATAAGCATGGGGGGAAGGAGGGGCTGCAGGGTATAGCTGATGGGGCCTTTTTAACATGTCAGAGAACACCTCTTAGATAAGGTGGTATGGAAACAACAACCTGAAGAAAATGAGGATGAAAGCCACACAGTTGTCTGGCGGGAGAGTGCCTCAAGCAGCAGGGGCAGCAAGTGCAAAGGCCCTGAGGCAGGAGCGTGCCCAGCTGGGTGGATTGTGGTGAGGGCTGGCTAAGGTGGGGTGACAGAGTGAGGACCTTGTGGCTCCTGTACAAATGGCTTTTCCTTTGCAATGGGAAATCTTCAGAGGGTTCTAAGCAGAGGATTGACCAGATCTGACCTGGCCTTTGTTCTGGCTCTTGTGAGGAGAGATGACAGGGAGGAGGGTGCTGAGGCTCACACGGTCACCTGGACAGGAGGTGATGATGGCTCAGATAGGGCAGCGGTGGTGGAGGTGGTGGGAAGCAGTTGGCACAGGCTGTACATGTTTGGAGGTAGCAGTGCCAGGACCTGCTGACGGGGTTGTGGCTTCTTTGCAGAACTGGCTGCGGCTCTATGGCTACCTACCCCAGCCCAGCCGCCATATGTCCACCATGCGTTCCGCCCAGATCTTGGCCTCAGCCCTTGCTGAGATGCAGCGCTTCTACGGGATCCCAGTCACGGGTGTGCTCGACGAAGAGACCAAGGAGTGAGTTCCCCCCTCATCCAGACCCCACAGACACCTGCCCTCCATCTGGCCTGTTCTAGAGGGCTCAGCATGTGGAGTTTCCAGAAAAGAGTGGCCTAGATAAGAGATGCCAAATGGTTTGGTCCTCCATGCCAGTTCTCATTGGTTGGAGTGGCTGCCCAAAGCCTTGTGTTGAGAAAGCTCCAAGGGCAGAATCCAGGCCTTGGCAGTAAGGAGCACAGTGATCGATTAGTGATGTCTGACATGGCCAGGGGAGTGTGGAGGTGCAGTCCAGGAGCTGTGGATGGGAAATCCTAGCTAGGCATGGCTACGAATCTAACAAGTGACATGACCTAAAGCCATGTCCCTGAAAAGAATGCACAGGGCATAACGTATCCAGGACAGAAGGCCTTGAGCGACCCTCCATTACTGGGTGATAAGGAGAGAAGGGCTCACCTTGACTGAGCCACTTCTGGGCACTCAGTCTTCCAATACAGGCATTTTGCCCATTTTACTGGAAGTTGAAGCTGAGAGTCCCCCATCCCCACCATGTCATAGGAGGGGCAGCTGGGAAGCCTGGAAGTGGCAGTACCAGAACAGGCAGGTGTGTGGAGGAGAGGCTCCATGCCCACCCCTCTGTGCCCATGTCACAGGTGGATGAAGCGGCCCCGCTGTGGGGTGCCGGACCAGTTCGGGGTACGAGTGAAAGCCAATCTGCGGCGGCGGCGGAAGCGCTATGCCCTCACCGGGAGGAAGTGGAACAACCACCATCTGACCTTCAGGTAGGGGGCTCAGCTGCCCAGGGAGGCGTCTGCCCCTTGGCAGGCCGAGCCTCAGGCCTCCTTTCCCAGAGCCCACCCCGGGGCACCCAGCCTCAACAGACCAGCCCACTCCCACACTGATGAGACCAGCCACACATGCCAGGCAGTCTCCCTTGAGAGAAGGTCAGGACCCTTCAAGCTACTTCCGCCCTGTCCTTCCCCACCTCCCACTGCCCTGCAGACAGGGGCTGGCCTCACTGGGCACAGCTGGGCTACTGCCCCAGCACAGACTGCGGCGAGGGGTGGAGGATGGCTGGGGTGCAGGAATCCAGGCATCCATCAAGTGAACAGGCAAGTCGCCTGCAGAATCCTTGGATCAGGGACCCTCATCCTTTTTGCTGAGTCCTTGAGCAAGAAAAGCCCCCAGCCAAGTGTGCCTTGAGCCATGTGATTTTGCCCCAAGGGTTCCCCTTTTTGTTCCAGTCTGGCTCTGTTCCCACTCTGAATTCCATCTCCCAAGGAAGAGTGGCTCCTATGGTCACTTAGACCTCAAGCCCCGAGTGAATTCAAGGTACAACCAACTAAAATATTCCCTTCAGGTTTAATGGAAGTCTCTCTAGCACACAGAGCTGAAAGTGATTTATATGTGTAAGAGCAGGCTTCGCCATACTTCATCAAATGCAGGCTCTGGCTACAACTTACTTCCTCTAATCCTCACTGGAACCCAGTGAAGAAAGTAACACACACACACACACACTTTTCTAACTTAACAGATAAAGAAACTGACCAGGCACAGTGGCTCACGCCTGTAATCCCAGCACTTTGGGAGGCTAAGGCTGGTGGATCACCTGAGGTCAGGAGTTCAAGACCAGCCTAACCAACATGGTGAAACCCCATCTCTACTAAAAATACAAAATTAGCCGGGTGTGGTGGCGTGTGCCTGTAGTCCCAGCTACTCAGGAGGCTGAGGCAGGAGAATCCCTTGAACCTGGGAGGCGGAGGTTGCAGTGAGCCAAGATCGTGCCACTGTACTCCAACCTGGGTGACAGAGCAAGACTCTATCTCAAAAAAAAAAAAAAGAAAGAAGTTGGAAATAGAGAGACTAAGTTACTTACCCAAGGTCACACAGATACTGTTAGAGCCAGGCCTTGAACTCAGGTCTGTCTGACCCTGGAGCTCAACATTCAGAACTGCTCAGCCTGTGTTTCCCAAACCTCACCCATTTGCATCCCATTTTCTAGATCTTTCCCCCAGCCACATAGTACCTGTATTTTAGTTTACTTAATGTCTCTCTTACTTAAAATCAGTTTATTTGCCACAGTGCAATCTTAATTTAATGATATCTTCATGATCTCCTGGATTTGACAAATTCAAATTATGATTTACATCAAAGCAAACTGCCAATTGATACTAACGGGCTTGTTGGTGACCTTGCGTGCCCCTCTTGGGAACAGGCCAGCAGAGGACAGTAGGCCCTTGGCCCTGTATCCGCTCACTCATCTCCCACCCACCCCCAGCATCCAGAACTACACGGAGAAGCTGGGCTGGTACCACTCGATGGAGGCGGTGCGCAGGGCCTTCCGCGTGTGGGAGCAGGCCACACCCCTGGTCTTCCAGGAGGTGCCCTATGAGGACATCCGGCTGCGGCGGCAGAAGGAGGCCGACATCATGGTACTCTTTGCCTCTGGCTTCCATGGCGACAGCTCGCCGTTTGACGGCACCGGTGGCTTTCTGGCCCACGCCTATTTCCCTGGCCCCGGCCTGGGCGGGGACACCCATTTTGACGCAGATGAGCCCTGGACCTTCTCCAGCACTGACCTGCATGGTGAGGACAGCTAGCCAGGGTTGGGGGCAGGGCAGGTGGCGCCAGAGCTGGGCAACAGTGCCCTGCTGAGTGGGTTCAGCAGCCGCGGAGCTGGGAGGAGAGAGTTCCCCTGTGTTTGTCTCCGGATCACTACACTCATTTCAGTCTGTTGTCCCACCATCTCCAAGGGGAGGCAAGAAAGGATGATTGTACCCATTTCTCAGAGAGGGTTGTTGTAGACCAAAAGAGCTCAGCCTCTTCCAAGAGGGAAGCAAGGGCAGGCTCTCTGGCAGCCTCAGCCTGGAGGGTCCGGGGTGGTTAGGTCCTGGGACTGGCCAGAGCTGACTGTGCTGCCTCCTCCTGTCCCCGAAAGGAAACAACCTCTTCCTGGTGGCAGTGCATGAGCTGGGCCACGCGCTGGGGCTGGAGCACTCCAGCAACCCCAATGCCATCATGGCGCCGTTCTACCAGTGGAAGGACGTGGACAACTTCAAGCTGCCCGAGGATGATCTCCGTGGCATCCAGCAGCTCTACGGTGCGTGGGCTGTTACCAGCAGGCTCTGCATGCCGCTCTCAAGTCCCTGCCCAATGAGGAGTAGGCATTACTGCCATCCCCATTTTGTAGATGAGAAACCCAAAGCCCAGTGAGGATTCGTGACTTGCCCACATCATTTGGGGAATAAATGGTGGTGCTGGAAGTGAAACCCAGAGCTGACTGCCTCCAGCGCCTGGCCCTCACTCGAGGCTGTGGCTACAGGCTAGAGGCCTTGAAGGGACACAGGTGGCACCATTGTTCCTCATGACCCTCCTCTCCTTACCCTTGGCAGTATTCTTACTAGACCACAAGTGCCTTGGGGATCCCAGGACCCGCCCCCTCCCACCGTCACTTCCAGCCTGAGCCTGTCACAGCTCTGTTCACAGTGTTGCCAGTTTATCACTTCCCAGTGGCTTTGAGGAAGTGCCACCCCCCACCTAGGGCCCACCCGAGAAAGTCTCCAGCAGTGAGGTCCCCTGGGCCAGTTCAGTGGGCCTGCACCCTGTGCTCACACCGAGCCCTGCTCGGGGCCGGCAGCTCCTGCCATGCTGGGCACTTGATGGGCACCCCTTGCTGCATCCCCAGCAACTTGGAAATGCAGAGTCCAAAACGCCTGAAGCCTCTGCTGGAGCAGGCTGGCATCCCAAGGGGAATGTCCCCAAGGGGACATGCAGGCAGACACCCTCAGGAGCACAGTGACGCAAGGTCAGTGTGGGGAGGTCGAGGAGGGGCTAGAAGGAGGAGGACCCAGGTCCCACCAAGGATGGAGGCAGGTGTTGGGGAGGGGTCTGCTGTAGCTGGACAGGATTTTACTTTCCACCTGGGTGGGCCTGTGCAGGGGGCCCGGGGCCCAGGATTCTGAGTAGGAACACAGACCTCACTTCTGAACAGACTGCCTCTCTGCAGGTACCCCAGACGGTCAACCACAGCCCACCCAGCCTCTCCCCACTGTGACGCCACGGCGGCCAGGCCGGCCCGACCACCGGCCGCCCCGGCCTCCCCAGCCACCACCCCCAGGTGGAAAGCCAGAGCGGCCCCCAAAGCCGGGCCCCCCAGCCCAGCCCCGAGCCACAGAGCGGCCCGACCAGTATGGCCCCAACATCTGCGATGGGGACTTTGACACAGTGGCCATGCTTCGCGGGGAGATGTTCGTGTTCAAGGTCTGGCCCTGCCTCCCATGCCTGTCCCTGGGCCTTTTCGCTGGCTGCTCTGGGCCCCCTGTCCCACCCTCACTCAGCAGGACCCGGGGAGCCGTTAAGCCCTCAGCTCTAGATGAGGCGGAATCCAGCCCGAGAGGTTGAGGGACTTGTCCAGGGTCACATAGCAAGCCCTAGTGCCAGCTCCCCAGCTCAGGGCTGTTTCTGTGCAGCCCTGAGTTTCCAAGCCACTGCCTGCCTCAGTATCTCAGTGTCCTCTCCCTGAGCCCACCCTCACCCGGGAAGGGGTGGTTTGAGGATGGCACCTCTTGGCCAAGGCAGCTTGCCTGTGCTGCCTGCTCACACCGCGCCCTCCCCAGGGCCGCTGGTTCTGGCGAGTCCGGCACAACCGCGTCCTGGACAACTATCCCATGCCCATTGGGCACTTCTGGCGTGGTCTGCCTAGTGACATCAGCGCTGCTTACGAGCGCCAAGACGGTCGTTTTGTCTTCTTCAAAGGTGAGCAGGGGTAGGGTTAGGGGGCTGGGCACCCTTCCTGCCATGACCTCTGACCCTGCTGGACCCGAGGGAAGACGGGGTGAAGGGCTGCGTTGCATATCTGGTCCTGTGCCCCAACTGTGGGCTCACTCTGGGAGGATGGGGACACAGCAGCAAGGTGGGGACGGGAGGAAGATAGAGGCCGGGGGCAGAGTTGGACCTGTGACCCGGAAGTACCTGGCCACCTCGTGCAGCACAGGGCTCAGCCCTGCTTCCCTCTGTCCTTGCCTCTTTGCCTCCAGCAGCCCCATCCTCATAAGAACAGGTGCCCCCAGCCCACTCCGGGGCCGGATTTCTGTGGTCTGTCTGCAGAGACAAGGTCTTGCAGGGCAGCGCCCCGTGGTGGGTCCGCCGGGGCTCTAACCCCACTGTCCTGAGCTTCAGCGAGGCATGAGCGAGGCATGAGGACAGGGCTGCCCCACACCAAAAGCAGGGAGCGCTGGGCCACACACTGAGGGCTGCGAGTGTGCTCCAGGGACACAGCCCCCAGACCCAGAGACCAGGCAGCCCCCTCCCCATACAAGAACTATATGTGTGGGGGTGGGTGGCGTGTGGCATGTACGGGTGTGAGCGGGTGACTTGCTCATGGGAACAAGTGTGCCTCAGGTGTCCGTGAGTGCGGCACGTGATGTGCGGGTGACTGCATTGTATGTTGTCATGGATATGTAGAGGGGTGTGAGTGTGATTTTGTGTGCCTTAGGGGGACAGCAGTGGATGTGAATGGATTTGTGGGCCCAGAAGAGCATTCTTTTCCCACACACACCCCTCAGCCCCAGGCCTGTCCTCACTTTGCCTCCCACCTCTCCTGCAGGTGACCGCTACTGGCTCTTTCGAGAAGCCAACCTGGAGCCCGGCTACCCACAGCCGCTGACCAGCTATGGCCTGGGCATCCCCTATGACCGCATCGACACAGCCATCTGGTGGGAGCCCACAGGCCACACTTTCTTCTTCCAAGAGGACAGGTGAGCAGTGCACCC
The DNA here is from genome assembly GCF_043159975.1 of Macaca nemestrina. NCBI lineage: Eukaryota > Metazoa > Chordata > Mammalia > Primates > Cercopithecidae > Macaca > Macaca nemestrina. Next base: position 57,166,039 of record NC_092142.1, read on the forward strand.
CTCCCCTAAGGGGAGAAGGCCCCGGCTAGGCCCCCCTCAACCTCAGGCCTACCCAAAAAGAATCCACTGCCTGTGGGGAATGGGTCCTGGCCCAAGCAAGGTCTCTAGGTCCACAGCCTGGTGCTTTTGGTCGCAGGTACTGGCGCTTCAACGAGGAGACACAGCGTGGAGACCCTGGCTACCCCAAGTCCATCAGTATCTGGCAGGGGATCCCTGCCTCCCCTAAAGGGGCCTTCCTGAGCAATGATGCAGGTACCTGGCCAGCCCCTCCCAGTTTGCCCAGCACCTAATAACCCCTGCTACACACACCATGGGGCAGGGCTTGCCCACGGTCACCCGGCACTATGATGGTGTGTATAGGGGACACGCTGTGTCACGCTCTGGGCTGGGAGCTTACCTAGCTTGACACCCCGGTCCTTCCCGCGTGGTTAAAATTCCCTTTTTACACACAGGCAAACTAATAAACCAGAGAGCTTGAGCAGAGTGCCCAAATCCCACAGCCAGGACGGTACGGAGTCAGGATTCCAGGCCAGTTCTGCCTGCATCCGGAGCTGCAGCTCGGAACTGCCCTGATGCCCACAGAGTCCAGCTGCCCCCAGGCAATCCCAGGGGAGCCTTGAGCCTGAGTGGGGCAGGCTTGGCTCAGAGTGTTAGGGGTGAAAATCTTCCCAGGGCATCGCTCATCTACCTAGAAGGAAAGCCCTGTCTCTGTCATTATAACCGAGAGACAGAGAGCTGTGCCTCTTCTATTTCTCTAGCAAGGTCTCTAGTGCATTTAAGAAAAACCAGCCAGGTGTAGTGGCTCACACCTGTAATCCCAGCTCTTGGAGAGGCCGATGCGAGAGGATCGCTTGAGTCCAGGAATTCGAGACCAGCCTGGATAACATAGTGAGACTCGATCTCTACAAAAAAAATGTTTTAAATCAGCCAGGTGTGGTGGCTTGCACCTATAGTCTCAGTTATTTAGGAGACTACGGTGGGAGGATCGCTTGAGTCTGGGAGATCAAGGCTGCAGTGGGCCGTGATTGCGCCACTACACTTCAGCTTGGGTGACTCAGAGGGGACCCTGTCTGCTTTGCCAGTGCTCAGGCCCGTTACACAGCTTCTGTATGTGAGCTTGGCACTATGCAGCTGCTCTGATCTCTTCTGCTCACCCCTTGATTGAAACCTGGCCCTGCCTGGTGTTGATGGGATGCTGGCAAGGTGTCCAAGGCCAGAGAGCCAGCCCAAGGCAGCACCAGGTTCCTTCCGCTCTAGAACAACTGTGGGGTGCTGTGTGGCCTTGAGCAAGACCCTGAACCTCTGGTATGAGGTGAAACCAGTTCTGGCAAGGGGCAGCAGGATCCCTTACTGCAGCACCCAACCCAGCAGGCTATAGGACCCTTCCAGGCCCTACCCCAGCTAATGTCAGTCTGGTCAGGAAACCCAGGATTCTAGTCGTGCCCTCAGCCCAAAACCCTCCCTCAGCCCAAAACCCTCTGAGCCTCAGTCTGGCTCCTCCAAGTTGAGAAGGGGAAGATTTGAAAATGCCCAGGGAAGCAAATGACAAGAAGGGCGTTTTGAAGCCCTCGGCATGTCCTGGCCTTTGATGGTCTCACTGGTGGTTGGGCTCGACCTGAAGCCACTCTGGCCTCCTTGCCCCCACAGCCTACACCTACTTCTACAAGGGCACCAAATACTGGAAATTCGACAATGAGCGCCTGCGGATGGAGCCCGGCTACCCCAAGTCCATCCTGCGGGATTTCATGGGCTGCCAGGAGCACGTGGAGCCAGGCCCCCGGTGGCCCGACGTGGCCCGGCCGCCCTTCAACCCCCACGGAGGCACAGAGCCCGGGGTGGACAGCGCAGAGAGCAACATGGAGGATGGGGATGGGGACTCTGGGGCTGGGGCCAACAAGGACGGGGGCAGCCGCGTGGTGGTGCAGATGGAGGAGGTGGCACGGACGGTGAACGTGGTGATGGTGCTGGTGCCACTGCTGCTGCTGCTCTGCGTCCTGGGCCTCACATATGCGCTTGTGCAGATGCAGCGCAAGGGTGCGCCGCGCGTGCTGCTGTACTGCAAGCGCTCGCTGCAGGAGTGGGTCTGACCCCCCGGCACTCCTGCTCACGGTGCTCAGGGGGCACCTGTGGTTTTGAGATGGCTCCCAGGGGCTCCCTCCGCCCCCAGGTAGGGGCCCCTCTCAGCCCTCACACACCCTGTCTGCCCCGCCCTCATTATTTATGCCCAGGTGTTTGTTTTGTTTTGTTTTTGGCACCTTACTTGACCATTTGTTTCTGTTTCCCCGACCGGGGAAGGGTGTTTAGAATTTTCTAACTGTAGTTCTGCTCCAGACAGGGAATTAGGCCCCCATCGTCCTCTGGCTTGGCCACAGCTAGGGGAGCAGAGGGGCAGAGGCCCACGTTGGAAGAGTAGCCCCTCCTCAGCCTGAGCCCCGGGCCGTAACTGCAGACTCTTTACCCAGTTGGAGACTGGCTGGCCCCCCTGGTCCGCTCCCTCCCAAGTGAGTCTCTCTGGGCCTGAGGAAGAGCTTTCCACCCAGGGGCAGCCCCAGGCCGAAGGGGACATGGAAGGGAGGTGGGCCGTGGCCCCTGAGCCTGTGTTGAGGCTTGGTTCCTTCCCAATCCACTTCTGACAGCCTCAGCGACCCTGGCTCCTTGTGCCTGAGAACGCAGCCCACCCCCAGCAGCAACTCCCAGCTCCCACCTCCCCTTGGGCCCACACCTCGTTCCCTCTCTGGAGAAAGGGCCCTGGGCCTGCCTCACCACGGACCAAAGGGAGTATGCCAAGGCCCCTCTCCCCGGGGTAGCAGCAGCCTCGCCCCTAGCAGAGATGCCTCCCTGAGCTAGAACCCTCTGTCCCCCATGCTGCACCTCCTCCCTCCCTCTCCCACTCACACCACCAGCCTCAGGGGCCTAAGCTCCAGCTCCCTCAGGCTTCAGCTGCCAGTGTCCTGAGCCCCAGGGAGAGGGGGCTGACGGGTGCCTAGGCCTGGGCAGTGGATGGCTGTGAATGGGTGCCCACCTTTTGGGTGCCCACAGTGCCAGGCACTGGGCATGCGGAGTTCCTCCCTTCCAGCTCCCTGTGCCCGCAGGGTCCTGGGAGGAGAGACACTGGTGGGGATAGGCCAGCCACGCATCAGACTGTGAACCCCACTAAGGAGCCCATTGTGGCCTGAGGCTGCCCTCCTCCGGGGTTCAGCCCTGAGGACAGAGATGCCTCCTTCCTCTTTTCCTTCCCAAAGCAAGCAGGAGGCTGTGGCTGCTGTGGGAAATGGTACTGTACAGCTGGCTCTGCTTCCCCATGGCCCTGAGCGAGTGGGGTCTGCCACCCAGGATCCCCGAGGCGCTTTGGGGGCGAAGGGTTCTGCTGGCCTCTGCGAGTGGTGTCTCGTGCACTGGCTCCAAGTGCGGGTCCGGCAGCTTCTGCCCCCTGCAGAACCGGAGAGCCAGCCAAGGGGTGGGGCTGCGGGGGTTCCGTGTCCACCCCCATACATTGATTTCTGTAAATAATGTGCACTGAATAAATTGTACAGCTGGCAAGTGTGTTCTTGTTTGTAAGGCCTTGGGCTGGAGCCTCCAGCTGGAAGGGTGTGCAGGTGGTGGGGGTCCAGCCCTTGCTAGGGTTAGGGGGCTTGACCTCAATGCCAAGGAGACCTTGTTCCAATTCCGTGGGGGCTCCTTCCCGATGGCCCTTGGGAGGGGCAGAGCTTAGGGCTGCCCTCAAGAGTCCAGAAAAGGGAGAGGCAGGGCACCTGGGGTCACCCTGCCGGGGTGGGGCAGGAGGGAGCATGGAGTTAGTTTGCTGTTTGTTCGTGCTGAGAAGACAACCCAGTTTGCCACAAGCCCTTCCCATCTAGGAGTGGAGGAAGAGCCAGGCCAGGCCTCCCAGGCTGGGTTCTGAACACTAACGGGAGCCCAGAGCCGGGCACAGAGAGAGATGGGAAATGGTGCCACTTTGATTCCAAAAGTTCCCTTCCCCACACATGCTGCTCAGAGTGGCAGACACCCAAGACCTGCCCTTTCATCTTTGAGAAGCAGAAAATCCCACCCAGGCCTGTGCAGGGTGCAAGTGATACCCCAGGAGGGCAGGAGACTGAGGCGTCACGGTCCCTTGAGTCTGAGCATGGCTGTGGACCCGGGAGGTCTTCCTTAGCCCCCACATCCATGCTCTTGGCCAGGCCTCTTAGGTACTAGCCTGGGCCCCCAGGAATGTGATGATTTGCCGCAGTAGGGGTTGCACCCCCACCATGGAGCAGGCCAGGCCTCTGCAAGTCCTCAGGCAGGGTCCTTCCTCCTGTTCCAGGCCCAGCCCCCACACCCACAACCGGTCCCATCCCATCCCCTTCCTCTCTTTGTGTTGAAACTGGCTGAGGAGAGTAGGAAGTGCTGGCCCTTGGAAACCTCGAAGGCCTCTCTCTCAGGCTCATCTAGGAAACAGCCGGCGAGCTCCCCCACCACAGGGGCCTTGGCAGCAGCAGGGGGGATTCCAAGCAGCTGCCATCTTGTCAGCTTTCCTGTGGCAGAAGCCACGGGGTCCCTCCGGGTCTGCCTCCTACCTGAGTCCCTAGGGTCCCCCAAAAGCCCAGAGGTCACCAGGCAGGTGGAGGGCAGTGTGGGGGCCCAGGGATGAGAGGAGAGTTTGAAAAGCCTTGAGTCAAGCCCTTCCTCACAGCCAAGGACAGTGGAGTGAGTTGGCAGAGGCCTCAGCTCCTCAGGAAACTGCCTAATAAACTGCCTAATGAGCCTTCCTCCCTCAAGCTCGCTGCTAAAATCTCAGAGGCCTCGTGGCTGAAGGCACGGCCCATCCAAGAGCCCTATCTATCCTTATAGGGGGCTTTGCATGAGGAGGGGTGGGCAGGGCAGCTAGGCCCTGTCTCCCCTCCACGTCCAGAGAGCCCGGAGCCCAGGCCTGCCTGAGGCCTAACCCCCGTCCCTTCTCCCCAGGATTAAACAGGAGCCTGCATCTTTAAATAGTTTTTTTGTTTTTTAAGGTGACTGTAACCTAAACTCACCTTGGGCCCCTCGCAGCCCCCATTCCCTCAGCACCCATTTTTCCTTTACATTTTTACTAATTACAGCCGCAAAAACTAAGACATTAATGATAAGCAAAAAGAAGAAAAGCCTCAGTCGCCATAATCTCCCAGCCTGTGTTGACAATTTGACATGATTTGACACATTTCCTTATAACATTTTTTTTCCTGCATTTGCACAGCTTGGAGTTTTAGAGTCTTTTTTTTTTTTTTTTGAGACGGAGTCTCGCTCTGTTGCCCAGGCTGGAGTGCAGTGGCCAGATCTCAGCTCACTGCAAGCTCCGCCTCCCAGGTTTACACCATTCTCCTGCCTCAGCCTCCCAAGTAGCTGGGACTACATTAGCTGGGACTACAGGCGCCCACCACCTCGCCCGGCTAGTTTTTTTTGTATTTTTTAGTAGAGACGGGGTTTCACCGTGTTAGCCAGGATGGTCTTGATCTCCTGACCTCGTGATCCGCCCATCTCGGCCTCCCAAAGTGCTGGGATTACAGGCTTGAGCCACCGCGCCTGGCCGGAGTTTTAGAGTCTTAAACATCCGGTGCCTGAGCCCTGATGCTGCAGCCTGTGGGAGGTGGACAGAGGATGCTGAGTGGCTGCAAGGTGTTGGCAACAGGGGCTGGCACCAGGCACATGCTAAATATGTGATTGTGACCCCAAGGCTCACAAGTTTCCCATCTACATTTTACTCAGGAGAACAGAGGCTCAGAGAGGTGAAGTGACTTGGCCAACGTCACACAGCTAGGAAATGGCCATGCCCTTAGGACCCAGCTGGACTAATGTGCACCGCAGCCCAGCTCTACCCAACCCTGGTGCTGCCGCAGCATCGGGACAGGGGCAAGGTGGCCCCTGCCCATCAGCCTTCCTCCTCACACATTCTATGCATCAAAGACCCCAGGGCCACCAACAGAGCCTTCTTTCAGGCTGGGGCAGGGGCTGAATTGGCTGCTTCCTCCCCCTTCTACTTGGCAGAAAAGCCTTTTTGTTGTGGCCCACACAGAGGCCATTCTCCTCGGGCTAACGGGAAGGAATGCCGGCTTCCTGCGCATCCACAGTGCCCAGGCCACACGGGGTCCTGCGTGTAGGTCCCAGAGGAGCCCCTCCACACCCTCCAGCCCTGCCTCAGGGAACTTCGGCTCCCAGACTTTCCTCCTTACCCTTGACAATTTGAGAAACCACACAGGGAGGTAGGGGACAGCCCCCCTCGGCTACCTTGGTAAATGCTGGGGATTTTCAGCCTCATAGCACTTTCTTTTTTTTTTTTTTTTTTTTTTTTTTTGAGACGGAGTCTCGCTCTGTCACCCAGGCTGGAGTGCAGTGGCCGGATCTCAGCTCACTGCAAGCTCCGCCTCCCGGGTTTACGCCATTCTCCTGCCTCAGCCTCCCGAGTAGCTGGGACTACAGGCGCCCACCACCTCTCCCGGCTATTTTTTTGTATTTTTTAGTAGAGACGGGGTTTCACCGTGTTAGCCGGGATCGTCTCTCGATCTCCTGACCTCGTGATCCGCCCATCTCGGCCTCCCAAAGTGCTGGGATTACAGGCTTGAGCCACCGCGCCCGGCCTATAGCACTTTCAAGACGCAGCAGTTCCACCCTCAGCTGACTTCTCAAGTGGCCTCATGACCCACAAAGTGTTGGCAGAGGCCCCTGCCAGGCTTCTCGCCCTGTCTCAAATGTCCCCTGCACTTGCCTGCCTCTATGCCTTTCCTTACGCTGTTCTCTCCCCTGGAAAACTTTTCCCTGTACATCTCATCCAGTGCAAATGGCATAGACCCTTCAAGGCCCAGGGTGTGGCTTCCCCATCCCAGATTCCGCCTGCTTTCCTCAAGGTGGTTGTTTCCTTCTGCCTCTGGCTCCACAGCACATGGATCTCCTCAGCTCTGAGCCCAGCCTGCCCCTTGTTCCAGGCACCCAGACGCTGACCATGGCTCCATCACTCACAGCGCGGGGGTGCGTCCTTGGGAAAGTACCTCCACCTCTCTGAGCCAATTCCCCACCGGTACAATGGGCACGTGGTCATGCCTCTTCCATCACGCGGCTTGGTGGAGCTGATGCTTAGAAACACGTAGAACAGCTCCTGGCTTGTGAACGGCTCTCGATGGTTTGTTACCAATATCCCTACTCTAAGTGCAGGTACCTGGTGGGCACTGGGGTGGTGTCCGTTTCCTGCCTGTGGGATGGGGTCACAGGTCGGCCAGCCTGAGGACAGGTGCCTGGGAAGAGGGACATTCCTGTCCCACCCGCTTCCCTCCCAGCTGCCGAGGCCTCACCCCACTGGGCCCTGGGGACAGGGCTGCCGTGCCCCAGCTCCTCCCTCACCGAAGCACTTGCCCTTCTTCCCAGACTCTGGGCTCCAAGCCCCAGGCTCAGGTTTCCTCTCCAAGCACCTCTGACACCTCCCACCCCCACATCTTTCACTCACTCCAGGCTTCGCCAGAAATAGCCTTGCAACTCCCCTCCACTAACAGCCAAGCTCAGAGGCCTCTCTTGGACAAATAATATTACTTCTCTCTCAACATGGGTCACAGCATGATTTCTTAATGGGATCAACTGGATTCCATTTAAAACTGTTCAGAAACAGGGCAAGGTGGTGCATGCCTGTAGTCTCAGCTACTTAGGAGACTGAGGCGGGAAATCGAGGCTGCAGTGAGCTAGGACCATGCCATTGCCCTCCAGCTTGAGTGACAGAGCAAGACCTTGACTCTTCAAAAAAAAAAAAAAAAAAAAAAGAGAGAGAGAGAAAGGCTGGGCACAGTGGCTCACTCCTGTAATCCCAGCACTTTGGGAGGCCGAGGCAGGTGGATCACCTGAGGTCAGGAGTTCAAGACCAGCCTGGCTAACATGGTGAAAGCCAATCTCTACTAAAAATACAAAAATTAGCCGGGCATGGTGGTGGGTGCCTGTAATCCCAGCTGCTCCGGAGGCTGAGGCAAAGAGAACTGCTTGAACCCGGGAGGCAGAGATTGCAGTGAGCCCAGATCTCACCACTGCACTCCAGCCTAGGCAACAAAGCAAGACTCTGTCAAAAAAAAAAAAAAAAAAAAGTCAAACTAAAAATATTTGAAGAGATTTATTCTGAGCCAAATATGAGTGACCAACAGCCTGTGACATGGCCCTCAGGAGACCCTGAGAACATGTGCCCAAGGTGGTCAGGGCACAGTTTAGTTGTATGCATTTTGGGGAGAAATGAGACATCAATCAAATACAGTTAAGATAAATGTTAGTTTGGTCCAGAAAGGCAGGACAAAGTGGGGGCTTCCAAGTTATACATAGATTTTAAATTTTACTTTGTTGAAAAGAGTTATTATATAGCCGGGCGCGGTGGCTCACGCCTGTAATCCCAGCACTTTGGGAGGCTGAGGCGGGCGGATCACAAGGTCAGGAGATCGAGACCACGGTGAAACCCCGTCTCTACTAAAAATACAAAAAATTAGACGGGCGCGGTGGCGGGCGCCTGTAGTCCCAGCTACTCGGGAGCCTGAGGCAGGAGAATGGCGTGAACCCGGGAGGCGGAGCTTGCAGTGAGCTGAGATCGCGCCACTGCACTCCAGCCTGGGCGACAGAGCGAGACTCCGTCTCAAAAAAAAAAAAAAAAAAAAAAAAAAAAAAAAAAAAAGAAAAGAGTTATTATCAATAGAAAGGAATGTCTGGGTTGCGATAAAGGATTGTGGAGACCAAGGTTTCATCATGCAGATGAAGCCTCCAGGTAGCAGGCTTTCGAGAGAATGGATTATAAACATTTTTGTTGTTGTTGTTGTTTGTTTGTTTTTTTTATCAGACTTGAGATCTGTGTTGATGCTAAATGCTGGTTGGCTTTTCCTGAATTCCAAAAGGGAAAAGGATACAAGGAGGCATGTCTGACTCCCCACCCTTTCCGTCATGGCCTCTAGCACTTTTTCAGTTTAACTTTGGAGTGCCCTTGGCCAAAAGGAGGGAGTCCATTCAGATGACTGGAGGGAGGGGGCTTAGAATTTTATTTTTGGTGGAAGAAAGGAAGGAAGGAGGAAGAAAGGAAGGGAGGGAGGGAGAGAGAGAGGGAAGGAAAGAAGGACGAAGGGAAGGAGGAAGAAAGAGAGGGAAGAGGGAAAGAAGGAAGGGAGGAAGAGAAGGCGGGAGGGAATAAAGAAGGAAGGAAGGAAGGAAGGAAGTGAGGAAGGAAGGAAGTGAGGAAGGGAGGAAGTGAGGAAGGAAGGAAGTGAGGAAAGAAGGAAGGAATTCCTGTGAGCCAGTGACGCAGCACTATCCTACAACCTGTGGACTCCAGCCCAATCAATCTCTCTTTACAGATGGGGATACTGAAGCCTGGAGAGGGAGTTGATTAGGTCATGGCCACGTACTGTTTGAACTGTGTCTTCTGATCCCCAGGCAGCACTCTTCTGTCACCCTCCCCTATCTTACCCCCCCACCGCCCCACCCCTATGGAGGATCCCCCTCATCTGTTCTTCTGCAGAGGGCAGGGGGTTGTGATTAATTCAGCTTTCCTGATAAAGGGCAGTTCTGTGCTTCCTAGAGCACGAGTTTCCAGTAGCTAATGAGGAGGAGCTCTGCTTGGCCTCCCCTCCCTCTGCCAGTGGCCCCTACATTGTCCTGCAAGAACAACCCCTCCTCCCTCTCAGTGCATGGACTCTGGCAGAGCTGACTGCTCACCCAGTGGTGGCTGGATGGGCTTGTGCCCCAGGACCAGACAGCAGCCCCCGAGTGCGTGGTGCAGCAGGAAACCCAAGCCTAACCCATCAGGGCCTCCCCGGGACTTTTCCTGGAGTCCCTGGGAGGAAGAAACCTGTGTCCACTGGGATTGCTGAGCTCTTGGGATGTGAGCCTGGAGCCCTTGACAGGTCATCTTGCCCCCACAGGGAGAGAGCCTGCCCCGGAGCGAAGCCAGTACAGAGGAAAACAGCCTTGAAGTGGCACATAGCTGAGGAAAGGGATCATCTGAGAACCTGGATCCAGCCATGCCTAAGGGCTCGGGGCCCGACTTTGCAATTTCACATACCGATCAACTCACTTTATTTCTGCAGCCAGTGTGAGCTGTCAGGTTCTGGTTTGGTTTAGTTTTTTTTGTGTGTTTGTTTGAGATGGAGTCTCACTCTATTGCCCAGGCTGGAGTGCAGTAGCACAATCTCGGCTCACTGCAGCCTCCATCTCCCAGGTTCGAGTGAGCATCCTGCCTCAGCCTCTCGCGTAGCTGGGACTACAGGCACATGCCAACACGCCCACCTGCCTAATTTTCTTTTTTCTTTTTCTTTTCTTTTTTTTTTGTATTTTTAGTAGAGACAGGGCTTTACCATGTTGGCCAGGATGGTCTCAAACTCCTGACCTCAAGTGATCTGCCCACCTCAGCCTCCCAAATTGCTGGGATTACAGGTGTAAACCACCATGCCTGGCCCCAGTTTGGTTTGGTTTTTAAATTTTTGCCTTGACAATGTCCTAGGGTAGCTTGAGTTCCAAATTCATGCCTCCCTTCATGCCTTTTTGTTGGCCACCCAGGACTCCTCAGGAGCTTGCCAAACTCCAGGACCACAAGGTGCCCATCTCTTCATCTGTCAAAAGTATACTGAGAACCAGGGCTCCCTCTGGGGTATCTGGCACAGCCCCCCAGTTGCTTATGATAGCAGAGGACACCTGGGTCTTTGCAAGGGCCCCTGGGGATCAAGTAGACAAAGGGTGGAAGGTAGGGGTTGGGGCGAGGCAGGGGACATCAAGGTAACTGTTACCTGGGCTTTTTTTTTTTTTTTTTTTTTTTTTTTTGAGACAGGGTCTCACTCTGTCACCCAGGCTGGAGTGCAGTGGCGCAATCTCTGCTCACTGCAAGCTCCGCCTCCCGGGTTCACGCCATTCTCCTGCCTCAGCCTCCCAAGTAGCTGGGACTACAGGCGCCCGCCACCACGCCTGGCTAATTTTTTTTTGTATTTTCAGTAGAGATGGGGTTTCACCATGTTAGCCAGGACATTTTCGATCTCCTGACCTTGTGATCCACCCACCTTGGCCTCCCAAAGTGCTGGGATTACAGGCATGAGCCACCACGCCTGGCCACATGGGCGTTTTCAGATTACATAAAGTAATACGTGGTCAGCCATCACAGACAGTGAGGAAGCCACGAAAAAGCCAAAAATGGCCAGGCCTGACTCATGCCTGTAATCCCAGCACTATGGGAGGCTGCGGCGGGAGGAATCCTTGAGCCTAGGTGTTCGAGACCAGCCTGAGCAATATAGCGAAACCCCATCTCTACCAAAAAAAAAAAAAATTTTTTTTTTAATTAGCTGGGCATGATGGCATGTGTCTGTAGTCCCAGCTACTCAGGAGGCTAAAGTGGGAGAATCACTTGAGTCCAGGAGTTTGAGTTTGTGGTGAACTGTGATTGTGCCACTGCACTCCAGCCTGGGCAACACAGCAAGACCCCCTGTCTCAAAAAAGAAAAGTCAAAAAAGACCATGAAAAATGCGAACAATCTGGCCAGGCACGGTGGCTCACGCCTGTAATCCCCTCACTTTGGGAGGCCGAGGTGGGTGGATCACGAGGTCAGGAGAGCGAGACCATCCTGGCTAACACGATGAAACCCCGTCTCCACTAAAAATACAAAAAATTAGCCAGGCGTGGTGGCGGGCGCCTGTAGTCCCAGCTACTCAGGAAGCTGAGGCAGGAGAATGGCGTGAACCCAGGAGGTGGAGCTTGCAGTGAGCCGAGACCGCGCCACTGCACTCCAGCCTGGGTGACAGAGCAAGATTCCGTCTCAAAAAAAAAAAAAAGAAAAATGCAAGTAATCTCTGCTCTCCCACCAAACATCCTTGACACTTTAATGTAAATCCTCCAGGCTTTTCCTTATGAGGAGATAGATATATATATATATATATATATCAGAGAGAGAGAGAGAGAGAGAGAGAGAGAGAGAGAGAGAGAGAGAGTCTCGCTCTGTCGCCCAGGCTGGTATGCAGTGGCACGATCTTGGCTCACTGCAACCTCCGCCTCCTAGGTTCAAGGGATTATTCTGCCTCAGCCTTCTGAGTAGCTGGGACTACAGGCGCATGTCACCACACTCAGCTAATTTTTGTATTTTTAGTAGAGACGGTATCACCATATTGGCCAGGCTGGTCTTGAACTCCTGACCTCGGCCTCCCAAAGTGCTGGGATTACAGGCGTGAGCCACTGCACCCAGCCATATTTTAATTTTTATGTGAGTTTATACTGTGCATATTGGGATTTTTTAACCTGCCTTTTTCATTTAATATAGCATGAAATTTGGATGAGAAATTGTGGGATGTAGGAGACTTTCACTTTGTACTTGATTCATTGCTTGAATTTTTATAAGCATGCATCTTATGCCCACGGCGATAAAATACATGAGCAAATGGTGCAGTGAGTCTTCACTTAACGTCATCGGTAGGTTCTTGGAAACTTCAACTGTTAAGCAGAAACAACAGACTGTATAACAAAACCAATTTTACCGTAGGTTAATTGGTATAAACAAGAGTTAAGTTCCTATAGCATGTAGTTCCTCCTTTCACTTAGAGTCTGAGTTTCCAGGAACCTATTGGCAACATTAAGTACTCACTGTATACTTTTTTTTTTTTTTTGAGACAGAGTCTTGCTCTGTCGCCCAGGCTGGGGTACAGTGGCCGGATCTCAGCTCACTGCAAGCTCCGCCTCCTGGGTTTAGACCATTCTCCTGCCTCAGCCTCCCGAGTAGCTGGGACTACAGGCGCCCACCACCTCGCCCGGCTAGTTTTTTGTATTTTTTTAGTAGAGACGGGGTTTCACCATGTTAGCCAGGATGGTCTCGATCTCCTGACCTCGTGATCCGCCCGTCTCGGCCTCCCAAAGTGCTGGGATTACAGGCTTGAGCCACCGCGCCCGGCCAAACTCACTGTATACTTTAACTCTGTCTCCCAGGCTGGAGTGCAGTCGTGCGATCTCGGCTCACTGCAACCTCCACTTCCCAGGCTCAAGCGATCCTCCCCGCTCAGCCTCCTGAATAGCTGGGATTACAGACACACGCCACCATGCCTGGCTAATTTTTGTAAATTTTTTAGAGACAGGGTTTCTTCACGTTGGCCAGGCTGATCTCAAACTCCTAGGCTCAAGGGATCCACCCACCTCGGCCTCCTACAGTGCTGAGCCACCGCACCCGGCCCGTAGATCATTTCCTACTACATCCTTTTGGTGGATGCACTCTATGGATGCCTGGAGTTCCTCAACCCATGGCAGGACAATTACAGATAAAATTCAGAGATGCCTGTAATTATCACAGATGATCCTCCAGGGCTCACACTGCACCAGACTTGATATGCTTCTGCACCCCCGTTGAGGGAGTTCCTCTGCTTGTACTTCACAGCAGAGGAACCCAAAGCTCAGAGAGGTGAAGGAACTTACACAAGGCCACACAGCTAACGAGTGATGGAGCTGGGACTCAAGCCCACACCTGCTTCTGACCCCAAAGCTCATGCTCTTAATCTTTCATGTATTCAGGGAACATCTACTGATGTCGGGGTTCAGGCCAGGGGTCTAGCAGTGAATAATATAGAGACCCTCGGCCAGGAAAGGTGGCTCAGGCCTCTAATCTCAGCACTTTGGGAGGCTGAGGTGGGTGGATAACCTGAGGTGAGGAGCTCGAGACCAGCCTGGTCAACATGGCGAAACCCTGTCTCTACCAAAAATACAAAAATCAGCTAGGCATGATCACACGCGCCTGTCATCCCAGCTACTTAGGAGGCTGAGGCAGGAGAATCACTTGAACCTGGGAGGCGGAGGTTGCAGTGAGCCAAGATCACGTCATTGCACTCCAGCCTGGGCAACAAGAGTGAAACTCCATCTCAGGAAAAAACAAAACAAAAAACATAGAGACCCTCCTACTGAGGTCACATTCTAGGGAGGTGAGCATTCCAGGCAGATGGAGGAGCAAGCACAAAGATCCTGAGACTGGACCAGACCTGGCCTTTCTGGTTTGAGGACCAGAAAGGAGACAGGCAGTGGGTGAAGGGGATGGAGGTGGGAGGAAGAGAGCAGGACCAGGCTACGTGGTAGAGTCGGAGTTGTTCTAAGCCTGATGAAGAGAAACCACGGGAGTATTCTAAGGGGCAGGTGGAAGCTGACATGATCTGATTCATAATTTTTTTTTTTTTTTTTTTTGAGACGGAGTCTTGCTCTGTTGCCCAGGCTGGACTGCAGTGGCCGGATCTCAGCTCACTGCAAGCTCCGCCTCCCGGGTTTACGCCATTCTCCTGCCTCAGCCTCCCAGAGCAGCTGGGACTACAGGCGCCCGCCACCTCGCCCGGCTAGTTTTTTGTATTTTTTAGCAGAGACGGGGTTTCACCGTGTTAGCCAGGATGGTCTCGATCTCCTGACCTCGTGATCCGCCCGTCTCGGCCTCCCAAAGTGCTGGGATTACAGGCTTGAGCCACCGCGCCCGGCCTGATTCGTAATTTTAATAACACATCCTGGCCGGGCATGGTGGCTCACACCTGTAATCCCAACACTTTGGGAGGCCAAGGCGGGCAGATCACCTGAGGTCTGGAGTTCGAGACCATCCTGGCCAACATGGTGAAACCCTGTCTCTACTAGAAATACAAAAATTAGCCGGATGTGGTGGCATACACCTGTAATCCCAGCTACTCGGAAGGCTGAGGCATGAGAATCATTTGAACTCCAGAGGCAGAGGTCGCAGTGAGCAGAGATCACACCACTGCACTCCAGCGTGGGCGACAGAGCAAGAATTGGTCTGAAAAATAAATAAAATAAATAATTAAATAAATAAATGATACATTCTTTTTGTTTTGCTAAATGACTTTTGCAAACATCCACAATCCTTGCCTTCAGAGAGAGTCCAAGAAGCGGAATTGCCAGCCCACAGTGTTCCAAGGTTTAATACTGACAAAGTACTCCCAGAAAGAAAATAACACCTGTTTCTATTCCTCCCTGAAGTGGCTGAGTGCCCATCCTCTCCACTAGGTGTGAGATCACCTTTATCAACATAATTGGTGAGACTGCTAAAAATAATGCTTTGTTGGCATTATTTGCAGTTCTTTGATTACCACTGAATCTGAACATTTTTGCCTATGTTCATTGTTAACCCTTTTGGGTTTGGGAGTTTTGGGGGGTTTTTTGGTAGAGGGAGGGGATAATGGCCTACTCATCACCATTGCCCAATTGCCTTTTGCGATGTTTCTTCTTGTTGATTTGTAAGCACTCTCTCTAGTGTGAGGAAATTGACCCTTTGTTAGTCAACGAATTTTCAGGGCTAGAAAGTTCTTAGCCCAAGCTCCTGGGCTCCTTGTGCAACATGTACAGAGAGGGAAACTGAGGCACAGACAAGAATGGGTATTGGCTCTGGTCAGTTCAGTCAGTTCTCTGGAACCATGCTGGCTCCAGTAAGAACCTTCTGCCAACCTCATTCATTACGTGAGAGAGCCTGTCCCTTCCTCTACACCCTCCTGGTGTCTATAGGGCTCTTTCTCTGCTCCCACCCCCAATTTCCTACCACAGCATCTTATTCAGTTTCTAGTGGAGGGGAAGACATTCTGCAGACAACTGGCTCTGTGTGCAGATGCCTCCCACGGAGGAATGGGCTCCTGAAAGCAGAGCTTTGTTTCCTGGGGTGGGGATGAGCTGTCCTCCCCTTGTCCCCAGATAACAGGAGGGGGACACAGAATGTGATTAGGAGGCTTGCTGAATGCACACATGCTTGTGCCAGCAATCGGTTCAAGGTGGTGCAGCGCTGCAGGAGCAGGCTTTGGACATTAAAGGAGTGTTGGAGAAGAGACAGTGGGTGAATCTGACTAAGTCCTGGATCAGGGCTCAGAAATCCTGGATCAGAGTCCAGCTCTGTTTGTGCAACTTACTTGAGCTTTCAGCCTCTGCTTCCTGTGTTAAGATGAGGATCCCAATGGTGCTAAGAATCAGTGAAAAGATGGGCTTAAGTATGTGCAGACATGAGGTTCCACTGACTTCCCAGCACCCATCTTCCCATCTCTTGGCTACAAACCTTAATTTTCCTCTGGGAGCTGCCCCTCCCTCAACTCTGAGTTCATGAGTTGCAGAAAGGTTGCCTCTCTCCTCAGCTTCAGGGGCAGGTGGGGCCCAGGTGGAGTCAGTTCCCCATCCACAAATCTATTCCTACCAGGGGTGGGCAGTGGTGCAAGTCATGTCTGGCCTTTGTCTATCTTAAAATGAGCACCACACAAAACAACAGAGGCACAAGACAGAAAGATGACATTGTTTCAGCCCCTGGATACAGCCAGACCTGAAGTCAACATCTCTTACATGTTTGCAAGAGCCAATAAATACCATCTCTTTGGTCAATCCAAAGGGTTGAGTTGGAATTTCTGTAATTTGTAACGAAAAAAATACAAAATGCAATTGTCAGATCCTTGCATTTCATCACCCAAGTCTGAGGCTCAAGGAGGGCAACGGACCTGTCCCAGCTCACATAGCAAGTTAGCATCAGAGCTAGGGCTCTGAAAGTGCAGAAACTCCCATCCCAGTCACATTGTCTTGCCCACTGGGGTCTGCTGAGTTACACAACATGCAGCTGCATCCACTCTCCCTAGCACCCATGTGAACTTGCAAGTTAACAGCTTTGCAAACACATGTCTTGTTCAGTTTCATAAACCAATCCTGCAGAGTTTAGAAATCAATATTCAGAAAGCATATTTCCAAAACATGGGGAAACCTTTGTGTACCAAACTGTTCATTCAGCTTTATTTGCAACAGCAGTAACTGGAAGCCACCAGCCCAATAATAGGACACTGGTTAAACAAGTTGCAGCATATTCTTTGATGAAATATACCCCACAGGTCGGGTGCGGTGGCTCACCCCTGTAATCCCAGCACTTTGGGAGGCCGGGGCAGGTGGATCACTTGAGCCCAGGAGTTAGAGACCATCTTCAGCAACATGGTGAAACCCCATCTCTACAAAAATTAGCTGGGCGTGGTGGCTCACGCCTGTAGTGCCAGCTACTCAATAGGCTGAGGTGGGAGGATTACTTGAGCCTGGGAGGTCAAGGCTGTAGTGAGCCGTGACTGTGCCACCTGCACTCCAGCCTGAGCAACAGAGTGAGACCCTGTCTCAAAAAAAAAAAAAAAAAAAAAGGAAAAGAAATACCATACAATATTTATTTATTTATTTATTTACTTTTGAGATGGAGTCTCACTCTGTTACCCAGGCTTGAGTGCAATGGTACGATCTTGGCTTACTGCAACCTCCACCTCTCAGGTTCAAGCAATTCTCCCCGCTCAGCCTCCCAAGTAGCTGGGATTACAGGCACCTGCCATCATGCCCAGCTAATTTTTGTATTTTTGTGGAGACTGGGTTTCACCATATTGGCCAGGTTGGTCTTGAACTCCTGATCTCAGGTGATCCTCCCGCCTCAGCCTCCCAAAGTGCTGGGATTACAGACATGAGCCACCTTGCCCGACCCCATGCAACAAATTTTAGATGATGATCCTGGAATTAGTTCATGCAACAACATGGAAATAGATTTGACACAACTTTAAGTGAAAAAAACAGGCTAGAAATTGAACAATGGTGGTCTTTAAAGTGCAAATGAGCAGGATAAAGATTGGGAAGAAAAATTGCTGGCAGTGTTAGATTTTGTATTAGATGCGCTGGGATAATGGCTGGCTTTTCTTCCCTCTTTGATCTTTTCCAAACTATTAATAATGTGCTTTTGCTGCTTTTACTATGGAAAAAGTCCACTTGTTTCATTTTTTAGTTATAATTAGGCCTTTCATACAGACATATCAGCAAAATGATGCTTCAATTCTTTCATGGAACGAGACAGCATAAATACTTTGATATATAAATCTAAATAAAACAAAACGACCAATAAGTATAGACGTAACTGAAGACCAAAGTTCTCGGGGCGGTCAGTCTGTGCTTCGGGCTGTCAAGTGGGGAGCTTTTTGGTGTGAGAAAGCCCTAGAGAAAGGCTTCATGGCCTGAGTCTTACAGGGTGGAAGGATCTGGAAGGTTAAGGAGAAAGGCAAGACAGGCAGAAGAATGGTGCACATTAGTGCGTGGCAGCAGGAATGAATGGGGGATCTGCAGCCTGGCTGCAAGTGACCCAGTGCTCATGCTGTGGGCGTATCAGAGGCACTTTGGGACATGTAAAGTTAGGCCAAAGTACTCAGGGTCTTCAAGGCTGTGCCAGCCCCTCCCACCTGCATTTTTTTTTTTTTTTTTTTTTTTTTTTAGACGAAGTCTCACTGTCGCCCAGGCTGGAGTGCAGTGGCCCAAACTCGGCTCACTGCAAACTCCGCCTCCCGGTTCACACCATTCTTCTGCCTCAGCCTCTTGACTAGCGGGAACTACAGGTGCCCACCACCACGTCCGGCTCATTTTTTGTATTTTTTTAGTAGAGACGGTGTTTTGCCGTGTTAGCCAGGATGGTCTCGATCTCCTGACCTCGTGATCTGCCTGCCTCAGCCTCCCAAAGTGCTAAGATTACAGGCGTGAGCCACTGAGCCCGGCCCCACCTGCATTTTCAGAAGTGTGCAGCACAGCCCTGATTGGGGTTCACTCCCTAAACATCTTGCCAGAGCAGCCAAGGAGAGAGACTGGGAGGGAGGGAGACCCCAGGGCCCTGCAGGAGTGGGCCAGGTGAAGGCCCATCCCAGACAGTCCTACAGTGGTGCTTGATGCTTGGGCTGTGTGTGATGCCAAGTGGCCACCAGGGCAGGAGGGTTCTGCTGGCGACTAATAGAGGACAGAGGGGAGAGGAGACGGGAAATGAGCACCATGGGGGCTCTAAGTGGAAAGGGGCCTTCGAGAGCACCTGATCCACTTTCCTAATTGGGCTAACTGAGGTCCAAAAGGAGTCCATGACTTTCCCAGGGTCACTCAGAAAGTGAGTGGCAGAGTTAGATTCAGACTTGGTCCCTGGCCCTGAGGAGGGTGCACCTGCTACTCTTCCTTACTCAAGTGCAGTATATGCATACATTCTGTGTGTCTAAAGTGAAGACATTACAGAGGCTGCATGCAGTGGCTCACGCCTGTAATCCCAGCACTGTGGGAGGCTGAGGCGGGCAGATCACTTGAGGTCAGGAGTTCGAGACCAGCCTGGCCAATATGGTGAAACTCTGTCTCTACTGACAAATATTAGGCTGAGCGCCGTGGCTCATGCCTGTAATCCCAGCACTTTGGAAGGCCAAGGTGGGCGGATCATGAGGTCAAGAGATGGAGACCATCCTGGCCAACATGGTGAAACCACTTCTCTACTAAAAATACAAAAATTAGCTAGGCGTGGTGGCATGTGCCTGTAATCCCAGCTACTTGGGAGGCTGAGGCAGGAGAATTGCTTGAACCCGGGAGGTGGACGTTGCAGTGAGCCGAAATCACACCACTGCACTCCAGTCTGAGACTCTGTCTCAAAAAAAAAGAAGAAAGAAAATACAAATATTAGCCAGGCATGGTGGCGGGCGCCTGCAATCCCAGCTGTGCAGGGGGCTGACGCAGAAGAATCACTTGAACCCAGGAGGCAGAGGTTGCAGTGAGCCAAAATTGTGCCACTGCACTCCAGTCTAGGCAACACAGCGAGACTCCATCTCAAAAAAATAAAAGTAAATAAAAATAAATAAAGTTAATACATTACAGAGAAGGCTGAAACCCGGATCCCCTTTCACTCCCCAGAAGTAACCCCTTTTTCAGTTTGCAATATATCATTCCAGACCCTGTTTATTAAATATTATGTATCTATATATTCATAACATACATAGCATTTGTTTTGTGACTGAATTTTTTGTTATCATTGTGTGCAGTGTTCTGCAACTTATCTTTTCACTCAATATTTTACTCTGGATATCTTTCCGTGTCAGCACCTAAAGATCTACCTCATTGTATTTGTTGTTTGTTTATTTTGAGATAGAGCCTCGCTCTCTCACGAAGCTGGAGTGCAGTGGCATGATCTTGGCTTACTGCAACCTCCGCCTCCCGGGTTCAAGCGATTCTCCTGCCTCAGCCTCCTGAGTGGCTGGGATTACAGGTGTGCACCACCACACCCAGCTGGTTTTTATATTTTTAGTAGAGACGGAGTTTCACCATCTTGGCCAGGCTGCTCTTGAACTCCTGATGTCAGGAGATCTACCTGCCTCGGCCTCCCAAAGTGTTGTGATTACAGGCGTGAGCCTCCATGTCCAGCCCCTACCTCATTGTTTTTAGCTGCTCCCTGTTCTGTGCAATAGATTATTAGGGATAAAGGTAGCAAGTTCTCCCTCCCTGAATACGCAGGAAGGCATCCCACCTCCTTTGTAGGGGCCTAAATGACTACATCTGGCCAATGGGCCACCAGCAGAAGTGACAAGGGTCACTTCTAGTGAAAGGCAATTAAAAGAAAGGCGAATTTATGGCCGGACACGGTGGCTCACACCTGTAATCCCAGCAGTTTGGGAGGCCAACGCAGGCGGATCACGAGGTCAGGAGATCGAGACCATCCTGGCTAACATAGTGAAACCTCGTCTCTACTAAAAATACAAAAAAAATTAGCCAGGCGTGGTGGCAGGCACCTGTAGTCCCAGCTACTGGGAGGCTGAGGCAGGAGAATGGCGTGAACCCGGGAGGTGGAGCTTGTAGTGAGCCAAGATCGCCAAGATCGTGCCACTGTACTCCAGCCTGGGTGACAGAGCGAGACTCCGTCACACACACACACACACACACACACACACACACACACACACACACACGAAAGGCAAGTTTCAAGCCCCTCCTCTTCCCCTGAGGCTTTTCCCGTCTCCTGATCTCTGAAGCCTCTTGTTGAGATGGTGGGTCATTATGAGACAGAAGAGACTGCCTCAGCCTGAGCTGGATACATAGCCTGAGCTAAATAAAACTTTGTGTGTTACACTATGGAGATTTCAGAGTTAAGTTGTTTTTGCAGTTTAACCTTGTCTATCCTGACTGACACAGTTTTGGGGGAAATCGTTTTTTCGAACAATTTCCTTCACCGATTGGTTGCTCCTGTTAACATTACAGACAGTGGTACAAGTAATCTTCATGTCTGCACCTCCTCATGCATTCTTGAGCGCCGTTCTCTAGTTTTTTTTCTGTTTACCTACCCGCGTACATCTCCGCTCTGCTCCACCGTCCTGGGAGCCTGGCCCCCATGGGCTGCATTTTCCTGCCAGCTCCCTTGCCCTCTGGCTTCTGGTTGGGTTCTACCAGTGGGAAGTGCAGGCAGGAGACTGGAAGGCTGGAGAGGGAGGTCAGGGTATGTTCCCACTTCGTCACTGCTTCCCTGTGGAGTCTGGCAGTGGCTGTGCCTTTCATGAGTACAGCTCCAAGCAGGCAGATGCTCGCCCACAGCCAGCTGCAGCTCCCACTGGGGTCTCCCCTCCACTTGCCCTCTAAGCCTGGGGTGATAATGGCACCCCGCTGTGCTGGTTCGGGGGGTGAGTGCCTTGACAACCTTTGCAGGGTCTGGTGACCCTGCCTACACCACATGAGTCATGAAAACTCTACTGTTTATTTGGTCCACCTGGAGTGAATTGTGTAACTTGCCAGGAATCTAAGTAACACACCTGACATTGGTGTGTTGTCAGTTTCAATACATGCTTCCAGACTGCCAGTCCATGTCACAATACAGCTTGTCTGACCAGGTCATCGGGTGGCCCTGCGGCGAGATGGGGACATGGGGCTTCCTCCATGGGGCTGGGACTCTGGCCACTAAGAAGCGAACTCCAGCTTTAAGCGGGTGTCCAGGCCAATCAATAGTCCTCACACTGGGACACCGGGCACCTTCCCCCTGTCCTGCTGAGAGGCAGGATAGAAACCTGACAAGGGTGTTTTCACCAACCTGAGAGTTTCGGCCCCTCTCTGGGGACTGTTTGCGTTTCGGGTCACACTGCTGGCTGCCCCCACCCCCTTCTTTCCTCTGCCAAATTGACATTCCCCAGGCTGCCAGGCCTCCAGGAAGTGGGCAGTTCCTGCCCTGTGCTGCCAACAGGGAATCTCCTCTTCCTATTCCAAGCACTTCCACATCCTCCGTGACATTTCATCCCCTTCACACAGTCCGGCAAATGAGAGGTACTGCCCTCATCCCACAGACAGAGGCTGAGGCCCACCAAGGGGCGACAGCTTGCCCGAGGTCACAGAGCAAATTAGGGGCTGAGGAAACACAAAGAAAACTGACCTCCAGCCCAGTAGCCACTCCCTGTTACTCTCCTCCCTCCCCTAACTCAGCCACCGGACAGGGATCAACCTCTCTCTCCAGTTCCTTCATGCATTCGGTAAATACTGTGAGGGCATTTACTGAGCACCAACTGCACAGGCTGCAAACTATGGCCCTCTGATCAAACTGGGCCCACTGTCTGCTTTTATTTTTTAATTTTTATTATTTACTTATTTCATTTTATTAACTTTTTTTTTTTTTTTTTTTTGAGACGGAGTCTTGCTCTGTCACCCATGCTGGAGAGCAGTGGTGCAATCTCGGCTCACTGCAACCTCTGCCTCCCGGGTCAAGCAATTCTCCTGTCTCAGCCTCCTGAGTAGCTGGGACTACAGGCACGCGCCACCATGCCCTGCTAATTTTTGTATTTGTAGTAGAGATGGGGTTTCACTATGTTGGCCAGGAGGGTCTCGATCTCTTGACTTCATGATCCGCCCACCTCGGCCTCCCAAAGTGTTGGGATTACAGGCGTGAGTCACCACACCTGGCCGTCTGATTTTATAAAGTTTTATTGAAGCACAGTCACTCCCACCCATTTGTGTATTGTCTGTAGCAGTTTTCTGCTACAAAGGCAGAGTTGAGTTGCAGCAGAGACCATCTGGCTCCCAAGCCTGAAAAATGTATTATCTGTCTCTTTGCAGAAAAAATTTGCCCATGAACCACATTATGATTTTCAAGGCCATTTTGTCTTCATGAGCCCTTCCTTGTGAAAAAAAATTTACAAATATATGTAATATATGTTATATATATAATTGTACAATTTTTAAATTGTAAATATATACAATTTATATAACTTTTGTATGCATATACAAACAAAACTATATCTTATGACTGTGTTGATATCAAAACAAATACAACCCAGGCTGGGCACGGTGGCTCACATCTGTAATCCCAGCACTTTGGGAGGCCAAGGCAGTTGGATCATCTGAGATCAGGAGTTCGAGACCAGCTTGGCCAACATGGTGACACTTTGTCTCTACTAAAAATACAAAAATTCTCTGGACATGGTGGCGCGTGCCTGTAATCCCAGCTACTCAGGGGGCTGAACAGGATAATTGCTTGAAACTAGAAGGCGAAGGTTGCAGTGAGCCGAGATCGTGCCACTGCACTCCAGCCTGGGTGACAGAATAAGACACTCCCTCTCAAAGGAAAAAAAAAAAAAAATTTACAGGCTGGATTGGATTCTTTCTTGTTTTGTTTTGTTTTGTTTTTTTGAGACAGAATCTCACTGTCACCAAGCTGGAGTGCAGTGGCACCATCTTGGCTTACTGTAACCTCCACCTTCCAGGTTCAAGCAATTATCCTGCCTCAGACTCCTGAGTAGCTGGGACTACAGGCATGCGCCACCATGTCCAGCTAATTTTTGTATTTTTAGTAGAGACAGGGTTTCACCATGTTGGCCAGGATAGTCTTGATTGCTTGACCTCGTGATCTGCCCACCTCGGCCTCCCAAAGTGCTGGGATTACAGGCATGAACCACTGTGCCCAGCCGGAATCTTTTTTTTTTTTTAGCTGATTAAAAATACATTACAGGCTAGGCACGGTGGTGGCTCACATCTACAATCCCAGCACTTTGGGAGGCCGAGGCAGGCAGATCACTTGGGGTCAGGAGTTCGAGACCAGCTTGGCCAACATGGTGAAACCCTGTCTCTACTAAAAATACAAAAATTAGACAGGCATGGTAGTGTGTACCTGTAATCCCAGCTACTTGGGAGGCTAAGGCAGGAGAATCACTTGAACCAGGGAGGCAGAGTTTCCAGTGAACCGAGATCATGCCATTGCACTCCAGCCTGGGCGATAAAGCGAGAATCGGTCTCCAGAAAAAAAAAAAAAAAGTTACAACATGTTTGTGGGTCCTCAGAAGTATTGTAGGCCCTAAGCACTGGGCCTGCTGGGCCTCATGGAGAAGTGAGCCCTGAGTTAGTCACACGGGGGTCCTTCCATTGCTGAGAATAGAGCCCCCAAAGGAGACACCCACTGTGGTTAGCCCCTCTCCTTAGTTCTTATCCCAATCAATAGTAGGGGGCAGGGGAAAATTTTGACAGCTTTGAAGGGAACCATTAAGGGCTTAGATAAAATGATTGCATACAATTCTTGGGATGAAAATTTTAATTCTTTTTCAAACGTCTATATTTCATAATTTTTTAAAAATGTTTTGAGACAGGGTCTCCCCGTGTCACGCAGGCTGGAGTGCAGCAGCAGGATCACAGCTCACTGCAGTCTTGAAGTCCTGGGCTCAATCGATCCTCCCACCCCAGCCTCCCAGGAAGCTGGGACTACAGGCACGTGCCACCATGCCTGGCTAACTTTTTAAAAATGTTTTGTAGAGATGAGGGCTCACTTTGTTGCCCAGGCTGGTCTCAAACTCCTGGGCTCAAGCGATCCTCCTGCCTTGACCTCCCAAAGTGCTGGGATTAAGGCATGAGCCACCATGCCCAGTCTTTTACATTTTAAATTAGTTTTTTTAGAATAAATAATAAATGTATGTGGGTAAAAACATGTTTTGAAAGCTCCAAATTATCTGCAAAGCTACGTAACTCTCCCTCCCACCTCTGCAACCCTTCCCCTTCCCATCACTGACTACAATTCCTTCCAAATAGATTGTGTATATACAAAAAGAGATGCATACTTCTTAAGTCTATAGTCCTATGCAGAAATTCACCTTGATTTTGTTAAATGGTTCTTTAGTATTCCACTGAATCAAATAATTCAATTAGGATATTTGGGCATTCCCAATCGTTTTCTGTTACAACAATGGAACAACAAATACTTCTGTACAGACCAGCTGTTCCTGAATATTCGGCACGCTTTTTTTTCCCCTTCCAAAATAATTACTCAGAAAAGAGAGAGTCCCTGTATGTACAAGTTCTCATAAAAGGTCTTGCATTACCTGATGTTTTCTGATTATTTCAAACAAGGAAGTACTATTTGGGGAAGACACAATAGCCTGAAATGACCTCAGAGAATTCTAATTTGGGATGTTTATGGCAGTCATCCAAAAGAATTCGTTGGGGCAAAAAAGAGGCAAATTTAATGCAGATTTGGTAATTTTTCCTGGGGATATGACTTCACAATTGCAAGTGTTAAATAACACTGTAAACAAGTCCTTTAAAGATTACTTTGAAAGGGGTACTTTAGGCCAGGCATAGTGTCTCACACCTGTCAATCCCAGCACTTTGGGAGGCCAAGCCGGGTGGATCACTTCAGGCCAGGAGTTCGAGACCAGCTTGACCAACATGGTGAAACCCCATCTCTACTAAAAATACAAAAATGAGCCAGGCATGGTGGCAGGTGCCTGTATTCCCAGCTACTCAGGAGGCTGAGGCAGGAGAATCGCTTGAACCTGAGAGGCGGAGGTTGCAGTGAGCCGAGATCATGCAACTGCATTCCAGCCTCGGTGACAGAGCGAGACTCTGACTCAAAACAAACAAACAAACCAAAAACAGACTAAATAAGGTAAAAGGTAAAAACAATCCAAGTGTCCATGAACAGATAAAATGTGATCCAGCTATAGAAAGCAATAAAAGTGATGAAGTTCTGATACATGCTACAACATGGACGAACCTTGAAAACATTATGCTAAGGGAAACACACCAGACACAAAAGAACAAATATTGTGAGAACTACCTAGAATAGGCAAATGCAGCCTGTGGGGTGGCTCATGCCTATAATCTCAGCACTTTGGGAGGCCGAGGCAGGTGGATCAATTGAGTCCAGTAGTTCAAGACCAGCCTGGGCAACATGGTGAAATCATCTCTCTACAAAAAAAAAAAAAAAAAAAAAAAATTAATTAGAATAGGAAAATTCATGGAGATAGAAAGGAGATTGGAAGTTCCCAGGGGTTGGGATTATGGAGAAATAAGGAGTTATTGCTTTATGGTTAAAGAGTCTCTAGGGTGATTTAAAGTTTTGGAAATAGTGGCGATGGTTGTACAACACTATGAATGAAATTAACACCATTAAATTCATTCTAAAAATGGATAAAATTGCAACTTTAAAAATATATAAAAACCACAATGTAAAACATATTTTAAGAGAAACCTATATAAAAACAAAAAATAAAGAAAAACAAGTCCGGGCGCGATGGCTCACGCCTGCAATCCCAGCACTTTGGGATGCTGAGGCGGGCGGATCACGAGGTCAGGAGATCGAGACCATCCTGGCTAACATGGGCAAACCCCGTCTCTACTGAAAATACAAAAAAAATTAGCCGGGCGCGGTGGCAGGCGCCTGTAATCCCAGCTATTTGGGAGGCTGAGGCAGAATTGCTTGAACCCGGGAGGCGGAGCTTGCAGTGAGCTGAGATCGCGCCACTGCACTCCAGCCTGGGCGACAGAGCGAGACTCTGTCTCAAAAAAAAAAAAAAAAAAAAGGAAAGGAAACAAAACAAAACTCTATATCATAAATAAAGAAATGAAGTCAAGGCCTGGCGTGGTGGCTCACGTCTGTAATCCCAGCATTTCGTGGGACCCAGGCGGATGGATCACCTGAGATCACGAGTGGAGACGAGATCACGAGTTGGAGACGAGATCACGAGTTGGAGACGAGATCACGCCGCTGCACTCCAGTCTGGGCGACAGAGTGAGGCCTTGTCTCAAAAAAAAAAAAAAAAAAAAAAAAAAAAGAGAGAGAGAGAAAGAAAAGTAGAAAGAGATAAAGAAGAAAGGAAGGAAGGGAGGGACAGAGGGAAGGAACGAAGGGGGAAGACAGAAAGGAGAATGAAAGAGAAAGAAATGAAGTCAAAAGAGAAAAACAACAACAGGCCAAACCAACCAGTGATGTTACAAGTAAAGACAGTGTTTCCCTTTGTGGTGGGGGATAGTGACCAGGAGGAGCATGAGGGGCATTCTGGCGAACTGGGCATGTTCTGTTTCTTTTATTTATTTATTTTTTTTTTTTTTGAGACGAGTCTGGCTCTGTCTCCCAGGCTGGAGTGCAGTGGCACCATTTCGGCTCACTGCAAGCTCCACCTCCTGGATTCACGCCGTTCTCCTGCCTCAGCCTCCCCAGTAGCTGGGACTACAGGCACCGCCACCACACTAGGCTAATTTTTTTTGTATTTTTAGTAGAGACAGGGTTTCACTGTGTTAGCCAGGATGGTCTCGATCTCCTGACCTCGTGATCTGCCTGCCTCAGCCTCCCAAAGTGCTGGGATTACAGGCGTGAGCCACCTCGCCCAGAGAATGGGTTCTATTTGTGAAAATTCATCAAATGGTTTATGTATATGAAAAAATGAAATATACCTGCAGGACGTAATATTTTGCAAGTAGATAATTGTGACTTGTGTTAAATTTCCAGGGACAGCATCTTAGGTGTTACAAACACTTAGATGGCAGTGACAGTGGAAAGCTGAGAGACACTCAGAGAGTAAGCACAGTGACAATGACGAAGAGAGGGCGGATGCATGTGCAGAGAGTAATGTAAAATATAGACATACTCATTTAATGGAATATGACAGAGGGAACAAAGCTACATTTCTAAAGTTGTACCTAATATGTGATTTTAAAGTATATATGTGGCTGGGCATGGTGACTCATGCCCATAATCCCAGCACTCTGAGGGTGTGAGGCGGGCAGATCACTTGAGGTCAGGAGTTCAAGACCAGCCTGGCCAACACAGCGAAACTCCATCTCTACAAAAAATACAAAAAGTAACTGGCCTTGGAGTCACAGGCCTGTAGTCCCAGCTACCAGGGAGGCTGAGGCAGAAGAATCGCTTGAATCCGGGAGGTGGAGGTTGTAGTGAGCCGAGATCATACCACTGCACTCCAGCCTGGGTGACAGAGTGAAACTCTGTCTCTAAATAAATAATAAATATAAATAAAAACAAATGCAGGAGCTGGCAGTTGGGAGTTGGGCCAGCACACTTGGGCCAGTAAAGGCAGGGGCCTGACTGTATCAGCCACACCCTAAAATCATGTCTCCCCAGTGTGTCTTCTTGAGTGAATGAGAGAGCCAGCTGATGCAGCAAAGTGTGTTCCAGCAGCTCATTTCATATTAGCCACAGGCCCAGTGACAAGAGCTGTTTCTGGCTCATGGCTTTCCAGAACCCATCCTGCCTTCTTCTCATACCAGTACCTGGATTTTCCTTGGAGGAATCAAAGCCATGCTGAGTTTTCAGTCCCCTTGGTTGGGGGAAGGGTTAGCTTGACCTCTCAGATGCAAGGCTGGTCACGTGATCCAGGCCTGGCCAGTCAGCAGATTACACCCTGCTGGCTATAGTGATTGGTTCAAAGATGACCACATGACCCAACGGTGCCGTGCCCCATCAAAGCTAACCTTGCAATGGCACAATCTTGGCTCACTGCAGCCTCCGCTTCCTGGGTTCAAGCGATTCTCCTGCCTCAGCCTCCTGAGTAGCTGGGATTACAGGTGCCCAGCACCACGCCCAACTAATTTTTGTATTTTTAGTAGAGATGGGGTTTCACCATATTGACCAGGCTGGTCTCGAACTCCTGACCTCAGATGATCCACCCGCCTAGTCCTCCCAAAGTGCTGGGATTACAGGAGTGAGTCACCGGGCCCACCAGAAAGGTGGTTTTCTGATGGGCTTGTAGATTCAGAACTACTGCATGCCATCCCGCCTGGCTGAGTGGTGTGCGTGTTGGAGATGTGGCCTGCCTGAGAGTCCCTGCAGGGGAAGTGAGACGGATTACTGGTGACACTGAACCCTGGATGCACTTAGGCCTAAAGTGAGATCTACCTCGCCACTGTTCAGATACCGGGACCAATAAGTGCCCTTTTAAGCTGAAGTCAGTCTGAGTTGGGCTTCAGTTGCTTGCAAACAATAGAGGGCTGACCAGTGTACCAAGGCACCTTGACATATGTGGTCACTGAGAGTAACTGTGGGGCTTCCCTGTTTCAGATATTTTTGGGGAGGAATCACCAAATTGCATCTCCTACCGGGAGGTGCCCAGACATGGATGTTCTCTCCCATCATGGAGGTTCACAGCAGCAAAGCCTGGGGAGACTGGCAGCCCATAGGCCAAAGAGGCCCCTGCCTCACCTGCACCATTCCTTCCCTTTTCTCTCCTTCTTTCTCTACAGGCCATTGACCAGTGGCAGCAGCCTCCTCATCCTCTCCCAGACACACTCTGGATCTTGGTTTCGCTCTTCTTGCCTCTGGAGAGCCCCAACACTCCCCATTCCCACTTGGTTTAGCTCAGGTATGTCCTCTTTGTGATGCTTACAAGACACACAAACAGAACCAGAACCACCGATCCCTCCTTTGTGTTCCTACCGCACTGTTTGTATCCTTCTATTTAATGCAGAACTTGGCACTCACTATGATCAGTCATTTATTTCTTCTTTCCTGTTATTTACTGAATGTCTTCTGTGTTCCCAGGATTGTTTTGTGCATTGGGAATACAGCAAAGAACAACACAGAGACAATCTATTTTCATGGAGTTTATATTCTAGTAGGGAAACAGACATGAAAATCAATACATCAGTGAACTACGCATGGTGTGCCTGAGAGTAAGTGTTACTGAGAAAAATCAAACCAGGAGAGAGGACAGTGATATGGCTTGGCTGCGTCCCCACCCAAATCTCATCTTGAATTGTAGCTCTTATAATTCCCACCTGTTATGGGAAGGATCCAGTGGGAGATAATTGGATCATGGGGGGCAGTTTCCCCCATACTGTTCTCATGGTAGTGAATAAGTCTCACAAGATCTCATGGTTTTATAAGGGAAAACCCCTTTCACTTGATTCTCATTCTTTTTGCCTGTCACCATGTAAGACGTGCCTTTGTTCTTCCTTCACCTTCCACCATGATTGTGAGGCCTCCCCAGCCAGGTGGAACTGTGAGTCTATTAAACCTCTTTCCTTTATAAATTGCCCGGCCTCCGGTGTGTCTTTATTAGCAGCATGATAACAAACTAATATAGACAGGGAGGGCTGGAATGTGGAGGGAGGGTATGCTTTTAAATAATGCAGTTGGCCACACAGATCATGCCTGTGATCCCAGCACTTTGGAAGGCCGAGGTGGGCAGATCACTTGAGCTCAGGAGTTCAAGTAGCCTGGCCAACATGGTGAAACTCAATCTCTACTAAAAATACAAAAATTAGGCTGGGCATGGTGGCTCACACCTATAATCCCAACACTTTGGGAGGCCAAGGCAGGTGGATTGCCTCAGGTCAAGAGTTCGAGACCAGCCTGGCTAACATGGTGAAACCTTGTCTCTACTAAAAATACAAAAATTAGCAGGGCATGGTGGCATACGCCTGTAGTCCCAGCTACTCAGAGGCCCAACACTTTGGGAGGCCAACGTGGGTGGATTGCCTGAGGTCAGGATTTCGAGACCACCCTGGCTAATATTGTGAAACCCCATCTCTACTAAAAATACAAAAATTAGCTGGGCATGGTGGCACATGCCTGTAGTCCCAGCTACTCGAGAGGCTGAGGCAGGAGAATAGCATGAATCCAGGAGGTGGAGATTGCCTCCTGGGTGCAGTGAGCTGAGATCGTGCCACTGCACTCCAGCCTGGGCAACAGAGCAAGACTCCATCTCAAAAAAAAAAAAAAATTAGCCGACCATGGTGGTGGGTGCCTGTAATCCCAGCTACTTGGAAGGCTGAGGCAGAATCATTTGAACCTGGGAGACAGAGGCAGCAGTGAGCCAAGATCATGTCACTGTGCTCCAGCCTGGGCAACAGAGTGAGTGAGACTCCATCTCAAAATAAATAAATAAACAAATAAATAAATAATGTGATCAGGCAAAGTCTTCCTTAGAAGATCATCTTTTAGTAAAGGCCTGCAGGAGATTAGGAAGTGTAGAGGGTTGAATGGTGGCCCTGAAAAGATGCATCCACATCCTATTACCCAAAGCCTATGAATGTAACCTTATTTAATAAAAGGTCTTTGAAGATGCCATTAAGGATCTCAAGATGAGATCATCCAGGATTATTCACGTGGGCCTTAAGTTCAGTGACAAGTATCTCATAAGAAAAACACACAGAGGGGTGGGTGCGGTGGCTCACGCCTGTAAGGAGGCTGAGGCAAGGGATCACCTGAGGTCAGGACTTCAACACAAGCCTGACCAACATGGTGAAACCCCAGCTCTACTAAAAATACAAAAATTAGCCGGGCATGGTGGTGTGAGCCTGTAGTCCCAGCTACTCCGGAGGCTGAGGCATGAGAATCGTTTGAACCCAGGAGGCGGAGGTTGCAGTGAGCTGAGATCGCAACACTGCACTCCAGCCTGGGCGACAGAGCAAGACTTCATCTTTAAAAACAAAAACAAAACCAAAACAAAAAAACCACGACACGCACGGAGATACACAGAAAGGTGAAGACCAGGTGAAGATGGAGGCAGAGATTGAAGTGGTGCAGCCACAAGCCAAGGAACACTTGGAGCCACCTGAAGCTGGAAGGGACAAGGAACGATTCTCCCCTAGAGACTTCAGAGGAAGTGTGGCCCTTGATCTAGGAATTTGGGGCTCCAAAACTGAGAATAAATTTCTGTTCTTAAGTCACCAAGTTTGTGGTAGTTTGACATGGCAGCCTGCCTTAGTCCCTTTGTGTAGTCATGGGGGATTACCTGAGGCTGGGTAATTTATTGAGAAAAGAGGTTTATTAAGCTGACACTTCTGCAGGCTGTACCAGAAGCATGGCACTGGCCTCTGCTCAGCATCTGGGGAGGGCTTTGTGCTGCTTCCACTTATGGCAGAAGTCTAAGAGGAGCCAGCATACAAAGATCACGTGGTGAGAGTGAAATGGAGAAAAAGAGGTGGAGGCGCCCAACTCTTCTCAACAAGCGCTTCTCACGGGAACTGAATGAGAACTCACCCACTTCCATGAGAATAGCACCAAGCCAGGCCAGCCACAGTGGCTCATGCCTGTAATCCCAGCACTTTGGGAGGCTGAGACAGGTGGATCACAAGGTCAGGAGATCAAGACCATCCTGGTTAACACAGTGAAACCCTGTCTCTACTAAAAATACAAAAAAATTAGCCAGGCATGGTGGCAGGAGCCTGTAGTCCCAGCTACTCGGGAGGCTGAGGCAGGAGAATGGCGGGAACCCAGGAGGTGGAGCTTGCAGTGAGCCGAGATTGCACCACTGCACTCCAGCCTGGGCAACAGAGCAAGACTCCATCTCAAAAAAAAAAAAAAAAAAGAATGGCACCAAGCCATTCACGAGGGATCAAACCCTGTGATCCAAACACCTCCCACCAGGCCTTAACCTCCAGCATTAGGGATCAGATTTCAACATGAGACTAGGCAGGGCCAAATAATCCATACCCAAACCGCAGCACAGTCCTGGAAACGAATGTGGATTTTGGTACTAGGAGTGGGTTGCTACTGTAACAAATACCTAAAATGAGTAAATAGCTTTGGAATTGGATAATGGGTAGAGGCTGGAAAAATTTGGAGGTACATATAGAAAAAAGCCTACATTGCCTTAAGTAGACTGCTGGTAAAAATATCTATATATATATAGAGATATTAAAGATACTGATGTTGGCTGGGTGCAGTGGCTCATGCCTGTAATCTCAGCACTGTGGGAGCCTGAGACAGGCGGATCACTTGAGGTCAGGAGTTTGAGACCAGCCTGGCCAACATGGTGAAACCCCATCTCTACTAAAAATATAAAAATTAGCTGGGCGTGGTGGGGGCACATGTAATCCCAGCTACTGGGGAGGCTGAGGCAGAGGCTGAGATCACACCACTGCACTCCAGCCTGGGCAACAGAGCGAGACTTTGTCTCCAAAATAAAATAAAATAAAATAAAATAAAATAAAATAAAGATTCTGGGTGGGTGCAGTGGCTCACGCTTGTAATCCCAGCACTTTGGGGGGCCGAGGTAGGTGGATCACAAGTTCAGGAGTTCAAGACCAGCCTGATCAACACAGTGAAACCCTGTCTCTACTAAAAATACAAAAAAGTATCCGGGAGTAGTGGTGGGCTCCTGTAATCCCAGCTGCTCGGGCGGCTGAGGCAGGAGAATCACTTGAACCTAGGAGGCGGAGGTTGCAGTGAGCTGAGATGGAACCACTACACTCCATCCTGGGTGCCAGAGCTAGACTCCATCTCAAAAAAAAAAAAAAAAAAAGAAAAAGAAAAAGAAAAAAAAAAAGAAAAGATGCTGATGTTGAGGGCTCAGAAGGAAATTAGGAGCATGGAAGTGAAAACTTCCATAAGCGCAAATAATATATAGTTATGAACAGAATGTTGGTAGAAATATGAACATTAAAGGCATTTCTGGTGAGAGTTCAGAAGGAAAAGAGGAACATCGTTTTGTTCTGTTTTGGTTTGTTTTGTTTTTGAGACAGTCTTGCTCTGTTGTCCAGGCTGGTGTGAACAGTGGTGTGATCGCAGCTCACTGCAGCCTCAACCTCCTGGGCTCAAGCAATCCTCCCACCTCAGCTTTCTGAGTAGCTGGGACTACAGGCACAAACCACCATGCCTGGTTAATTTTTTATTTTTTGTAGAGAGAGTCTCCCTATTTTGCCCAGGCTGGTCTTGAACTCCTGGCCTCAAGCAGTCCTCCCACCTTAGCCTCCCAAAGTGCTGGGATTATAGGCAAGAGCCACTGTGACCAGCTAAGAAATGAGAAACATGTTATTGAAAACTGGAGGAGGCCGGGCACGGTGGCTCAAGCCTGTAGTCCCAGCACTTTGGGAAGCCGAGACAGGCAGATCACGAGGTCAGGAGATTGAGACCATCCTGGCTAACATGGTGGAACCCCGTCTCTACTAAAAGATACAAAAAACTAGCCAGGCGAGGTGGTGGTCGCCTGTAGTCCCAGCTACTCGGGAGGCTGAGGCAGGAGAATGGCATAAACCCGGGATGCAGAGCTTGCAGTGAGCTGAGATCCAGCCACTGCGCTCCAGCCTGGGTGACCAAGCGAGACTGTCGCCAAAAAAAAAAAAAAAAAAAGAAAGAAAGAAAACTGGAGGAAAGGAGATCGTGTTTATATGGTGACAGAAAACTTGGCTGAAGTGTGTTTTACTGTTGTGTGGAAAGTAGAACTTGTTAAGCAATGAACTTAGTGAGGAGAATTCCAAGCAAAGTGTTAAAGGTATGGCCTGATTTATCCTTGTGGCTTCAAATATGAGATGAAAGAAATAAACTGAGGAAGGAACTGTTAAACAAAAAGGAAACAGTGCTTGTGGATTTAAAAGTTTCTTGGCCTATCCAGATTGCAAAGGATGTTAAAATGAGGAAATTTACTGTTGGAAAAGCGTGCTGCAGAGAGAGAAACAAAAATGTATCTAGAGAACTTTGTGCTGAAGAGATTAGGTATGTGACTTATGCATTTACTCAACCATTTTCACAGAAGCCAGGGATAAAATAGAGATGAACTCAACCAGGAAATATATATGGAGGTGCCTCTTGTCTAATGGCATGAATCCCTATTAAATACATGGGAGACCCACAAGGTTTTTGGAAGTATTATACCAGCAGAAACAATGCCAGCTTAGACTGAAAGAGATGGAGACAAGACAAAATGAAAGAAGGCTATCGGACCCGCAAAATTCTACAGACAGCAACTGGGCTAGACAGGGCTGCTGAGAGTGGATCATTGAGCCGAAGAGAATCATCCTCAGGCCTTGGAACTTATCAGAATTGGCCCTGATGGATTTTGGACTTGCTTGGGACTCATAACCTTTATACTCCTTCTGCTTTCTCCATTTCGGAATGGAAATATCTGTCCTATGCCTGTCCCCCATGATATTTTGGAAGCATGTAATTTTTTTTTTTTTTTTTTGAGGCGGAGTCTCGCTCTGTCGCCCAGGCTGGAGTGCAGTGGCGCGATCTTGGCTCACTGCAAGCTCCGCCTCCCGGGTTTCCGCCATTCTCCTGCCTCAGCCTCCCGAGTAGCTGGGACTACAGGCGCCGCCACCACACCCGGCTAATTTTTTTGTATTTTTAGTGGAGACGGGGTTTCATTGTGTTAGCCAGGATGGTCTCGATCTCCTGACCTCGTGATCCGCCCGTCTCGGCCTCCCAAAGTGCTGGGATTACAGGCTTGAGCCACCGCGCCCGGCCGCATGTAATTTTTTTCCTAGTTTCATACGTCCATAGGTGGAGAGGAATTTTGCCTTAGGATAGAACATATCCCAGTTCTCACCCATTCCTAATTAACTAATGAGATAAGGGACTTTTTTGAGATAATTATCTTTAGATGAAATTTTGGATTTGAGTTAATACTGTAATGGGCCCACATGTGGTGGTTCACACCTGTAATCCCAGCAGTTTGGGAGGTCAAGGTGGGTGGATCACCTGAGATCAGAAGTTCGAGACCAGCCTGGCCAACACGGTGAAACCCCGTCACTACTACGAATACAAAAATTAGCGAGGTGTGGTGGCACATGACTGTAATCTCAGCTACTTAGAAGGCTGAGGCAGGAGAATCACTTGAACCCGGGAGGTGGAGTTTGTAGTGAGCCGAGATCATGCCACCACACTCCAGCCTGGGAAACAAGAGTGAAACTTCATCTGAAAACAACAACAGCAACAACAACAAACTAATGGATGGAGACTTAGGGGATGTTGTGATGGGGTCAGTGTATTTCACTCATGAATTTGGGGGCACTTGAGAATGGACTGTGGTGGGTTGGATGGTGGCCCCCAAAAAGATACGTCAGTATCCTAGTCCCCAAAACCTTTGAATGCAATCTTATTTGGGAAAAGAGTTCTTGTAGTTAAGGATCTCTAGATGATAGATTATCCAGGTGAACTCTAATCCAACAACAAGTGTCATTATAAGAAACACACAAAGGAAAGACAGATGGAGAGGAGAGGGCCATGTGAAGACAGAGGCAGCCATAAGCCAAGGAACATGGAGCTACCAGAAGCTGGAAGATGCTGGAATTCTCCCTTGGAGCCTTTGGAAGGGGAGTGATTTTGGAACTCTGGACTCCAGAACTGTAAAAGAATGAAATTATTTTGTTTGGGCCACCACGTTTGTGTCATTTGTTATGGCAGCCGTGGGAGACTAATACAGGAAGAAAATAATGTGGCCCTCTGGGGAGGAATGTTCCAGGAAGAGGGACTGGCATGGCCAGAGGCCCTGAGGCAGGGATTGTGCTTGGTGAGTTATGGAAAAATGAGGAGCCACAGCAGCTGGAGCTGATTGAACGGTGACAGTGGTGGGGAGTGAGGTCAGAGCAGCTGCAGCGAACCAGATGATGTGAGATCCTGTAGAGCCTTGTTGGCTTTTACCTGGAGTGAGGTACGGCAGATGAGTGACACGGTTGGACTTTCAGTTTAAATAAACAAAGGAATAAATGAGTGCACGGCAGCCACCCCATCACATCCCAGTTATGTCCCCATCTGTCTACCCTGCTAAACTATGGGTGCTCTGAGGGCAGGGACTATGCCTTAAGATTTTTTTCTTTTGCATCCTTAGGGTCCAACACTATACAATCAAAGTGCTCCTACAAACCAATAAGAAAAAGAAATAGGCAAAAGAAAAAGAAATTCAAGTGTCTAACAAACATGAAAAGAGGCTGGCTCAGCCGGGTGCGGTGGCTCATGCCTGTAATCCCAGCACTTTGGGAGGCTGAGACGGGTGGATCACGAGGTCAGGAGATCAAGACCATCCTGGCTAACATGGTGAAACTCCGTCTCTACCAAAAATACAAAAAATTAGCCGGGTGTGGTGGCGGGCGCCTGTAGTCCCAGCTACTCGGGAGGCTGAGACAGGAGAATGGTGTGAACTGGGAGGCGGAGCTTGCAGTGAGCCGAGATCGAGCCACTGCACCCCAACCTGGGCGATAGAGCAAGACTCCGTCTCGGCTGGGCGTGGTGGCTCAAGCCTGTAATCCCAGCACTTTGGGAGGCCGAGACGGGCGGATCACAAGGTCAGGAGATCGAGACCATCCTGGCTAACATGGTGAAACCCCGTCTCTACTAAAAATACAAAAAACTAGCCGGGCGAGGTGGCGGGCGCCTGTAGTCCCAGCTACTTGGGAGGCTGAGGCAGGAGAATGGCGTAAACCCAGGAGGCGGAGCTTGCAGTGAGCTGAGATCCGGCCACTGCACTCCAGCCTGGGCGACAGAGCGAGACTCTGTCTCAAAAAAAAAAAAAAAAAAAAAAAGAGCAAGACTCCGTCTCAAAAAAGAAAAAAATTGGGCAGGCGTGGTGGCAGGTGCCTGTAGTCCCAGCTACTCAGGAGGCTGAGGCAGGAGAATGGCGTGAACCCAGGAGGCGGAGCTTGCAGTGAGCTGAGATCAGGCCACTGCACTCCCACCTGGGCAACAGAGCCAGACTCTGTCTCAAAAAAAAAAAAAAAAAAAAAATGAAAAGAGGCTGGCTCAATTATATTCCTAGAGAAATTGCATCCCAAGAGACACAAAAACGTGCTCACAAAAAGACTTGTATATGAATGTGCTTATAGCAGCTTTATTAATAATAAGTAAAAATGTAAGCAGACTAGGTGTCCATTGACAAGAGAATGAATAAACAATGTGTCTATCTATACAGTGAAACACTGTTTAACAATAGTAGTTAACTATTGCAATGACTATCACAAATGGATAAACCTCACAGACATAATGTCGAATGAAAGAAGCCAGACAAACAGGCACAAGTGGCATGATTCCATTTATGGGAAGTTTCAGAATAGGCAAAACTAATCTATGATGAAAACGTAAGAGCAGTCAGGCATTCCTGATTGCCTCAGGAGAGTGGTGGGTTAGATATTGACTAGATAGCAGGTGGTGGGGATGCAGTTTTCTGGGGATCGTGTTCTGTATCATGACAGGGAACTGGGTTACACAGGTGTATGCATTTGTCATCACTAATCAAATGACACACTTAAGATTGTTACATTACCAGACCAGGCGTGGTGACTCATGCCTGTAATCCCAGCACTTTGGGAGGCCAAGGTGGGAGGATTGCTTAAAGCCAAGAGTTCGAGACCAACCTGGGCAACATAGTGAGATCCCGTCTCAAAAAAAAAAATTGTTACATTACCATATGTAAAATTTACCTGGGGTGGGGGAAGAACTATGAACAAATATTCAATTCTAGTGAATAATATGCATGCCCAAGTGTTTAGGGACGAAGTGTCTGATGTCTGTAATTTACAATGAAATATACATTTAAAAAATAGGGATGGACAGATAGATATGTGCTAAAGCAAATCTAGTAAAATATTAGTTGCAGAACCCATATGGTGGGTAGATGGGTGTTCACTATAAATTTTTTTTTTTCTTTGAGACAGAGTCTCACTGCCGTCGCCCAGGCTGGAGTGCAGTGGTGTGATCATGGCTCACTACATCACTGCAGGCTCAACTCCCCGGACTCAGATGATTCTCCTACCACAGCCTCCCTGGTAGCTGGGACTACAGGCACATGCCACCACTCCTGGCTAATTTTTTGTGTTTTTAGTAGAGACAGGGATTTGCCACATTGCCCATGCTGGTCTCGAACTTGTGGGCTCACATGATCCATCTGCCTCAGCCTCCCAAAGTACTGAGATCACAGGCATGAGCCACTGTGCCCGGCCCATTGTACAATTCTTTCCACTTTTCTGCATGCGGAAAATTTTTGTAATGAAGCATTGGGAAGAAACACGAGGCTCAGTGATCAAGGATGTGCAAATTACAAGACACTACGTTCCATGCACTGGATTGCCAAAACTGTAAAAAACTAGTGGTATGCAGTGTATGCAAGGGTGTGGGCATTGTCCTATGCTATAGATGACGGGGCCTGTGGCGATGGCCCCCCTGAAGTCAGTGACTCTAATCTTGTGTGCTTCCTTCCTGTCCCCTCCTGTCCTGAGCATCCCCTGCTTTACATACCATGTATACAATGTCGCATCCTGTTTTCCCCTCAGTGTTACAGTCTCTATCAGCATTTATTTCCCTACTGCTTTAAAAATTATTTGTAAACATGGTACTTAAAAGAAAACAGGTATTGTAGGATTCGGGTGTTTTTTTCTTTAAAAACATTATTATTATTATTATTATTATTATTATTATTAGACACTCTTGCTCTGTTGCTCAGGCTGGAATGCAGTAGCATGATCATAGCTCACTGCAGCCTCTATCTCCTGGGCTCAAGTGATCCTCCCATCTCAGCCTCCCAAGTAGCCAGGACTCCAGGCGCACCTCACCACACCCAGCCTTTTTTTCTTTTTTTTTTTTTTTTTTCCTTTTTTAAAATGATTACAAAGTTCACTGTAGAAAATTTAGGAAGTCCAGAAAAGCACAAAGAAGAAAATAATAATCCCCACTACCTTGACATGTGACGCTTCTCCTTCCTGCCTTTTCCGTGCACATGCATGTATACACACACGAACACAGATTGCTGTTTGTACTTTTTTTTTTTTTTTTAAAGGAGTCTCACTCTGTCATCCAGGCTGGAATGCAGTGGTGTGATCTCGGCTCATTGCAACCTCTGCCTCCCGGGTTCAAGCAATTCTTCTGCCTCAGCCTCCTGAGTAGCTGAGATTACAGGCATTTGCCACCAAGCCCGGCTAATTTTTTTGGTATTTTTTAGTACAGACAGGATTTCACCATATTGGCCAGGCTGGTCTTGAACTCCTGATCTTGTGATCCGCCCACTTCAGCCTCCCAAACTGCTGGGATTATAAGCATGAGCCACCGCGCCCAGCCTGTTGTTTGCATTTTAACAGCATTGGGATCCTATAGGACTTTGTGTTTTGTTACTTGCCTATTTAATAGAATTTTTCTAGAGCATAGTTTTATAGGCTACCTGGTTCTCTATTGAGGGACTACATTATGCCTCTGTTGTTGGGGTCCAGGGAGGGTCAGTTTGGGGCTTACTGTGCCCTTGGGGAGCCCTGGTTAGAGACAGGTCCACAGACACAGACTTTAGAGGTGTGCAGGCCCCTGGGCTTGGAAGGCCTGGCAGAAGCACTCACTGACCCTGGAGGGGGTTCATCCATTCCCTGGCCCCCACCTGGCTACCGCAGCAGCTCCCACCAGTGCCTGGTGCCAGGGCTCAGCTGGGAACCGAGCGGATAATCGCTGTCCCCTCAGTGGGACCCTGCCTGTCCTGGCTCGTCCTGGGCTGTCCTGAGCTGCCCTCACTGGGCTGGGTGGGGTGAGGCTGGGCCTTGAGTCCCCCTGAGAGCTGTGGGAAGAGCTGGTGCCTGGGGCCAGCAAACAGGAGTCCTGCTTCAGCAAGGCATTTGGCCCAAGAAGAATCCTCAGTCCGGCCCTCAGCCCGGAGGAAACCCCTGCACAGCAGGGCTCATTGTGTTTCAGGATTTCCCGTTTCCTGACCGCCTAACCTATTTATGGGCCACAATGGATGCTTCCCCAGAGAGACCCCTACTGTACTCAGGCCCATTTTCAGGAGGCCTCTGGACTCAGCCCACATCTCATAGGTCCAGCCTGGGCTTGGCCCGGGACAGGGACAGTCAATGGGTGTCACCTCGTGATAATTCCATCAGTAGATAGAACCTGCCAGGGCACAACATTGAGGATTCTGAGGCTCTGTCTGGGCTCAACAAGAAAGAGTGTGACGGTCCATCAGCCGCGACTGTGTGTGTGCAAGACAGAGGGGTGGTGGGTGGTGTGAACTCACAGCTCCTGGCTTACATGGTGACAGGCATTCTCTCTCTGTGCTGGCACTAAATTCCTTATTTCTGAGACAGAGTCTTGCTCTGTCACCCAGGCTGGACTGCAGTGGCGCAATCTCGGCTCACTGCAACTTCCACCTCCCTGGTTCAAGTGATTCTCCTGCCTCAGCCTCCTGAGTAGCTGGGAGTACAGGCTGACACACACCTGGCTAATTTTTGTATTTTTAGTAGAGATGGGGTTTCGCCATGTTGGCCAGCCGGGTCTCAAACTCCTGACCTCAAGTGATCCACCCACCTCAGCCTCCCAAAGTGCTGGGATTACAGGTGTGAGCCACCATGCCTGGCCTAATTTTTGTAGTTTTTAGTAGAGGCAGGGTTTCACTATGTTGACCAAGCTCATGTCAACTCTTGGCCTTAAATGATCCACCCACCTCAGCCTCCCAAAGTGCTGGGATTACTGGCTTGAGCCACAGTGCTCAGCCTAAATTCCTTTTTAATCTCATCTCCTACCTCCCTTCCATATCCCTGCCCTCCAGCCACAGGTCCAATCTCTTCCTGTCTGTGCCCTGCCTCTCCCTGTCTCAGGCCCTTTGCTCAGGCTGCTCCTTTTCCTAACCTGTCTTCCCCTCATCTTCAGCAATTACAGCAGGCAGCTTTATCTAACATAGCAGGCAACTTTCAACTGAGCAATTCCTTTTTTTTTTTTTTTTTTTGAGATGGAGTTTCACTCTTGTTGCCCAGACTGGAGTGCAATGGCATGATCTTGGCTCACCGCAACCTCTGACTTCCAGGTTCAAGCAATTCTCCTGCTTCAGCCTCTGGAGTAGCTGGGATTACATGCATGAGCCACCAAGCCCAGCTAATTTTGTATTTTTAGTAGAGACGGGGTTTCTTCATGTTGGTCAGGCTGGTCTCGAACTCCCAACCTCAGGTGATCTGCCTGCCTCAGCCTCCCAAAGTGCTGGGATTACAGGCGTGAGCCGCTGCACCTGGCCATTTTTTCTCTTTCTTTCTTTTCTTTTTTTTTTTTTTTTTAAGCTGGTCAGGTGAAGCAGTGAGAGAAGAGAAGGAACAAAGAAATCTGCTACTGGTTGTGACTGATTAGTTGTAAACACCATTGGACTTGGACCAGCCCACTGGGCAATTCTTACTGAACCTTCAAGACCCAAATTCAAACGTCACCTTTTCTGGGAGGCTTTCCTGTGCCCTCAAGATTGGGCCACACTCTCCATTATCTCTTTTTTTTTTTTTTTTTTTTTTTTGAGACAGAGTCTTGCTCAGTCACCCAGGCTGGAGTATAGTGGCGGGATCTTGGCTCACCGCAAGCTCCGCCTCCCAGGTTCACGCTATCCTCCTGCCTCAGCCTCCTGAGTAGCTGGGACTACAGGTGCCCGCCACTACACTCGGCTAATTTTTTTTGTATTTTTAGTAGAGACGGGGTTTCACCATGTTAACCAGGATGGTCTCGATCTCCTGACCTTGTGATCTGCTCTCCTTGGCCTCCCAAAGTGCTGGGATTACAGGTGTGAGCCATTGTGCCCTGTCACTCCCCACCACCTCTGATGTACATTCAGTGGGAGAGATCGCCAAGTTTGTGGGCATCAAGTCCCCCAGAAACAGAGCCAGAGATGGGAATTCTTGTGCAGGAGTTTTACTGTGATCTCAAGAAAACTGTAAGAGTGAGAAGCAGGGCAGGGCTGGGCCAAGATATGGTTTTGGGAGAAATCTTGCCCCAGCCTGATCTGAAGGGGAGTTTCAGGGCACGAATGGCACCAAAGAGGCTGTGAAATCAAGAGGCAAGGGGACTAGGCTGCTCTACAGCCCCACCCCGCACCCCCACCCAACCCACACTGCTGGCCTTCAACCATCGCTCATAACCTCCTGGGCAGGTCCAGCAGCACGGCTCTCATCAACCAAAGGCGTCCTCTGGAGAGCTTCGAGCTCCTGGCAGCTCACAGCTGCAGCGGCTGAGGGAAGGGGGCACCAACCCGGGGAGCTGGGGGCAGTGTCCGTGTCCCCGCCAAGTGTCAACTCCCCAGGGCAGGTACGGTGTCCGCAGAGCTCAGACTGGGCACCAGAAAGCACAGAGTTTAGCGTCTGATGAGCTGAGTCCAGGGAAGGCAACAGCTTTGGGGCTGCTATTGAAACTGCCTTTGCAAAATTAATGACTGAGACAGTGAAACAGATCTAACTTAACTGACTCCATCTTGCTTCTAACCTCTAAGCTGTCCTTGTTCATTCCTGGGCGTAGGCTGAACTAACTTTGGGAGAAACTTAGTTCATAGTTTATAGTTTAAACAAAGACGGTAACAGCACTTTCCCAAAACAGACCTCCTTCTTGCCTGGGGACTAGCTTGCCTTTGTAGGACTAACATTAGCCACAAGATTAGAAATTATGGTTTAGGAGTCATGCAGCTGGAGATTCTGACAAGATTCTGACCTTCCCTAATCTGCTCTGTGCTTGAGATATTTTGCAGACTCTGCACTTGATGGATCAATTGGCACCACCCAGATCAGTAAACTGGCTCATCTGATCTGATCCCTATGATTTCATCCCTGACCAATCAGCACTCCTGGCTCACTGGCTTCCCCCACCCACCAAGTTATCCTTAAAAACTCTGCTTCCCAAATGCTCGGGGAGACTGATTTGAGTAATAATAAAACTCTGATCTCCCGCACAGCTGGCTCTGTGTGAATTACTCTTTCTCTATTGCAATTCCCCTGTCTTGATTAATTAGCTCTGTCTAGGCAGCAGGCAAGGTAGACCCCTTGGGAAGTTACAGTACTGGCTGACTCTATGGCTGGTGGAGGCCCCCTTCCACCCTAGTACCTTCCCAGCAAGCCTGGGGCCTCATCTTGTGGCTGCATCCCATCCTCCCTGCCCTTGGTTGTGCTGGCCAGCCTGGCTCTGGGAAGGCCGTGGGCCTCTGGGCAGATGTTCTGGTTCTGGATCTTTCCCGGGCCCCAGCCACCTTCCACTCCCCTCCGTGCCTTAAGCATCATCCCTAAACAAGTCACCTCTAGACTGGCACACAGCTCCCCAAAACCCCTCCTCCTGGAAGCCTCCCCACATTGGCTCAGCCAAGGGACGGCTCAGCTCTGTTCCCTGCCCCAGTGACAGCTATAGGGTTTACACCATAGAAGACTATGCGTATG
Organism: Macaca nemestrina; assembly: GCF_043159975.1. NCBI lineage: Eukaryota > Metazoa > Chordata > Mammalia > Primates > Cercopithecidae > Macaca > Macaca nemestrina. Next base: position 57,209,875 of record NC_092142.1, read on the forward strand.
CAGGAGCCTCAATATTAGAAGTTTCAAAATAGTTTAAAAGGCATTTTTCTGGGTCACCCATTTTTACAACCATACACTGCAAAGGTAGATAGCCCTGCTGTGGCCACGCAAGGTGGTTAGGCCGGCCCACCTGGGGTGTGCTGGCCCGTGAGGCCGGTGTCGGGCAGGGGCAGCAACCGCGCAGCATCCTCTGACACAATCCATGTGGCGCTGGCTGGTTGTTACATGGGCTTGCAGGGGTAATGGCTGTTGAGAGGCCGCATGGCCCCGGGCAGATATGCTGGCCTAAGCATTGCCTTTTGATATTTACAGTGCTCATTTGAAGTCTAGGTCTGTAAAATTCAGAAATATGTTTCTTTTTCTTTTCTTTTCTTTTCTTTTTGAGATGGAGTCTGGCTCTGTCGCCCAGGCTGGAGTGCAGTGGCGCAATCTCGGCTTACTGCAACCTCCACCTCCTGGGTTCAAGCGATTCTTTTGTCTCAGCTTCCCAAGTAGCTGGGATTACAGGTGCCCACCACCACACCCAGCTACTTTTTTTTTTTTTAAGTAGAGACGGGGTTTCCCCATGTTGGCCAGGCTGGTCTCGAACTCCTCACCTCAAGTGATCTGCCTGCCTCAGCCTCCCAAAGTGCTGAGATTATAGGTGTAAGCCACCACGCCCGGCCTAGAAATATGTTTCATCATGGAAATAAGGACTACATGATAACAGATCTAGTCTTCATGAGCCTGTTTCACCTTCTAGGACCTGGGCCAGACACTGGCCCTTAGTACATATCAAGAAGTGAATGGACAGGTGAGTGAGTGAGTGGGTGAGTGGATTCACAGGTGAGTGGATGGATGAATGCGTGGATGTGAATGAATGGATAACAGCCTGCTTTACAAATGAAGAAACAGGTTCTAAGAGGTAGTGTTGCTTGCTCGAAATCACAAGTAAGTGGCAGAATCAGGATTCCAATTTAGTTCTATGGAGTCCAGAGCTGAAATCAATCAACATAATGAATCAATGCAATCCTTTCTTATCTTTATGGCACCTGCAATCCCAGATAAACCCTAACCTGTGGGGTGTACCAGTATAGCGAGAAGAGGAGAAAAAACCTCTAGGGCAGGGGAGTGGTGGATTGGACTCAGGGAAAAGGCAATAATGGGTAAGGCGACACTGTTTTTTTTGGGGGGGGGGGGTTGTGTTTTGTTTTTTTTTTTTTTTGAGACCGAGTCTCATACTGTTGCCAGGCTGGAGTGCAATGGTGCAATCTCGGCTCACTGCAATGTCCGCCTTCCAGGTTCAAGCAATTCTCCTGCCTCAGCCTCCCGAGTAGCTGGGATTACAGGCGCCTGCCACCACGTCTGGCTAATTTATTTTATTTTATTTTATTTTTTGTATTTTTAGTAGAGATGGGGTTTCACTCTGTTGGCCAGGTTGGTCTCGAACTCCTGACCTCATGATCCGCCCATCTCGGCCTCCCAAAGTGCTGAGATTACAGGCATGAGCCACCGCACCTGGCCCTTGGGCACCACTGTTCTTGCCACTTCCTGCTGGCCCAGCATCCCCCCGACCCCCAGTGGTGCTGGATTGGCTTCCAGCCAGACCAACCAAGGGGCTGGTTTCAAGTACCTAGGTTTACACGATAGAAGACGGCGTATGCAGGAGCCTCAACATCAGAAGTTTCAAAATAGTTTAAAAGGAGTTTTTCTGGGTCACCCATTTTTACAACCATACACCATAAAGGGAGGTGGACCTGCTGTGGCTGTGCAATGCAATGAGGCTGGCCCACCTGGGGCGTGCTGGCCCGTGAGGCCTGTGTCAGGCACAGGGCACTAATGTCCCAGCGGTCCTCTGACACCCTCCATGTGGTGCTGGTTGGAAGTTATGGGCTTGCTGTTGAGAGGCTGCGTGCCCCTGGGCAAATATACGTTATTAACCGTGGTGTTTATACTGGGAGGAGCGGGCAGACATGGGGGCTGGGGAAGGCCTGGGTCCCTCAGAGCAGCCTATGGGATCCATGAATCCCAACAGGGATCCATGCCCAGGGGCAGGGAGGGATGTCCGGGAACCTCAGCTTCTCCCCGCAGCTGAGCCCCCCATTTGAGGAGGGCAGGGAAATGGCGGTGGGGCTTGGGGACGGCGGAGGAGAGAGAGGAAGGGGGGTGTGTCTATGCTGACAGCCCCTCCAGGAGCCAATCTGCCTGGGAGAAGGAAGGGAGAAAAACAGCTCATTCCTGGACCACCAGGCAAGGGGGCTGGAGCCCCAGCTCTGGCTGGATGTACTTTGCAACCTTAAGCACTAGGCCTGGGGCCTCGGGGTTAACCAAATGAATGACAAGGGGTTGGACCAGGTGACCTGATGAGATTTTTTGGCCTGGGACAACCTGCTGAACATCCCTGAGTCAAGGAAGGGCCTCAGGCCCTACAGGCAGAGGAGGAGCAGCTAATTGCCCAGGGGACAGGAACTGAATCCCAGAGCCTGGAGGGAGGATGAGGTGGTCAGGCCTCGGTGTGACCTGGGGCAGCAGCGCAGGGTTGGGAGAGATGCCCTGAAGTGAGGCAGACCGGGGTTCTGGTCTCAAGTCAGCTACTTGCCAGCTGCAAGCCACTTTACACCCCTGAACCTCAGACTCCCCACATGGGATGAAGGGACAATAGCAGTACCTGCTTCGAAGGTTGCTATGAGCATTGTTGATAGCCAGGAGGACTGAGACCTGTTCCTGCCCTTTCCACCTTGGCTTCCCTGTGACACATCAGCCCTAGGGAAGGAGGGCCAGTGCCACCCCACATGCAGGTGGCAAAACTGAGAGGCTCCAGGGGGTGGATTCAAGCCGGTTTCCTTCCGCCTTTATGCACACTGCTTCTCTCCAGCGTCCACTACAGGTGATGGCCACGCTACTCCCATGTCCTCACATGCACCTGGGTTATGTTAGCGGCAGCCATGTGTGCACATGCACTCTCACACACTCACACTCAAACACACACGCACACTCACAAGCACACATGCACACTCACACTCAAACACACATGCACACTCAAAGACACATGGATACTCACACTCAAACACACACATTCACACTCACACATGCACACACACTCCAACACACATTCCCTCATGCACACACACTCAACCACACATTCCCTCATGCACACACACACATTCCCTCACACTCACACATTTACTCTCACACATGCACACACACTCATACACACACTCTCACACACACATATTCACACACATTCTCACACACACTCTCATACACTCACACACATACACTCTCACACACCCCTGCCCTGCCCGCAGGCGCCTGGGGTTGGGCAGTGCTAAGGGTGGGAGTTGGGAGAAGAGCATGGTTTTTCCAGCTGCTGGGCTCCTTCTGCCAGAAAGTGAGGGAGGAAGAAATGGAGGCGGCGGCCGGGAGGGGAAGGGTGGGAGTGGGGTGGAATGGGGGAGGTGGCACTGGCTGGCCGTTCCGTGGAAAGATTACTTTTTCCCTGGAAACACTCCACGGGTTCCAGCCCTCCACCCTTCTCCTCCAGCTGCCTTTTCCTGCCTTTCCTGGAACAAAGGCTGGGGGTGGGGAGGAGGAGGCCACAGGGCCCACCTGGACATGGACACGCAGCGACATCACCCCCCCAGGCTTGAGTTACAGAGCCCCCACCCTGCCCTGTCATTAAACCCAGGCCACTAACCACAACTCTGCCTTACAGAGGGAAACTGAGGCACAGAGCAGAAAACCCACCTTCCCCATGGGGTGCCATCAACCCCAAGAAACACCATGTAGCCTGTGCCCTTTGAGAGGTCATGGTGGCCAGTCCCTTGCCTCGGGTAAGGCCAGGGCTCCTAGGAGGAGACCCCTTCCCTGTGGGACTGTTCTGCTCCTTATTTTATTTTATTTTTGTAGAGACAGGATCTCATTATGTTGCCCAGGCTGGTCTTAAACTCATGGGCTTAAGCAGTCCTCCTACCTCAGCCTCCCAAAGTGCTGGGATGAGTGTGAGTACAGGCGTGAGCCACAGCACCCAGCCCATGCTCTGCTGTTTAATCAAGAAGTTCCTGCTGTGTCCTACCAGGTCTCCTGGTTGTGGCTCATCCCCACTTTCTCCTCTGGGAGGTGGGAAACAGACCCGCCCAAGGCCTGTCCCAGCCGCCCTCCCTGGCCTGTGAGCCTGGGCTGTGTGTGGAAGACAGGGCGGCGGGAGAACTGGGGAGAAGGCCTCTGCCTTGTGCTTCACCTGGCTCTAGCCTAGGCTTTCTCATCCCTTCTTTCTCTCCCTCCCCTCCTACTTCCCGTGTCTACTAAAAATACAAAAATTAACTGGGCGTGCACATTGCCAAGACAATCATAAGCTAAAAGAACAAAGCTGGAGGCATCATGCTACCTGACTTTAAGCTATACTACAAGGCTACAGTAACCAAAACAGCATGGTACTGGTACCAAAACAGAGATATAGACCAGTGGAACAGAACAGAACCCTCAGAAATAATACCACACATCTACAACCATCTGATCTTTGACAAACCTGACAAAAAAAAAAAGGGGGGGAAAGGATTCCCTGTTGATTTATTTATTTATTTATTTTTTTTATTTTTATTTTTTTTTTTTTTGAGACAGAGTCTCGCTTAGTCACCCAGGCTGGAGTGCAATGGCGCGATCTTGGCTCACTGCAAGCTCCGCCTCCCGGGTTCACGCTATTCTCCTGCCTCAGCCTCCGGAGTAGCTGGGACTACAGGCGCCCGCCGCCTCGCCCGGCTAATTTTTTGCATTTTTAGTAGAGACGGGGTTTCACCGTGTTAGCCAGGATGGTCTCGATCTCCTGACCTCGTGATCCGCCCGCCTCGGCCTCCCAAAGTGCTGGGATTACAGGCATGAGCCACCGCGCCCGGCCAGGATTCCCTGTTTAATAAATGGTGCTGGGAAAACTGGCGAGCCATATGTAGAAAGCTGAAACTGGATCCCATCCTTACACCTTACAAAAATTAATTCAAGATGGATTAAAGACTTAAATGTTAGACCTAAAACCACAAAAACCCTAGAAGAAAACCTAGGCAATACCATTGAGGACATAGGCATGGGCAAGGACTTCATGTCTAAAACACCAAAAGCAATGGCAACAAAAGCCAAAACTGACAAATGGGATCTAATTAAACTAAAGAGCTTCTGTACAGCAAAAGAAACTACCATCAGAGTAAACAGGCATCCTACAGAATGGGAGAAAATTTTTGCAATCTACCCATTTGACAAAGGGCTAATATCCAGAATCTACAAAGAACTTAAACAAATTTACAAGAAAAAATCAAATAACCCCAACAAAAAGTGGTCACAGGATATGAACAGACACTTCTCAAAGACATTTATGCAGCCAACAGACATACGAAAAAAATGCTCATCATCACTGGCCATCAGAGAAATGCAAATCAAAACCACAATGAGATACCATCTCACACCAGTTAGAATGGGGATCATTAAAAAGTCAGGAAACAACAGGTGCTGGAGAGGATGTGGAGAAATAGGAACACTTTTACACTGTTGGTGGGACTGTAAACTAGTTCAACCATTGTGGAAGACAGTGTGGCGATTCCTCAAGGAACTAGAACTAGAAATACCATTTGACCCAGCCATCCCATTACTGGGTATATACCCAAAGGATTATAAATCATGCTGCTATAAAGACACATGCACATGTATGTTTAATGCGGCACTATTCACAATAGCAAAGACTTGGAACCAACCCAAATATCCATCAATGGTAGACTGGATCAAGAAAATGTGGCACATACACACCATGGAATACTATGCAGCCATAAAAAAGGATGAGTTCATGTCTTTTGTAGGGGCATGGATAAACCTGGAAACCATCAGTCTGAGCAAACTATCACAAGGACAGAAAACCAAACACTGCATGTTCTCACTCATAGGTGGGAACTGAACAATGAGAACACTTGGACACAGCATGGGGAACATTACACACCAGGGCCTGTTGTGGGGTCGGGGGAAGGGGAAGGGATAGCATTAGGAGATATACCTAATGTAAATGATGAGTTAATGGGTGCAGCACACCAACATGACACATGTATACATACGTAACGAACATGCACATTGTGCACGTGTACCCTAGAACTTGAAATATAATAATAATAAAATAAAAAAAAAAGTAGCTGGGCGTGGTGGCTCATGCTTATAATCCCAGCTACTCCGGAAGCTGAGGCAGGAGAATCTCTTCAACCCAAGAGGCAGAGGTTGCAGTGAGCTGAAATTTCACCACTGCACTCCAGCTTGGGCAACAGAGTGAAACTCCATCTAAACAAACAAAACCTCCAACTTAGTGAAAACAAGGCATTCAATGATAGATCAACCGCAGAAACTGCTTATTACCTACTACTCATTTTATTTTATTTTATTTTATTATTTTTCTTTTTTGAGACAGAGTCTCGCTCTGTTGCCCAGGCTGGAGTGCAATGGCATGATCTCGGCTCACTGCAAGCTCCGCCTCCCAGGTTCACGCCATTCTCCTGCCTCAGCCTCCCGAGTAGCTGTAACTACAGGCGCCCGCCACCATGCCTGGCTAATTTTTTGTATTTTTAGTAGAGACGGGTTTCACCGTGTTAGCCAGTATGGTCTTGATCTCCTAACCTAGTGATCCGCCTGCCTCAGCCTCCCAAAGTGTTGGGATTACAGGCATGAGCCACTGCACCCGGCCCTAAAGTCTTATCTATACAAAAACAAACACTAAAGAGAATAGATCTATCTAAAGTGACAAAAATAAGTATAAATAAATACCAGATTTTAAACAAGAATCTGTAAAAATTTTACTACCTAAGGATTTTCACTCAAAGAAGAAAAAAATATGGCCAGGCACAGTGGCTCATGCCTGTAATCCCAGATGTTTGGGAGGCTGAGGTGGGTGGATCACCTGAGGTCAGGAGTTCAAGACCAGCCTGGCCAGCATGGTAAAACCCCATCTTTATTAAAAATACAAAAAATTAGCCAGGCATGGTGGCAGATGCCTGTAATCCTAGCTACTCAGGAGACTGAGGTAGGAGAATCGCTTGAACCAGGGAGGTGGAAGCTGCAGTGAGCAGAGATGGTACCATTTCACTCCAGCCTGGGCAACAAGAGTGAAACTCCAACTCAGAAACAAACAAACAAACAAAAAACTACAACCAAAAAAAAAACCATAGTAACACCAAGCTTGCAGGATGATGAGTTAACAGATACATTTTATCTTAATGGAAACTTATGTAGCAATTCAGTAACATTTCTGGATGAAGAATCAAGTTACTGTTGCACATTTGTGAAAGACTAATCTAGGAGTGTTTCCTCTAATTTTAATTCCTCCTCTTCATTTGAAGTATTAGCAGGAGCATCATTATATGGAATGTCTAGCATGTCTTCCCTTAATCCAGTTGACTCCTCCTTTTGATCCTCATCAGTATTAACCTCAACTGTCTATGCCCTGGGTGTATTCATTAACATATCATTTCCTAGGGACTGACTATTACTTAGCAGCTTTGCCTGCCTTCTTTCTAAGGCCAGTTGTTTATTTCTCTCAATTTTTTGTTGTCCTCTTCTGTTAGGCTTCTACTTGACTCAGAAGCAAACATCTCACTTTCAGATGACTTTGTCAGAAAGGGATCTAATTCAGTAGCAGTTATATCATGTCCATTATTTTCCACAACTTCATCGTTATTGCTAATAAAATCTTCAGGTAAAATAGGGAGATCAAGTCGAATTTGTTTTAAATAAGTCTGAACTTCTTTTTCATTTCCCAGGTATTCAACTCTGTCAATACAATCCTCAAACTGCAGTTTAGGGAATAGCCTACGTGCCCAGTGTTCCATGTGTCTGATTAGGGTCTTCAAATCTTCAGCCTCATGACCTTTACCTTTGAATTTTGCCTTATCAAATACATGCCTTAAGGCTGGAAGTCCTCTCTCTGAAATTAATCTCTAGCATCCAGCTTGGGTATATTTCTTTTAACTGTTCTCTTTGGAGGTACAGGAACAGGTGCTCCACTTCCTGACTCTTCATCAGGTTCCGCCTCTTCATCATCTTGTCTGTCTGGAGAGACTGCAGGTGGGAAAGGACGAAAAGCTTCATCTTCTACATGCTCGTAATCTGGTAGGTCAATCACGCCCTTCTCCTGTGGTTCTAGCATCTTTTCCTCTCACGCAGAAAGCAGGGGCCACAGTGCACAGCTCCAGGGTTCTCACTTTCACTTTCCTCTTTGCTTTCTTTTCTTTCTTTTTTTTTTTTTTTTTTTTTCTTTTTGAGACAAAATCTCGAGTCTCGCTCTGTCGCCCAGGCTGGAGTGCGGTGGCCCGATCTTGGCTCACTGCAAGCTCCGCCTTCTGGGTTCAAGCGATTCTCCTGCCTCAGCCTCCCGAGTAGCTGGGACTACAGACTCCCGCCATCACACCCAGCTAGTTTTTGTATTTTTAGTAGAGACAGGGTTTTACCACATCAGCTAGCCTGGTCTCAAACTCCTGACCTCGTGATCTGCCCTCCTTGGCCTCCCAAAGTGCTGGGATTATAGGTGTGAGCCACCGTGCCTGGCCTCACTTTCCTTCACTTTCTCCTTTTTTTTTTTTTTTTTTTTGAGTCAGAGTCTTGCTCTGTCGCCTAGGCTGGAGTGCAACGTTGCAATCTCAGGCCTCACTGCAACCTCCGCCTCCCAGGTTCAGGCAATTATCCTGCCTCAACCTTCTAAGTAGGTGGGATTACAGGTGTGCACCACCATGCCCGGCTAAGTTTTGTAATTTTAGTAGAGATGAGGTTTCATTACGTTGGGCAGGCTGGTCTCAAACTCCTGACCTCATGATCTGCCCGCCTCGGCCTCCCAAAGTGCTGGGATTACAGACGTGAGCCACTGTGCTCAACCTCTCCTTTGCTTTCCTGCTCCCTTCTCTCTTCTCTCTCTCTCTCTCTTTCCCCTTTCCTCCATCTCCCTTTACTTTTCCTCCTCCTTTCCTCCCACCCTCGTCCCCTCATCCCACTCTCTCCTCAAGCTCTTCAGCACTCCTAGCCTCATACCCATCCTGTAGGCATCTCCCCAAGTTGTTCCACCAGCTCCTCAGACTGCCCCCAGCCACCCTGCTCCTCCCCAAGTGCTCCCAGTCCCATTGGTGACTCCTCCAGACCCCTCCATTGCTCAAGTCAGAACCCAGGGTTCATGCTGAGCTGGTCAGTCGACTCAACCCTTGGGCCCATTACTGGCCAGGCTCGTCCACCTCCTCACCTTCGCCAGGTCCCTGCTGGCTACTCTCTTTCTGTCCCTGCTCCTGACTTCCACCTTCTCCAAAAATTGCCTCCTAAGGGCTAACATGGGACCGTGGGTGAGGGCCTGGTGCTTTCTGGATGAAGCCCCTGCTCTGGAGCAAGACCTGTTGGCCCATCCCCACCCAGCCAAGCACCCGCACCACTCCCGCACGTCTGTGGTAGGCCTGGTCTCCCCAGGCCTCTGCACGTGCTGCCTGCTCTGCCTGGGAAGCCCTGTCCCTCCTCTCACCCCCGGCATAGGCACACACTCTGTCCCAGGCAACTCGGCGGACCAGGAGCTCCCCCACTCCATAGCCCCTGAGTTGTCCCTCTGTGCTCCCCGTTTCCTGCCCGCTTCCCTCCAAGGGCAGGTCCCTGTCCAGCACAGAACGTCACACTTCAATGTGAGGGACTTGACCCAGGTTAGGAGTAAGAAATCCAAGTAAAGGCCAGGCTCGGTGACTCATGCCTGCAACCTCAGCGCTTTGGGAGGCTGAGGCAGGAAGATCACTTGAGGCCAGGAGTTCGGGTCCCGCCTGGGCAACATAGCAAGCCTCATTCCTACCAAAAAGAAAAAAGAAAAAAAAAATTAACTGTTTGTGCTGGTACACACCTATAGTTCCAGCTTCTTGGGAGGGTGAGGTAGAAGGATCGCTTGAGCCCGGGAGGTGGAGGTTGCAGTAAGCTATGATCCAGCCTGGGCAACAGACAGAGACCCTGTCTCTAAAAATAAATAAATAAATAAAAATTTAAAAATCCAGGTAAAGACTGGCTAGGAGGAATCCCTAATAGAGCCAAGAAGCGGCCACGGATGTGGAACCCCAGAAGAGCAGAGCTGGGGAGGTCTCTGACATTACAAGCCCAACCCCTTCACACCTCGGCTGGGGAGGCTTCTCTCCTGTCCCGGGATCCTAGGCAGGTACCCCTAGACCCACGGGTGCTGGGCTGTTTGCTGTGAGGCACTCCCTGAGGCGGAAGCACCGCTGCTGGTCGGGCCACTCCGAGGGCAGTCCGAGGCCGGCAGCCTGTAGTCTCTGCCGTTGTTTGGACCATCTTGCCCATACACTGAAAGAGAAGGATGATAATCTCCCTGTACTCGGCCCCTTCCCCTGCCAGAAGGAGCCGATGCTGCAGAAGAGAAAGGGGGTCTTTATGCCCGCAGGCAGAAGGGCACCGCTCCCCTCCTGGTCCCCCCAGGATGACCTCTGTTGAAAGGACTCTTTGTGAGGCTCCCCGAGTCTGGCCAGGGCTGACACAGAGTCCTCCCCAAGTGGGGGGTGGCGGCAGCCAGCTGGGGGGCTCTGTCCGGGTGAGGTCACAGGGCATGGCTGGGGAGGCCTCCGAGCCTTAAGACCTGAGGAAGAGGCCATCTGACGGCAGGAAATGAGAGAGGACACGCCCCCCACAGCATGTAGGAGTGAGGTTAGACTTGCTGCTGCCTGGGTCCAAACTGGCCCTGGTCTCTCAGCAGCTACTGCAGAGTGGGTTCCTTGTGGAATTGGTCACACAGGAGGCGATGCCCACCCCACCTCCTTGTCACCTACTCTCCCCTCACTCACTATGTTTCGTTGTTTGTTTGTTTTTCTAAAGATGGGGGCTCCCTATGTTGCCCAGGCTGGTCTTGAACTCCTGAGCTCAACCATTCCTCCCACCTCAGCCTCCCAAAGTGCTGGGATTACAGGCATGAGCCACCACGTTCAGCCACGCTGTTTGTTTTTGTTTTAAGAGACAGAGTCTTACTGGAGTGCAGTGGCACAATCACAGCTCACTGCAGCCTCGAATTCGCAGGCTCAAGTGATCCTCCCACTCCAGCCTCCTGAGTAGCAGGGACTACAGGCATGTGCCACTGCAATGGATATTTTCTCTTTCTTGAATCAACTGGCACATGCCCACTCCCAGGGACTTTGCAAATGCTGTTTCTTCTACTTAGAATGCTATTCTCTGAGATGTTGGAGTTGCTCATTACTTTCTCAAAGGGGCCTACTCAGCCCATTCCCCATTCGATGCCCCCTCCTGGCTCTTTCCTTTGCCCTGTCACCTTCCAGCCTACCATGTCATAGATCATGCCTGGCCCCTCATCCCCCATCTAGAAGTTCAGTGAGGGAAATTCCATTCACTTATTTCACATCCCAGGGCCTGACATCCAGTGAACATTTGTCTGAATGAACAAATAGATCATTTCCTTTAATTAATCCCTTCTCCCACCCTGAGACGGAGGCACAATGATTCCTTTACAGATGAAGGCTCTGGGAACTGAAGGATGTTTCCCAAGTTACACAGTGAGAAGGAGCTAGAATTGGGATCAGATTCGGGGCTGTCTGCCCCCCTCCCCCCACATGGCTTTCACCAATGTGCTTCCTACCTCCCTGGTGACAGCCACCCACACACACCATGACCCCTGCCTGGCTAGGCTCCAAAGAGAGAAGGGCTTGTCCCTTAGGGAATGTTCCCAAAGATGCCTATCAGAGGCAGCTCTGAAGTTCAGGACCACCCAATCCCTCCCTTGCAGGGTGAAAGGATCCCAACCCCAGGTCCTCAGGCAGAGCCCAGCCTGCAACCCTGCCTTCCTAGGAGAACAGGAGAGCAGCCACATCCGTCCCCAACCTCACCCCTGCAAGCCTGACACTACCAAGCTTTGTGCCAGCAGGCCAGGCTTTGACTCTCTGCAATCTCAGCACCTCACCTGTCAAATAGGGCAGTGCCACCTGTCCAGCAGGTGCATCTTTGAGGAACAGGTAACAATGTACAGGAAGGGGCCCCCAAGACCTGAGCTGCAAAGCTGCAGGCATAAATGTCACCCCTGCCCCGCTGCCAAGGCTGGAAGCCGGCAGGAAATGAGGAATGGGAGTGCCAGAAAAGAGCTCACCCCTGCCCCACTCCCCCAAAGCTGGAGGAAAAGGCTGAGCGAGGGGCCGCCAAGGCCATGAGTCAGCCTCCCCTGAAAAGCCAGGCAGGGGCCCAGGTCCTCCTCCATGGGTGGGGAGGGTCTCCCGGGGGAACAGCAAAGCCACCCGGGCCAGGAGCCATGTGGTATTCATCTCTCTCAAGCCTATGGAAGGGTCTAGCATGATGCTGACAGCAGCCAGCGGGACTGCACTGGCCCCTCGAAAAGGGGATTTCCTTACAAAGGCCAAGCTTGGTGCCCCCTTGGGGGCCACCTACCCCTTTCTCTCAGACTACTTGGCATGGCCCCCTCCATCCTGCCGCCCCATCCCCCGGCAGCCCCCACAGTGCCCAAAGGGCCCCTCTGAGCCAAGGACAGGGCATCAGAGAACAGCAAGGCAGTCCCTTCCCGGTGCAGATGGGGAAATCGCCCCCGGGGGCAGCACTGAGCTGCCTGGGGCCGCACGGCCAGCTAGTGGCAGGGCTGGAGATGGGGCCCAGCTTAGCCTGGCCCCAAGGCCTGGCTCTTGGCTCTGCTCTGAAGACAACTCACTCAGGCGCATCTGACCCCTGGGCTGCTGGGTTGAACCCTCTGGCACAGGCAGGCTCTGACCCCAGAGTGGGGACACCATTCATTGCCCCGTTTCATCCGATCTCTCTCTAACCCCCACGCACCCCTTGCTCCAGCCATAGGAACTTCTTGCAGTTCCCTCAAACTGGCCAGGCTCTCTCCAGCCTCTCCAGCTCCAGGCCTTTTCTCTCTCTTTCTTTTCTTTTCTTTCTTTCTTTTTCTTTTCTTTTTTTTTTTTTTTTTTTTTTTTTGAGACAGAGTCTTGCTCTGTCACCAAGGCTGGGGTGCAGTGGCATGATCACTGCTTATGCAGCCTTGACCTCCCAAGCTCAAGTGATCTTCCCTCCTCAGCCTTCCAAATAGCTCGGACTACAGGTGTGCCACCACACCCAGCTAATTATTTTATTTTTTGTAGAGATGGGGTTTCACCATGTTGCCGAGGCTGGTCTTGAACTCCTGGACTGGAGAGATCCACCTGCTTTGGCCTCCCAAAGTGCCAGGATTAAAGGCACAAGCCACAGTGTCCGGCCCCTCCAGGCCTTTGTCCATGCTGTTTCTTTTGCCTAGAAATGTGTTTCTTCTCCTTTCCCTGGTCAGCTTGTACCCACCCCTCAGCTCTCAGTGCAGACAGTAGACATGGCTTCCTCCGAGAAGTGCTCCCTCTTTCCTCCCACCCACCCCCACGAAGGTGGGGTTACAAGCCCCTCTCTGGACTCCCATTCAACAGGAAACTACTTGCAGGGCCCATGGCTCAGCCCCAGATCCCAGCAGCACAGCCGGTACACAGCAGTGGCTCACTGTTTGCTCACTGAGGGAACCAGTGAACAAGAAGGAATGGGCAGCACTCACGGTGGAGGGGCTCCAAGATGACAGCAGGGGCAACCCCCTCCTCTCCCACTCCCTCCTCTGGCCACTCCAGGTGCTGGGGAGCTGGAAGGGAGACTGAGAGGGGCAGGAGCTGCCACTGTCACCCTGACTGTGGTCTCCCCTTGGAAGGGCCAACTCCACCCTCTGCTCGTCAGACTCTTTCTCACTTCTGCTCCAGAGCCCCTGCAGCTCACCTCTTCACTCTCTATTTTCCTCTTCAAATTCCAGAGAGAGGAATCCGACAGCCATGGCCTGGCACTGGCCGGCCCAGGAGATCATCTTGCAATCATCTTCACCCAGCAGCCCAGGGCAGGTCCATACCCCAGGGTGATTCACTCAGAAATCCACTCATTCTTTCATCCCTGTGCCAGGCACAGTCCTCGGGGCAGGGGATCCAGCAGGGAAGAAACAGATGGAGCCCTGCCCTCCCGGGGCAGACAGTCCAGGAGACTCTTCTGTCCTCCCCACGTTTCTAGGAGCCTCAGTCTTCCTGCCTGGTAAAGATTTCTTCATTTCTCCTCTCCTCGCCACAAAACCCTTCTATGCAACAGAGACACAGTCGGGGGCCCAAGAAGGAGGCCAACCACGAGGACCACATGAGGACCCTAAGACAATGTCAACGATGGTTACCATGACAACACTCACCGTGGGCTGAGTCCTGCCTCAAGCCCATTCCATCTGCTATCAGTGAATCCCCACCATGCCCTAGGAAGCTGCACGTGGCTGTTATTCCCATTTCTGTGAAATGGGAAAGTACAGTGAGGTTAGTGTCACATCCTCAGGTCGCAGGGCTCAGGTTGGTAAGCACCGGAGCCAGGTTTAGTCCAAGTCATCACATCCTGAAGGGAATGGCTGAGCCACTGAGCCACTTGGTTTTTCCCACTCAGAAGGGCACATCCATTGGTTCATTGCCCTGCAATGATCCTGCACCATCGGAGGTGGAAGGCCTCCATTCAGCCTGCCTTCTGGACTGAAGAAGGTGTTGGGCAGGGCCTGCCTGGAAGAGGGGGACAATCACCACCCTTGCCTAGCCAGCCCTTTACGAGGAGAGACACCACCCTCCCCCAGCAGCCCAGCCTCAGTCTCAGGGACCTCTTTTCCTTCTTCACTGTTGCCAGTGGCACAGGGGCCAGTGCCAGGAGCTGTGCCCACTTTACCATCCCATGCTCAAGACACCAGCTCTATTTCCTGCAACCCCCACCTCTGGCCTCTGGCCTCCCTGGCCCATCTCTATCCTCTGCAGCCCGCATTGCAGCCAGGGCGCCATCCTGCTCCCCAGCGCCCCCTGTGGCCGTGTGGGCTGCCCTCTTCAGGCTCACCCCACTGTTGGGCCCGACAAGGCCATCCATGTGTCCCAGTTGGAAGCTAGTGGTCAACTCAAAATAACTACTCCCCTCCATTCTGACACAACTGTCTTCCCCAGAAGGACGACAGCTGCAAGGGATTAGAGCTGGGGACAGAAGGAGAGAACCCCCCACCCACAGCCCCAAGCCCACGGAGCTGGAGCAGGTGGCCGCGGCATGGGGTGAGGAGCCTGCTCTGCTCCCGCGTCTAGTGCTGCCCTGTCTTCTGGAACAAGTTCCTCTGCCCCCGGAACTGGAGAAGGTGAAAGAGGGGGTCTGGAGGGTACAGCCTCTCCTACCCCAGCACCCCAACCTGGCCCACCTGTCGCTGGCACCCGCCTCCAAGACTGGGGCTGCAGCCTGGAAATTGATGGGAAGAAATCACGTGCTCCTGCTTACCCAACAACTGGCTGTCCCAAGCCTGGACCTCTTGATTCACTCCACCTTCCCCCCACAGTCTGGTGCCACACCTCCTAGTCCTTCCTCCACAAAGCCTTCCTCCACATCACCACCCAAAGTCCAGAATCACACAGTTCACCCACCCCCATACTCTCTCTAACCATATTTCTAGAGGGGAAGAGTTCCCTGGGTGAGGATGACACTCCTGTCCCTTTCCTGGGAAAGCTTGATCACTTTCTCCCTCCAGGTCACAAGGGTTTTCAGGGCCACATTTTCAGGCCACCTCCCAAGCACATATGAAGAGAGGTGGCATCAAAACAGACCTCCACCTGGCAGGTAGCCCTTGACCTTCCCGCCTTTACTGAGCCTTTTTCCTCCCCCTTATCCTTCTAGCTTTAAGAAAACATCGGCTGGGCGAGGTGGCTCCCACCTATAATCAAAGCCCTTTAGGAGGGTGAGGTGGGAGGATTGCTTGAGGCCAGGAGTTCAAGACCAGCCTCATCAACATAACGAGACCTCATCTCTACAAAAAAAATTTTAAAAACTTGGCCGAGTATGGTGGTACATGCCTGTATTCCCAGCTACTCAGGAAGTTGAGGTGGGAGGATTGCTTGAGCCTAGGAGTTTGAGGCTGCAGTAAGCTGCCATCGTGCCACTGTACTCTAGCCTGGGTGACAGAGCAAGACCCTGTCTCTAAAAAAGGAAAACTTCACATTATATGCACTTTTAGCAAACCACATATCCTTTTAGGAACTGAGATGAGATACACATTAATAAATTAATAAATATTACCTGCTTTCTCCAGACTATGCCTTAATGTATCTTTTCCTCTCCTTGCTCAAGGGCACTTGGGGTCTGAGGAGAGGGGCAGGTACTGAGACGGGGGGGACTGGGTGCTCCTCTAGGACCTGAGCCACTCAGGTTTTTGTAATCAGCTGCTACCTGAGGAACCACCTGAAACTTCATGGCTTAAAACCACCATCGTATTTGCTCCCAATTCTTGCCTTTTTTTTTTTTTTGAAACGGAGTTTTGTTCTGGTTGCCCAGGCAGGAGTGCAATGGCACAATCTCGGCTCACTGCAATCTCCGCCTTCGAGATTAAAGCAATTCTCCTGTCTCAGCCTCCCAAGTAGCTGGGATTACAGGTGCATGCCACCATGCCCGGCTAATTTTTGTATTTTTAGTAGAGATGGGGTTTCATCATGTTGGCCAGGCTGGTCTCAAATTCCTGTTCAGGTAATCTGCCCACCTTGTCCTCCCCAAAGTACTGGGATTACAGGCATGAGCCACCGCACCTGGCCTTGTTTGTTGTTGTTGTTGTTTTATTTTTATTTTTTTGAGACGGAGTCTCACTCTGTCACCCAAGCTGGAGTGCAGTGGTGCAATCTCAGCTCACTGTAACCTCTGCTGCCCAGGTTCAAGCGATTCTCCTGCCTCAGCCTCCTGAGTAGCTGGGATTACAGATGTGCACCACCACGTCCAGCTAATTTGTGTGTGTGTGTGTGTGTGTGTGTGTATTATTATTATTATTATTTATTTTTTTAAAAATAGAGATGAGGTTTCCCCATGTTGGCCAGGCTGGTCTCGAACTCCTGATCTCAAGTGATCCACCTGCCTCCCAAAGTGCTGGGATTACAGTCGTGAGCCACTATGCCTAGTTCCCTTTTGGCTGAATTCTCTGGGCAGTCTTTCTGCTGGGCTGGCTGGTGACCACCTGTGTACCTGTATTCACGGATAACTGAAGCCTCCACATGCCTCTCCCTGTGGTCTCCTGACATGATCTGTAGGGTAAGTCTAAGGTAGCCAGACTTCTTTTTTGTTTGTTTTAGACACAGGGTCTCACTCTGTCGTTTAGACTGGGGTGCAGTGGCACGATCACGGCTCGCTGCAACTTCAACCTCCTAGGCTCAAGCAATCCTCCCACCTCAGCCTCCGAAGTAGTTGGGTCTACAGGCACATGCCACCACACCTGGCTAATCTTTTTTTTTTTTTTTTTTTTTTTTTGAGACAGAGTCTCATTCTATCACCCAGGCTGGAGTACAGTGGAGCGATCTCAGCTCACTGCAACCTCTGCCTCCCATGTTTAAGCTATTCTCGTGCCTCAGCTTCCCAAGTAGCTGGGTTCACAAGAGTGTACCACCACACCCGGCTAATTTTTGTAAAAAAAAAAATAAAAAATAACAATAATAATAATAATTTTAAAAATTATTTGTAGAGACAGGGGTCTCCCTATGTTGCCCAGGATGGTGTCAAACTCCTGGGCTCAGGTGATCCTCCAGCCTTGGCCTCCCATAGTGCTAGGATTACTGGTGTGAGCCACCATGCCCGGCCTATGCTAGCCAGACTTCTGATGTGGCTGCTCAGGGCTTCTGAGAATACAAAAGCAGGAGCTGCTAGGCCTCCTGATGGCTTAGGCTGGGACCTGGCACAGAATATCACTTCCGCCATGTTCTGTAGTTAAGCATGTCATGGGGCCAACCCAAACTCAAGGGAAAATACATGAGGCGAGACATGAATACTAAGGGGCTGCATTCATTGGGGGTCAACAAATTGACAGACTATAATGACATACATGGAACTGAGCGGTGCATGAAAAATTCTAACAATGGTAATTTGGGGCCGTGGGAATAAGGGTACTTTGTGCTTTCCTATTTTTACATTTGAAAACAGACAGGAAATAAAGGGGAGGCTCAAACAAGGCATCTAGCTCAGCATCTGAGCAGAGCTGTCTCAGGCAGCTGTCACTGCAGGCCCCCTCGGTCCCCAGGAAGTTAGGGCCTCCTGGGGCCCCAACATGGGAGAGAGCAGGGGAGCTGTCCCTGACTGTCAGGGCCTATCAGGGTGGCAAAGGGGCCCTTGTGCTGGGCCTGTCATTCACAACAGGCCTGATATGAGACATCGTGTGTGAGTGAGGTTACTCAGTGGCCAAGGCATCCTGTCAAAGCCAAAGAAGGTAATGTGTGTCACTCGTCACATAGGTCTCAGCTCGGGCCCCATTCCTGAGGCTCAATGCCTATAATGCACCTTAAGTGTTTATTTATTTATTTTTGAGATAGAGTCTCACTCTGTCACCCAGGCTGGAGTGCAGTGGCGTGATCTTGGCTCACTGCAACCTCTGCCTCCCAGATTCAAGCGATTCTCCTGCCTCAGCCTCCCAAGTAGCTGGCACTACAGGCATGCGCCACCACGCCCAGCTAATTTTTATATTTTTAGTAGAGATGGGGTTTTGCCGTGTTGGCCAGGTTGGTCTCAAACTCCTGACCTCAGGTCATCCACCTGCCTCAGCCTCCCAAAGTGCTGGGATAACAGGCATGAGCCACTGCTCCTGGACTGTTTTGATATTTTTAGAGATGAGGTCTCACTCTATGACCCAGGCTAGAGTGCTGTGGCATGATCAGAGCTCACTGCAGCCTCAGACTCCTGGGCTCAAGTGATCCTCCCATCTCAGCCTCCTGAGTAGCTGGGATCACAGGCATGTACCACCATGCGTGGCTGTCTTGTTTTTCAATGGATCTTCTAATCTCTTCCTTCTAAAGAGTGGTCCATGGACCAGCAGTGTGGGTATGACCTGTGAGCTCATTAGAAATGCAAAATCTAGGGTCTTATCCCAGACCTGCTGAGTCAGAATTTGTATTTTAAGGCCGGGCGTGGTGGTGCACACCTGTAATCCAAACACTTTGGGAGGCCGAGGAGGGTGGATTGCTTGAGGCCAGTAGTTCGAGACCAGCGTGGGTAATATGGTGAAACCCATCTCTACTAAAAATACAAAAAATTAGCCGGGCCTAGTGGCAGGCACCTGTAATCCCAGCTACTCAGGAGGCTAAGGCAGGAGAATTGCTTAAACCTGGGAGGTGGAGGTTGCAGTGAGCCAAGATCATGCCATTGCACTACCACCTGGACAACACAGTGAGACCCCCATCTCTAAAAAATAAATAAATAAATAAGAATTTGCATTTTAATAACATCCCTAGGTGATTCCTATGCATATTAATGTTTGAGAAGCCCGCTCAAACCAGCTTATTAAGGTCACCATTATACTATATTGAATTTTTTTGGTGGTGGTGATAACATCTCATTGTGTTCAATGCAAGCATTGAAAACAGCATTGTCCAGTAGAAATTGCCTTTACCTGCACTGCCCAAGGTGGGAGTCGCTAGCCATGTGTAACTACAGAACACTTGAAATGTGTCTAGTATGATAGAACTGAATCTTAAATTTTATTTCATGTTAATTAATAAAATCTTAATTTAAGGCTGGGTGCAGTGGCTCACACCTATAATCCCAGCCCTTTGAGAGGCCATGGTGGGAGGATCACCTGAGGTCAGGAGTTCGAGACCAGCCTGGACAACATCGTGAAACCACGTCTCCACTAAAAATACAAAAATTAGCCGGTTATGGTGGCGGGCGCCTGTAAACCCAGTTACTTGGGAGGCTGAGGCAGAAGAATCGCTTGAGCCCAGGAGGCAGAGGTTGCCATGAGCTGAGATCATGCCTCTGCATTCCAGCCTCGGTGATAGAGCAAGACTGCATCTCCAATAAATAAATAAATGAAAATAAATTTTAATTTAAGTAGCCACACAGCTAATGGCTACCATATTAGATGGCATGAATTAAAAATCTATTTGTGTTTTGGCCAGCCATGGTGACTCACACCTGTAATCCTGGCACTTTGGGAGGCTGAGGCAGGCAGACCACCACGTCAAGAGATCAAGACCATCCTGGCCAACATGGTGAAACCCTGCCTCTACTAAAAATGCAAAAAATTAGATGGGCATGGTGGCACTTGCCTGTAGTCCTGGCTACTTGGGAGGCTGAGGCAAGAGAATTGCTTGAACCTGGGAGGTGGAGGGTGCAGTGAGCCGAGATGGTGCCACTGCACTCCAGCCTGGGTGACAAGAGCGAGACTCTGTCTCAAAAAAAAAAAAAAAAAAAAAATCTACTTTGTGTTTTAATGGCTCATAAACTGCCTGGGTGTGATGGCTCATGCTTGTAACCCCGACATTTTGGGAGGCTGAGGCAGGCAGATCACGAGGTCAGGAGTTCGAGACCAGCCTGGCCAACATGGTGAAACCTCATCTCTACTAAAGATACAAAAAATTAGCTGGGCGTGGTGGTGCGTGCCTCTAATCCCAGCTACTCAGGAGGCTGAGGCAGGAGAATCACTTGAACCTGGGAGGCGAAGATTGCAGTGAACTGAGATCACTCCATTGCACTGCAGGCTGGGTGACAGGGTGAGGCTCTGTTTCAAAAAAAGAAAGAAAGAAAAGAAAGAAAGGAAGAAAAGAAGAAAGGAAGAAAAGAAGAAAGGAAGAAAGGAAGAAAATTGCCAGCAGCCTGGCCCCTCCTCTGTCTACGGGGGGATTTGCATGGCCCCTGTACCCCTTGTTACAGTTTTACAGACAAGGCAGGAAAGATTGTGTCACTGAGTGCCACGGAGCCTCAGGAAGCTCCACCTCCTCCACGTCCTTCTTTGAGGTTGCTGGGATTTCCTGGGGTGGTGGTGGCCTTGGGGTGGACTTAGGAAAGGGGCTTTGGGTACAGAGCATCTTTCTCCCTCCTGCCCCTCTGCCAGCATGCTGACCAAAGTGATCACAGCCTTCTGGGAATGAATCTCTGCTCCCCTATCATTAGTACAGGGATCTCAGCAATACCTTTCCATTAATGAAATGAGTCAAATTCAAAATAAATGACTGGCTAGAATCGTTATATGGGTACCTCTGTCACCATTAAAATGGGACATAAGAATTGGGTGAGCCCAGGCTTGTAAGAGTTTTGGGACATCTTAGTGCAGAACTGCTGTAGGACTCACCCCTCGCTCCCACCCACCCACACACTTAAGAAGGAATTCCCACCTGGTACTGCTCTCTCATCCAATCCTGCTGTCCATGTGTATTAGTCTGTTCTCATGCTGCTAATAAAGACATACCCAAGACTAAGTAATTTATAAAGGAAAGAGGTTTAATTGATTCACAGTTCCACATGCCTGGGGAGGCCTCACAATCATGGCAGAAGGCAAAGGAGGAGCAAAGTCACATCTTGCATGGTGGCAAGCAAGAGAGAGCGTGTGCAGTGGAACTCTCTTTTTTTTGGGGGGGACAGAGTCTTGCTCTGTCACCCAGGCTGGAGTGCAATGGCACAATCTCAGCTCACTACAACCTCTGCCTCCTGGGTTCAAGCGATTCTCCTGCCTCAGCCTCCTGAGTAGCTGGGACTGTAGGCGCCTGCCATCACGCCCAGCTAATTTGTATATTTTTAGTAGAGACGGGGTTTCACCATATTGGTCAGTCTGCTCTTGAACTCCTGATCTCAGGTGATTCACCTGCCTTGGCCTCCCAAAGTGCTGAGATTACAGGTGTGAGCCGCGGCATCCGGCCGGAACTGTCCTTTCTAAAACCATCAGACCAGATGGGCATGGTGGCTCACGCCTGTAATCACAGCATTTTGGGAGGCCAAGGCTGGTGGATCACCTGAGGTCAGGAGTTTTAGACCAGCCATGCCAAAATGGTGAAATCCCATCTTTACTAAAACTACAAAAAATGTTAGCTGGGCATGGTGGTGTGCACCTGTAATCCCAGCTACTCCAGAGGCTGAGGCAGGAGAATCACTCCTGGGAGGCGGAGGTTGCAGTGAGCTGAGATCACGCCACTGCGCTCCAGCTTGGGTGACAGAGCAAGACTCTGTCTCAATAATAATAAAAAATAAATAAATAAATAAATAAATAAATAAATAAATAAATAAAACCATCAGATCTCACGAGACTTATTCACTATCACAAGAAGAGCATGGGAAAGACCCGCCCCCGTGATTCAATTACCTCCCACCAGGACCCTCCCACAGCACAGGGGAATTATGGGAGCTACAATTTGAGACTTCGGTGGAGACACAGCCAAACCACATCATCATATATCCTAAAATTTGCCATGGAAAAGGCAGTGAACATGCACTTCCACTGAGCTTTAGGTTTAGGTGGTGTGAACCTATTTTGCATGCTCACTAATAATTTTTTTCTCCTTCCTTTTGGGCTGAGATTTGCTTTCTTTGTAGCACACTACCAGCAGTCAGGCGGAGGGAATGAGAACTACAACTCTCCCTGCCTTTCACTGCTGGGGGCTTAGGTCAGTTCCCAATACCAAGAAAAGAGGTCTCGGGCTTGTAAAGAGGCTTTAGGTTCAAGTAAACATGAGGGCGGTCTTGGAGGATGGGAGGGAGCTTTGGAGAGTGACTTGGATTCCAAAGGCTAGTGTATTTATGGCCCGATTTTCCTGTATTTATTGATTTTTACTATGTTCACTCCAAAATACCAGAATTTACAATTTAAGACTTTATGGAAGCAGGGGCTGGGGGATACCCGAGTGATGAGAGAACCCATGGAGGCTCATACTGATATTTATTGCTGTCATTCAATAGAACAGTAGAGGCGCTTGGTGACCTTTTATACCCCTTTAACAAGGGGTTCTGTTCAATCCCTTTCCATATTCACCCCTTGCACACTGTTTTGCTTTGCTTCAGACACCATGGATACCAAGAGGCGCGATTTTTCCGAGGCTCATGCTTTATCCAGATGTTCAACGTCTTGTGGATTTACAATTTGGAGTGCCTCTATCACAGCCCAGAGGCACTCGTGGTTTGCATTACAGGACCGCACACTTTCAGGTTATGGAAAATGTATGAAGATGTAAGTGACATATTAGAATTCCGTATAAAAGGAGGAACTTAAGGGTTTTTTTGTTGTTTGCTTGTTTGTGTTTGGTGGGAGGAGGTTGCAATCTGCAGATGTGCCTGGGTGGCAGGCCGGGGCGGGGGAGGGTGGTGTTTTATGTTTCTTTTCTCTCCCAGCAGTGTCTGACCTGTCTACGCTCAGATGTATCATATCCACTTGCTCACTCCAACGTGGAGCCACCCTCAGATGACAGAATCACCAAAAAACACCAGGAGAAGGTATTAAAATGCAGATTTCTGGGTTGGCTTTCGACAGAGAGAGAGAATAAAAATGTTCTCTCTTGGGGTGGGGACAATTGTCATTTTAATAAGCTGGGTCCCAGGCCAAGGAATCTGAATTTGCTGGATTTTCATTTTTATTTATTTATTTTTTGAGTGTTGCTCTGTCACCCAGGCTGGAGTACAGTGGTGCAATTGTAGCTCACTGCAGCTTCCACCTCCCTGACTCAAGTGATCCTCCCACCTCAGACTCCCCAGTAGCTGAGACTACAGATGCATGCCACCACGCCTGGTTAAGTTCTTTGTGTTCTGTAGAGATGGGGTCTCGGTATGTTGCCTGGGCTGGTCTTGAATTCCTGGCCTCAGGTGATCATCCCGACTTGGCTTCCCAAAGTGCTGGGATTACAGGCATGAACCAGCACGGCCTGGCCCAGAAACGTAATTTAAGAATATGAATTAAAATTCAGCAGATTAGTCTTCCTGTGGGAAGGTACATTGTGGCCACCCCCCCCCCATCAGATCTATCCTTATTTATTAGTCTATTTATTTATTTAGAGACAGTCTTGCTCTGTTGCCCAGACTGGAGTGCAGTGGCACAATCTTGGCTCGCTGCAACCTCCACCCCCTGGGGTTCAAGAGATTCTGCTGCCTCAGCCTCCTGAGTAGCTGGGATTACAGGTGCCCACCATGCCCAGCTCATTTTTATGTTTTTAGTAGAGACAGGGTTTGGCCATGTTGGCCAGGCTGGTTTCAAACTTCTGACTTCAGTTGATCTGTTCACCTCAGACTCCCAAAGTGCTGGGATTACAGGCGTGAGCCACTGTGCCCGGCCTATTGAAGTCTGTTCTAGATACCTTATGAACAGACACTTGATGTGCTCAACAGCAGGAGCCTGACCTTCTAGCAGGAAACCCTAGGTTTTATTCCCAGCTCTGGCCCACGTGAGCTATGCAGCCCCTGTGAGCCCTTTAACTTCTGTGCTTGTCCATAGATGGGGGCAGCGCCACATATAACCTTCCAGACAGGATCCCAAGGGCGCCACATGCAACAGCTATGAAAGCGTGCTGCCTTCTGAAAAGCACTGCCATGTATCGCGCAGGTCGCCATCTTGCTTAGAAGTCACCCGCAGTGCCAAGCCTTCCCAGGCTCCTGGGAGAACACGCATGACAGGGATCAGGAAACTGAAAAAGCTGTCCATGCTAGGAGGCTGGGTGCAGGAAGAAAGGGTAACTTGATTCTGTTCATACATTCAGGTGCTGTCATTTCAGAAATGGGAAGTAGGACTTAATATCTTACTTACTTTATACTTTTTTTTTTTTTTTTTTTTTTTGAGACCAAGTTTCACTCTTGTTGCCCAGGCTGGAGTGCAGCAGCGCAATCTCAGTTTACTGCAGTCTCTGCCTCCCAAATTCCAGTGATTCTCCTGCCTCAGCCTTCCGAGTAGCTGGGATCAGCAGTGCGCACCACCACACCCGGCAATTTTTTTGTATTTTAGTAGAGACGGGGGTTCACCCTGTTGGCCAGGGTGGTCTCGAACTCCTGATCTCAGGTGATCCACCTGCCTCGACCTCCCAAATTGCTGGGATTACAGGCGTGCACAGCCCTTCATATTCTTTGGACCATGAGCTCACAAATGTACCATGAGCATGTATTACTTTTATGATTCCCTACCTGGTTAAACACAAATGAGATTTTCACTGTCAGCCTGAGACCCTGGTGTTCAGCTAATATGTGACCACGTAGTGACTGGCTAGGCCAGCCCTCACTGCTGAGGCAGAGCTGACTCCAGTGCTTGAGGCAAGGGGACGCCAACACAAAAGAGGACAGGGATGGCATATGGGTCTCATCAGATGCATTGGGTCGTCATTCCGCCCTGTTGCTTCTAGAGGGGCTAGCCCATCCTCTCTGGGCTTCAGTGTCCTGATCAGTAAAACGAGGGCGATGGGGATGCAGATAAGAGCTCCAAGATCTTTTTCAGTGAATTTCCTGACACTCAGAGCTTCTGGCTGAAGCCGCTGAGGGGGTTAGGGATATCAGTTTGGGGTTGTTCTCTGGGATTCTTGCAACCTTCAGAAATGCCCCAGGAGGGCACTGGTGTGGCGCCCGCCAGTCTTCTAGCCTGGCTATAGAGGAAGCAATCAATGGGCCAGGGGCAATTAAGTGCCATAGTAAATCTGCTCTTCCCCAGAATCAGCCCTGTTGGGAACGGCTGTGTGCTATTCCAAGTTCATGCCAATTACCTAACACTCTCTCATTTAGAGGGCAATTCCTTCTAAAACACACCATGACTTCCAAGGAGCTGGATAATGCAATTCTGCCTGCTCCAATTACCGTGATCCGAGATCACCCGGGCCCAAACTCCACGAGGGCGCCTCAGCCCAGCAGCCTGTCATTCCCTCTTCCCTCAGCCTCACTGGAGGTTGTCGTCTTCCCGGCGAGCTGGAAAGCTGCAGGCAAGGGGCTGTGCAGTCATGATACCACTGTTCACCCTGGCCTGGGGCCAGCTCAGATAATACCTCTCATCACCCCCGGGGCCCCTCGATTCCTTCTTCCTCCGGGATGGGTATGTGAGGCATCTGGGAAGCTGCCCGCCTACCACCCTAAAGAGGGTGGTGAGGTAATCCCCAGACACGTCTGACAAGTGCCTGGGGTGAAAGAGGCTCTGTGTGGAGGAGAGTGCCTCGCTGTGTTTCTCTGAACCCCCAGGAGCACTTCACTGATATCCTGGCACCCAGAAGAGATGAGAAGTTAACCCGGTTTTCTTGTCACCACAAAAGCATCTTTCATGCCATAATCGAGTCTGGATTGGAAGGAAGATTTCACTAGACAGTGGCCAGAGGCTAGATACTCTGTTGTCACTGCCCACCCCTCCACCCACACAGCCATTCGAGGATTCCTACTGTAACCCAGAAAGTGAGGGAGACAGGCACACTGCCTAACAGGCGGATGCTGGTATGCTAAGGACAGGGAAGCAGGACGATGTTCAGTTTTGACCGGAGTTGGCCCTGCAAGAGCAGGCTCTGTCACCTGGGTTGAGGGGGTGTTCTGTGATGCTGATGACAAGGGACTCAAAGGAGAGGGGCAGGCCGGGCGCGGTGGCTCAAGCCTGTAATCCCAGCACTTTGGGAGGCCGAGACGGGCGGATCACGAGGTCAGGAGATCAAGACCATCCTGGCTAACACGGTGAAACCCCGTCTCTACTAAAAAATACAAAAAACTAGCCGGGCGAGGTGGCGGGCGCCTGTAGTCCCAGCTACTCGGGAGGCTGAGGCAGGAGAATGGCGTAAACCCGGGAGGCGGAGCTTGCAGTGAGCCGAGATCGCGCCACTGCACTCCAGCCTGGGTGACAGAGCCAGACTCCGTCTCAAAAAAAAAAAAAAGGAGAGGGGCAGCATCCTCCAGAAGGCGGCTCCAGGCTGGTCGCTGGCAGGAGAAAGGGGAAAGTTGTCTTAAATGCGCCCACCTGAGTTTCAAGCACTTGACAACCGTCTCATCAGGGAGCCATAGAGCACCCTTCCCTCCACTTCTCCCCCTCCTGTAGCCCCTGCCTCCTCAGAGACTTGGCCATGCTTCCCCACAGCACACTCTGGAGGATACGGATGTGGGAAAAGTGTGCTTCCTGCCATTTAACTTCTCAGAAGGCAGCAATGGTAATGACAAATCTCAGAACTTAATGTTTTCACCTCTAACCAAAGTCAAAATGGCAGGTGCCCACAATTCCAGTCTGTGCAATGACGGCAAACCCGGGGCAGTGACTGGGGGAGGGCACAGAATCTGGAACAGTCTTTTGATCTTGCATTAAGTTTGAAATTTTTATTACAAAAGTACCTTTCCAAAAAAAATTTTGAGATGGAGTCTTGCCCTTGCCCAGGCTGGAGTTCAGTGGCACGATCTCAGCTCACAGCAACCTCCTCCTCCCAGGTTCAAGCAATTCTTCTGCCTCAGCCTCCCAAGTAGCTGGGATTACAGAAGCACACCACCACACCCAGCTCACCCAGCTAATTTTTTTTTTTTTTTTTTGGAGTGCAGTGGCACGATCTCGGCTCACTGCAAGCTCCGCCTCCCGGGTTCACGCCATTCTCCTGCCTCAGCCTCTGGAGTAGCTGGGACTACAGGTGCCCGCCACCATGACCGGCTCATTTTTTGTATTTTTAGTAGAGACAGGGTTTCACAGTGTTAGCCAGGATGGTCTTGATCTCCTGACCTCGTGATCCGCCCACCTCGGCCTCCCAAAGTGCTGGGATTACAGGCATGAGCCACCACGCCCGGCACCCAGCTAATTTTTTATATTTGGTAGAGACGGGGTTTCACCATGTTGCCTAGGCTGGTCTCAAACTCCTGACCTCGTGATCTACCTGCCTCAGCCTCCCAAAGTGTTTGGGATTACAGGCGTGAGCCACTGCGCCCAGCCAAAAACATTTTTTTTTTTTGTTTCGTTTTAATAGTAGAAGAAAGTATACAACCGATTAAAAAAATTCTGCCTAGGTGTAATCACTGTTATTAGTTCTGTGTCCTTCAAGATCATCTAGGACACCACCTAATAGGGGGATGCTGATACGTGCTCTTCTCTGCCCTCAAATTGCTTTCCCCTTAGAAATGTTGCATGTGGCAGAGTTGCATCATATACAGTGCTTAACTTCTGCAAATTCATCTGTGCCTTAAAAAAAAAAGAAATGCAGGCAATAGTGCCAGTGTCATTCCACTAAACAGGCATCTGTCCAGAATAAGCTCAGTGGGGAAAATGGTGTAAGGTTCCTGTTCCCTCATGCGATTCCAGCGTTTAAAGAAACATTTTTCTTTAAGTCCTTACACTCAAAGCCAGTACTTCAGCTGGAACTCAAATAGAGAAATGGTGATCTGCTCCAATGCTGAGGATACAAGACGTGCTGATTACCGCACCAAAGGCATTTAGGTGTAATTTAGACTATGTCATTCTGTCTTAAGCTCAACCTAGGACCCAATCCCTAGCAAGATGATTCCACTGGTCATATACTATTTTTTTTTTCCCCATTTAGTCTTAAAAGTTGTTCTGAACCAGTTTATACAGTTGACCCTTGAACAACTCAGAGGCTAGAGGCACCGACCCTCTTATGCAAAAATCTATGTATAACTTTTGACTCTCCCAAAGCTTAACTACTATAGCATCCTGTTGACTAGAACCCTTACTGATAATATAAACAGCCATTCAACACATATTTTGTATGAATTACATACTGTATTTTGTGTTCTCACAATAAGGTAGGCTAGAGAAAAGAAAATGTCATTAAGAAAATCGTAAGGAAGAGAAAATCCACTTACTATTCATTAAGTGGATCATCATAAAGGTCTTCATCATCACATTGATGAGGAGGGGAGGAGCAGGGGGTGGAGCGAGAGGAGCGGGGACTGGTCTGTTGTCTCAGGGGTGGCAGAGGTGGAAGAAAATCCTCATATAAATGGACCCGCACAGTTCAAACCTGTGTTGTTCAAGGGTCAGCTGCATAATATGTCTTGTTCTTTAGATACTTTAATACAAGATAGTTCACAGCATGAAATATACAAGATGTTCAATGGAAATAGTTCTCTTTTCATATCACAAAGGAAACAGAAACATCACCATGAAGAAAGACAAACTAGGAACAAATGTACAAACCAGGAATATATCATTTTATTCATTTCCAGATTATGAGTATTACACAGCATATACAAATATTTAGATAATATATAAAACACAGAATAAACTGCAGGAAGAAATATTGGTCTGGAATTCCTTAAGGGCCATCTTGAATTCTGTAAGTTCATGGAAAGGGTATCTGCCCCGACACTGGGACAGGCGGCGGAATAAGCTCCAGCGTTCACACGCCACTCACAGGACTCCTTACCCCCACTGCACTTACAATGCAGTTACAGAGTTACGACATGTTCACCGGTGTCCATGACAAGCAACACCAAGTATAAATAACAGAACTACAGCAGAGTGAACTAAGATAAATATGTTTTTGCATCATCCTCCACATAGTTTCCTCTTTAAAAGAAGAGTCACATCCAGGGTCTATCCCTTGAGTCACAATTCCAGTTATTGCTGAAGGGAAAAAACAGAAAAGAGGCATCAGTTTAAGTTACTAGAAAACAGACGGTCAGTGTCACAGGCCCCTGCCTCTGGTGACACTTGAGTGGACAGTGACTGTGGAGAATGGACACACATCTGCAGCAGACAAGCAGGGAAGCACCCACTATTGTGTTAGCAGGTACCTATCAGCTGATAATACTTTTGGGCTGATTAAGAGTTAAGATGGGGCCGGGCGCGGTGGCTCATGCCTGTAATCCCAGCAGTTTGGGAGGCCGAAGCGGGCAGATCACTTGAGGTCAGGAGTTTGAACCTAGCCAACATGGTGAAACCCCGTCTCTACAAAAATTAAAAATTAGTTGGGCATGGTGGTGGGCGCCTGTAATCCCAGCTACGCAGGAGCCTGAGGCACAAGAATCCCTTGAACCGGGGAGGCAGAGGTTGTAATGAGCTGAGATAGTGCCACCGCACTCTAGCCTGGGCAACACAGCAAGACTCCATCTCAAAAAAAAAAAAAAGAGTTAAGATGGAAGATACTTTCTGAAGTTCTGTGAGCCAGTGGTAGGAAGTGCCTCATCCCCTCTCACCGTGGAGAGGGGAGACAGCAGTAATAGAATCTTTCACAGGAGCATTCCTGATTCAGTGCTGATGCTAGAAGGAGACCTAAGATCTTGTGATATAAAGACCCCCCAAAGTGTCAACACAGAGAGGCTCTGCAGCTGAATTCTTAGACCAGAGCACCTTCCAGGAGCACAGCTCCCCCAACTCACTGGTGGGCCTTCCTCTGGGGAAGACTGGCTTACCTTTGCCTTGTTCTGAACTGGGAGATACAGTTTGAACTCTGCCGGCAGCTCATCTTCTGAGTAGAGTCTGTCTGAGAAGTAAACCCGTCGGATGCGACAGTTTGCATGGATCTGTCAAGGCAATGCTTCTTTTGAGAGGCTAAACGTGACCATTTTCTCCCTTTTCCAGAGTCTTCTAGAGGCCCTCTTCTAGGAATGGAAACGCTTCATCTCTGGCATTTCCTTGGCTTGTCTTAGGGATGGATTCTGGTAAGAGGGAGGCCTTTCTTGCTGCATTCACCTCTATACCTGACCCGACTCCTCAATATTTCCTGGACCTTTGTGAGGCCAAAGCTCTCTGGACAGTGTGGGAAACTGAAGCCAGAAACACACACTGTTCTGCTGTGTGGGCCACAAGCCAGTATTAGACGCAGTGTGCCCTAACCCCAACCCGGGGCTCTGTCTGGGAAAGGAGCAGTACCTGCACTCTGAGGGTCTCAATGTAATTGGTGCCATACGCTCGCCGCGTGAAGTCTAATAAGTTGAACTGAATCTGGTTCCAGCCATCATCCAGCCGCATGGGCATGGTGCAGATGAAGGGTTTGACCCGGGTGGTGCTCTGGTAGTTACTTGCCCGAAAGCGACGACGCACATTCTTGTCATCTAGTACCTGTGAAATACAGAGAAGAAGCATCACACAGAGAAGAAGCTCTGTCTTGGAAGCAGCACACAACCTTGTCCAGACAAGGACCTGAATTCCCACAGCTTGCTTTCCCAAGGCTGAGACTCACAGGAAAATAAACAGACCAGACACAGGTCATACGCTGCATGCAGATGGGCCGGAAGTAGCAAGTTTATCTTGTTTGTTGCCAAGACAACACCAGCTGTTTATGACATATAACAGTCGGCTGGCTCTCAGACCATAGAGTACCTAAATGTTATTCCTTTTGAAAAATCAGAAATACTAAAACAGAACAGCCACTGAGTATTAAATAGTCACTCCCGAAATGGATACCATGCTAACTCTGAAGCTTTGAAATCGCTAGATTTTCTAGGTGCTTACTATTTCTTTAAAAACCTGGCATTAAATTTTGATTACTAATGCCAAATTTACATAACAAGGACTGCATTGGGCTTATAGTAGAAGCAGAAAAGAATACATGCGAAAGGATAAAGATACTTTTGTAGGGCCACTTTTTCCCATCAGGTCAAAGGCTAGCTCTCTGGTATAGCCAAGAGTGGCCACATTCACGTCCGTGTACTTACCTGGACTTCGAAGGTAAAATACTTCTTCAGGTTTTTGATAATCATGACGAGGAAAGGAAGTTTAATTCCCAGTGTCTTCTTGGGGTCTGCAGGGCATGTGATGTATGTGGTGCTGTAGAGAGAGGAAATACCAATAAACACACTCCTGGACTCTCTTCCTTTGTGGTATACACAACAATAATACAGGGTCCAAGAGGAAACACTGGACAGCAGATCTAAAAGATTCAGACACGCCACCCAGTGAATCCCTCAGCCCTAAGTCAGCAGATGCTTTAACAAACGCTGGACCCAGAAATAAAAGCTTAACACAGGACTAGACAGCAGCAATAAAATATCTGGAAAAAAAAGCCAGACAGTGGCTCTCAGAAGCTCCTCCAGTGCGAGAAGACCTCAATTCTGGTGCAGGGGAGCCACTGAATGACAGAAAACCAAAACTGAGACCTCTATGGCACTGAAAACCACACTGTCCACCCACTGGATGAGCTGTACAACACCGCCCACTCCCCACCCCAACACACACTTTGGTTAATAATACAGCTAATACTGACATCATGCTTACTATGTGCTAAGCAAGGTTTTAAGTGTTTTATACATATTCATTTATTTACGCCTCGCAATAACCCTATAGGGAAAATGTACTATTATTCTGTCCATTGTACAGATGAGTATGCTAAGGTCTGGGGAATTCAGTAACTTGTCCAGGGTAAGCTCTAAGTGGCAGAGCTGGACTCACATCCGGCACTCTGACTCTACAGTCTGTGCTATTAGCCGCTATGACATATGCCTCCCTAGTACATGATGTCTCTGGGAGAACAGAGGTGGCAACCTACCTTACATTTGTCCCTTCAATCTCTAGCACCAGGGACTGGATGTCATTATCAGTGATTCTTTTGATGTGGCCATTCCGTACCTACAAGAAAGAAAATTCGATTAGTACTGAAATATCTGATAAGGTTGAATAGGACCATTTCAAGAAAACCACGGTAGCCCAAGAGGCATACAAAGAAATTTGTGACACAGTACACTGAAGCTTATATGTACGTAAGCCATGCTATTACCTCTAGACAGGGTCACATCAACCACCATGAGAATCCCAGGTAACTTGGCAATCCATAAATCAGGGGAAACTTCTCCCCAAATACATCAGCTCAATTTAGATTCAGCTAATATCTACTGAATGCCTACTATGCACCACGAATATCACACACATTATCTTCTCACTCAAGCCTCACACAGTCAAAACAACAAGGCAGGTGATACTGTTTCCATTTTATAAATGTGGACGTTGGCACCCCGGAACTGCAAATCCCAAACCCTAAGTAGGAGACTCAGGATTCAGCAGTCTTTCCACTGCCTCATACTGCCTCGCAGATTTCTTTCTTTCTCTTTTTTTTTTTTTTTTTTTTGAGACGGAGTCCCACTCTGTCGCCCAGGCTGGAGTGCAGTGGCCGGATCTCAGCTCACTGCAAGCTCTGCCTCCCAGGTTTACGCCATTCTCCTGCCTCAGCCTCCCGAGTAGCTGGGATTACAGGCTCCCGCCACCTCACCCGGCTAGTTTTTTGTATTTTTTAGTAGAGACGGGGTTTCACTGGGTTAGCCAGGATGGTCTCGATCTCCTGACCTTGTGATCCGCCTGTCTCGGCCTCCCAAGGTGCTGGGATTACAGGCTTGAGCCACCGCGCCCGGCGAGAGATGGAGTCTCACCCTGTCTCCCAGGCTGGAGTGCAATGGAGTGATCTTGGCTCACCACAACCTCTGCCTTCCAGGTTCAAGCGATTCTCCTGCCTCAGCCTCCTGAGTAGCTGGGATTACAAGCGTGCAGCACTACGCCCAGCTATATTTTTTTTGTATCTTTAGTAGAGACGGGCTTTCACCATGTTGGTCAGGCTGGTCTCGAACTCTTGACCTCGTGATCCACCTGCCTTGGCCTCCCAAAGTGCTGGAATTACAGGCATGGGCCACTGCGCCCATCCTGCCTCGTGTACTTCTTTGGCCAGAAAAGCCAAGGAAAAGCTGAGTGTTACTGAGGAGGGCAGCAACAAAAAGTGAAAGCATTCCTCCCTTGGAGTTATCTTGCTCCATGCTTCCCTATCTGCTTTTCCCTAATTTTCTACTTTTTAAAGCAGGAATTCAATTCCCATCTGTGCCACACACAGACGCCTTCTTTAGCATTTTCAGCCCACACTGACCTCTCTTTTCTGATTTGTTTTTCTGGCTCATGTTGTCTAGACGACATAATTTAGTACCTCATCCCACATTGTTTTGTATTGTTTGCTGCATATGTAGGAGGTGGATGACGGGGAGGAATCAATACTCAATACAGATTCCTCCTCTCAAAATATTTAGGAAAGAACAATTATCTTCAAGCATTAAACTTTTTTTTTTTTTTTTTTTTGAGACCGAGTTTCACTCTTGTTGCCCAGGCTGGAGTGTAATGACGCAATCTTGGCTCACCGCAACCTCCACTTCCTGGGTTCAAGCGATTCTCCTGTCTCAGCCTCCCGAGTGCGGAGGTAACAGGCATGTGCCACCATGCCCAGCTAATTTTTTTTTTTTTTTTTGTATTTTCAGTAGAGACGGGGTTTCCCCATGTTGATCAGGCTGGTCTCGAACTCCTGACCTCGGATGATCTGCCCGCCTCGGCTTCCCAAAGTGCTGGGATTACAGGCGTGAGCCACCGTGCCTGGTCTAAACTTTTAAGCAACTAATATGGACAGAACAGAGATGTGCAAAGGCACTTTCAAAACAGGGCGGGGGCCAGGCACAGTGGCTCATGCCTGTAATCTCAGCACTTTGGGAGGCTGAGGCAGGAGGATAGCTTGAGCTCAGGAGTTCGAGACCAGCTTGGGCAACAGAGTATGACATTGTTTCTACAAAAAATTAGCCAGGTGTGGCGCCACGCACTTGTAGTGTGCCTATAGTCCTAACTACTTGAAAGGCTAAGGTGGGAGGATCACTTAAGCCCAGGAGGTCCAGGCTGCAGTGAGCCGTGATTGTGCCACTGTACTCCAGCCTAGATGACTAGGTGACAGAGCAAGACCCTATCTCAAAAACAAAACAAAACCAAACAAAACCAAACCAAAAAAACATGGCTGGGGTTGGGCATGGTGGTTCACGCTTGTAATCCCAGCACTTTGGGAGGCCAAGGTGAGAGGATTGCTTGAGCTCAGGAGTTTAAGACCAGTCTGGACAACATGGTGAAAACCCATCTCTACAAAAAATTAGCCAGGTGTGGTGGCACATGCCTGCAGTCCCAGCTCCTCAGGAGGCCGAGGTGGGAGGATAGCCTGGGCCTGGGAGGTCGAGGCTGCAGCAAGCTGTGATTATGCCACTGCACTCAAGCCTGGGTGACAGAGTGAGATGCTGTCTCAAAAATGAACAAACAAACAAACAAACAGGGCTGGACTATTAGGGCTGAATGGAATATCATATGGAAAAGATCAACTAGGTTTAGAACAGGAGACATCAGAAAGACAAACATATGGTCTTTCTTTAGGTATTGTGGAAAGGGCTGTGTTAGGCTGCCATAATCAATGACTCAATCACACTGACTAAAGCTCCTCTTGTTCACTCATCAGACTTCTGATTACAATTTGGCTATTAGACTTGCATATGGGGAGAAATCAGTGTTGAGGCTGGCAGTTTTATTTTTCAACATAAATTATTAATAATATGTTTCTGTTTTTAGACATTAGTCTCTGTGACTCTGTCCCTGTGAGTCTGATCCATTCACGGTCTGCCTGGTGTTCTACAGGTGACATCTGATGTCACTGCCCACCCTTTTCACAATTGCAACCAAGTCTTGTCTCCTTAAAGAAGAATAAGCTCAAGCAAGAGCAAGGACCAGTTATGAAGCATCATTTCTATCTTCGACAATGCTTAGCACTGTGCTAGCCATAAACTAAGCATTCAAATCTTTGCTGACTTCTGGAATCTGTCACCCTAAGAGTTGGCACAAATGAATAGGTTCAAGGAGGGTTTTAAAAATTCCTGGATAACACATTCACCGTGGACTATTATAGGAAGCCAGAGATGCTGGGGCATATCACAAAGCCCACAGGCCCGCCAGCATGAAGAATGCTTCCACAAATGGGTGCCCATTGTCAGAGACAGAATGCTGGGCTAGACGGGACCCCAGTCCCCGCCAGTGGAGCATTTCTTAGGCTCTCAAGACACAAAACGTCACATTGAAATGCTTCTCAGACAAAGCTGGCAATGTTCAATGCCCTCCTGCTTTGAATTCTGGGCCTCTTTCCAAGGAGATTAAGAGCACAAAGGCTTGGCTCTGTGCAGAACACGCCACCACTGCCCACCTCATTCGCCATCTAAATGTTCGCAACCTAAGTGGCAATATTCCTCCTATATTTTCTGTGTAAAACCAGGCAGATTCAGTGAAGAAGGAATTAATAAATCATTTCCAACTAATGCGAGCAGCCCTACTGATAAGAGCTGGCAGTATTCCAACAAGATGCAAACACTACTTTTATAACAGACCACTAATTATTCCCAATAACATAACCATTCTTTAAAATGGGACAAACTGCAAAGATCAAATAGACAGCTAAATTGAAAGGATTAAGAAGTAACTTGGGCCTGGAAACTGCTATTGTTAAAAAGCAACATGTTGCTATTTATCCACCCTTATTTAAAGCATGCCCTCAAATTTCACATCCCTCAAGCTCTCTCCGGCCAGAGTCAACAAGAGGCCTCCCTCAGTCACAGAGAGACCAGCCAGATCTCACAGGGAGAAAATGTTAAGGGAAACTGCCTTCTGCCCCTCTCAAAGTTGACGACTTCCCTGGGACTCCAGCAGATATGACCTATTCAGGTCTTTACAGAAGAAAACAAAGCCATACAATGCACACAGAAGCCAACGCAGGCTGGAAGGCGGATAGACTGTAGTATTCCTACACTTCTGCCCTGAGGCAAGCTAACTTTTAGTTGGATTTTCAATAACTTACTAATGAGATTTCTCTCTCCCCCAGTGTTACTAGATAACAAACACACTCACAAATTTAAGTTTTACAAAATGAATGAATGTATTCCACAAAACAAGGGAACTTGGAGGGGTCAAGGCAACTTTGTTGAAGGAATGCCCGTCAGTCTCTCTCGAGTTTGAACCTGGCTGGTGGTAAGACAAACTAAACAGAGCTTTTCCTCAAGAGACTGTTTAACCCCCAAAGAAGAAAAATACAAGTACCCCCATATGACAAGCCTCCAGATGTCTGAAATAAAATTAAGTGAATTTGTTAGTGAATTATGATTTTTCTCCTTTATTGTTTAAAAGGCTACAAATACAAACTCACTGGAAAAGAGCAGGGTGGAGGTGGTAAGGGCGGATCAATCAGATATGTGCATTGGAGGGTAGGGAATTTCCCAAAGCCTTTTCTCTAGGCTCTGAAACTAGGATCAAAGGGGAGAGGTAACAGGCAATTGGGGCAAAGGCTCCCCACCACCATGGCAATGTGGCTGTCACTGCCTAATATTATAAAGGTCTTCCAGGAAAGCAACCCCCTCCTAAAACCAGCTTCTGACAACAGCATACAGGAAGATACATGTCTCAGAAAGTATCCACGTCCTTTCCTTAGCTCCTTCCAGTTCAGAGGTCACTGGGCAGGCTTGGCTTTGGGATGAAGATAAAATGAACCGCTCAGCATTTATTGCTGATGGTGGAAGCAGGTTTTAACATGCTCTGTCCCTCTCTAGATCACAAAGAGCTGTTTTTGATTTGTTAATTCTTTTTCATTCATGACACATTCCCACTATCAAAGTGTGGCCTATGAGTGCTTTATTCCAAAAAAAAAAAAAAAAAAAAATCTACAGCCAATATTGTTTTATTTCATTAATTTCCCCTCCTCTGCCCATGAGCTGGAGGTACTCAAAGAGGTTCAGAACCCAGTTACTGGCAATTACAGATTATAATGGTTCTCAGCCTCTGCAGACAACAGAGGGGACCAAAGCTTCAGGCTAGTCTTACACTCTCCCAGGCTTTCCATGGTTGCTAGGGCAACTAATAAAGAACACTGATTTCTCTCCCTCCCCGGAATGTAAGCCTCAGGGAAGTGGGTCAAGCTTAGGGAAAAAAAAAAACCAAACTACTACTACTGGGATAGGGAGGGAGCCGGTGGATGCTATATATTTCTATGATTGCTTTAAAAATAACACGAATTGTATCCATTCCCTCCCCCAACTTTCATTTTTCTGGCCCCACCCACTGAGCCTGGCAGGCAGCTGAACTCTCAGCCATCTGGTATCCTAGCTTTAATGACACATGCTCTAATTTACATTAAGCCATTAGAGCTGTCCATTTCAGCAGGAAAGTTCCCGCACTGGGTTAAGGGCTGGTTTCCCAGACAGAAATTAGGCAGAGGGAGACCCCTGTGGGGAGAACTGGGCATAGCTCTGACTCAGACTCCCAGGCTCCAAGGGAGTCTGAGACTCCCTTTGCTGTACTTGACAGGGGCTATCCAGACAGCAGACAAGCAACTCTGGGCATACACCAACAACCCCTAAGTTAGCGTAAGGACAATTATGTGCATAGCTAAGAAAAGGCAAGTGTAATGAAAACCCATGCCTTTGGATAGGTGCTGTGGCTCATGCCTATAATACCAGCACTTTGGGAGGCTGAGGTGGGCGGATCACCTGAGATCAAGAGTTTTGAGACCGGCCTGGGCAACATAGTGAAACTTCATCTCTACTAAAAATACAAAAAAATTAGCTGGGTGTGGTGGCACACACCTGTAATCCCAGCTACTCAGGAGGCTGAGGCAGGAGAATTGCTTGAATCCGGGAGGAGGAGGTCGCATTGAGCTGAGATTGTGCCATCGCACTCCAGCCTGGGCAACACAGCGAGACTCTGTTTCAAAACAAACAAACGAACAAACCCAAAAAACTATGCTTTCGTTCAATTACTGTAAAACCCGACTCAGAATAATGAAGAACATTCTCCCAGGGTCCAGCTGACCCTGGGAAAGCCAGAAAAAAAAAAAAAGTTTTACCACCTTTATGTCCAAATACACTGAATTCTACTACTGAAAATGGCACCAATTTAATTTTTATCAACAAGGCATGCTAACTAAAAACTAGAATGTAGGAAATTTTTTCTGAAGAGAGACTATTTTTAAAATTAGAACAGGAAATGGGAATCTAACACTATCCAGTAACAACAGCAAAAGACTCTGGTCTAATATTTAGTCCTGGAGTAGGGAAGATACAGCAGCAGCTGAGAGAAAGACAAGGTGACAGGAAACACAGACAAGGGCGTTTTCATGAATTAATGCAATCTCATCTCATGTACTTTTAGGATGCTAACTTGTTTTTTTTGAGACAAAGTTTTACTCTTGTTGCCCAGGCTGGAGTGCAATGGCACCATCTCGGCTCACTGCAACCTCCACCTCCCGGGTTCAAGTGATTCTCCTGCCTCAGCCTCCTGAGTAGCTGGGATTATAGGCATGTGCCACCATGCCCGGCAAATTTTTGTATTTTTAGGAGAGACAGGGTTTCTCCATGTTGGTCAGGCTGGTCTTGAACTCCCGACCTCAGCCCACCTCGGCCTCCCAAAGTGCTGGGATTATAGGCGTGAGCCACTGCGCCCCGCCAGGATACTACTATTAAGACTGAAAATTATACCATGTTTTGCACAAGTATAAGTGGGAACAGAACCTCCTGGTATTTTCCTTACAACCAGAAGTAATGTTTACATTAAACATAAGAGTCTTTTAATAAATATAAGATGTGCTGGTCCCAGATGTCAAGGTAGCATTAAAGAAACCCCCAATTTCTTCTAAGCTGTTGGTTTAGAAACTTACAAAAGCTTCTATCAGGAACCTGTATAGCCAGGAATACAGACCTTAAGAAGCTAATAATGTCACGTGTGATAAGTAGTAGTAAATTAACTTAGCCTGAAGAGTCAAGGAAGGTCACTCTGAGAAAGGCCTTTGAACTGTGACTGGAGACTAATTTGAAAAGATGGGAGTGAGGCTTGTGGGGTGGTGAGGGGCAGTGCCCAGCAGAGGGACCAGGAAGTGCAAAAGCTTGAAGGTGAGAGAACAGGACTTCCTTCAATTCAGTAGGAGGCTACTACTAAGAGGGGGAACCGGGTGAGGTGAGCCCCGCCTGGAGAACGAGTGAAGCAGGTGCCACAGCATGGGTTATGTGGCCTTAGAGCCACATTAAGGGCTTAGGGCTGGGCGAGCCACGGTGCAGCAACTAAATTCTTCTCATTTCAGAAGTCTGGTTTTACTGTATTTCGTATTCCTAGACATCTGGATGGTGGGCTCATTTCAAACATCTTATTTTAGTTTTGAGCAAATTCCTTAGTCCCTGCCATATTTAATACTATATGTCATTACTTATAAAGTACTAACTACAGTCATGCATTGCTTAAGCATGGGATTACGTTCTGAGAAATGCCTCATTAGGCAGTTCCATGGCTGTGTGAATATCAGAGTGTACTTACACAAACTTAAGACAGTACAACATCCTACACACCTGGGCTATATGGTATAGCCTATTGCCCCTAGGCTACAATCTGTACAGCATACAACTGTACTGAATACTGTAGGCAACTGTAACATAATGGTAAGTATTTGTGTTTCTAAACATAGAAAAGGTGCAGTAAAGTACTGTATAAATGATAAAAAGTGATACAACTGGATAGGGCCCTGGCCATAGGTGGAGATTGCAGGACTGGAAGTTGCTCTGGGTTGAGTCAGTGAGTGAGTGGTGAGTGAATGGAAGGCCTAGGACATTACTGAACACTTTATGAACACCATACATTTATGCTACACTACATTTATTTTATTTAGTTATTTAATTAGGGCTGGGATTACAGGCATGAGCCACTACACCTGGCAGGCTACACTAAATTTATTAAAAATATTTTTCTTTCATCAATAATAAATTAACCTTGGCTTACTAAAACTTTTTACTTTATAAACTTTAAAAATTGAAAAAACTTTTAGACTATTTTGTAATAACACTTAGCTTAAAACACAAACACAATGTTCAACTGCACAAAAATATTTTATTTCTATATATTTTTATTCCATAAGCTTTTTCCTATTATTTTTTTTTTTTTTACTTTTTAAACTTTTTTGTTAAAAACTAAGACACAGACACCACACACGAGCCTAGGGCCGCACAGGGTGAGGATCATTAACATCAATCACAGTCTCCACCTCCACATGCTGTCCCACTGGAAGGTCTGCAGGAGCAATAACGCACATGGCGCTGTCATCTCCTATGACAACACTGCCTTCTTCTGAAATATCTCCTGAAGGACCTGCCTAAGGCTATTTTACAGTTAACTTTTTGTTGTTGTTGTTTTCTTTTTTTTTTTTTTTTTTTGAGACGGAGTCTCGCTCTGTCGCCCAGGCTGGAGTGCAGTGGCCGGATCTCAGCTCACTGCAAGCTCCGCCTCCCGGGTTTGCGCCATTCTCCTGCCTCAGCCTCCCGAGTAGCTGGGACTACAGGCGCCCGCCACCTCGCCCGGCTAGTTTTTTGTATTTTTTAGTAGAGACGGGGTTTCACTGTGTTAGCCAGGATGGTCTCGATCTCCTGACCTCGTGATCCGCCCGTCTCGGCCTCCCAAGGTGCTGGGATTACAGGCTTGAGCCACCGCGCCCGGCAACTTTTTGTTGTTGTTGTAAGTAGAAGTATGTTCTAAAATTATGATAAGGCCCAGCACGGGAGCTCATGCTTGTAATTCTAGCACTTTGGGAGGCTGAGGCAGGAGGGCTGCTTGAGCATAGGAATTCAAGACCACCTGGGCAACATGGAGAAACCCTGTTCTCTACAGAAATAGAAAAATTAGCGAGGTGTGCTGGTGAGGGCCTGTAGTCCCAGCTACTTGGGAGGTTGAGGTGGGAGGATTGCTTGAGCCCAGGAGATCGAGACTGCAGTGAGCCCTGATGTGCTACCGCGTTCCAGCCTGGACAACAGCAAGACCTTGTCTCAGAAAAATAAAATACAATAAAATAATGATAAAGAGTACAGTAAATACATAAGCCAGTAACATAGTCATTTATCATCAAGTGTTAGGCACCATACATCATTGTATATGCTACACTTTTACATGACTGGTAGTGGAGTAGGTTGGTTTACACCTACTCACAAACACGAGTACTGCATTTGACTTAACGAACAACTATTATGTCACTAAGCGATAGGAATTTTTCAGCTCCATGATAATCTTATGGCACCACTGTCATGTGTAAGGTCTGTCGTTGACCAAAACGCCATCATGTGGTGCATGACTGCATATACTATAACTCTGTTGCTAAGGACTTTACATACAGCTTCACTGAATCTTCATAACCGTGAGAAATAGATGAGAAAACTGAGTGGTTAAGGACGTGGCTAAGGTCACACAACTGGAACACAGCACAGCCAGGATGCAAATCCAAGATGTCTGACCACGCCCTAGCACTGAGGTTCTTAGGCAAGATACTGTTCTTCCGCTTAAGGAACCTGCAGTCCAGTGGACGATCTACAATAGAAAACTGCCAGCCACAGGCGTACCCATGAGGCTTAACTCAAATTCCTAATGAAAGGAATGTTTAAGTTGAGATCCGAAGGATGAGATGGAGGGGAGGGGCTGTGAGCTTCAGAGTGTCAAATAAATTGCAGGTGTTACAAACACGAATGAGCAAGCCATCCTCATAAAAAGGGAAGCTTGCAAATTCACTGGTACTGTGAATACAGTGCTCACTTCTACACAGACACAGAGCCTAAACAACAGTCAAACCAAATTTCTCAAGATTCTTCAAAGAAACCAAACAGAAATTCTCTCTATATATACTCAGGAAAGAAAACAGTAAAGTTTTCTGGAAATAAAATAACTATAAATAGGCACCACAGTCAATATATACCTAGTGGCAAAAGTCAAGGCCATGTCTAGCTAAATGTAGACAGTCCTCAACTCCCCACAAACTCTGTCCTTATTACAACTTTGCCTTAGTCCCTGGGAGCAGGAAAAATGTTTTCTCTATCTTCCCAAGTCTACACAAAGCCTGTCACTCAGCTGTCGCTCAATAAATCTTTAATAAGTACATCAATTCCCAGCATTCCCCTTACTGGATTGAATTTCCAGCACTTTCTGAGGACTTATAGCTGAGAAAAAGCACACACGACAAAGCTGAGGGATATGGCCCCAAACTTTTTTTCTTCTCTTTCCTTCCCTTGCCCCAAGAGGCGAACAAAACCTCAGTCCTAAACATTTTTCAATTGAGTCTAAATAAGAGTTGGAAACACAAAATTAACTTTTACCATTGTGAAGATTTTGCTTGAAATGAATGTTCTAAAGGTTTTGCCAAAATGTCTCTTTAATTTACTCCAAGTAACCCTGCCAATCGATTTAACAATGTTTTCACACGTGTTTATGTCATAAGGGTACCATCCAACCTCTAGTGGCGTTGTTAAGGGACACAGTGCACCATGGTTACTTTGCTTTTATATTCTTGGGTAAACATGTTGACCAGTCAAAAAGCCACATTTGAAAACTAAAACACAGCACACAAGATCAAGCCCAGAAGGGTTAAAATGGAAAACTGATACAAGTTTCCTAACAGAAATTCTGAGGCCTCCCTACTACAGGAATTCTTTGAGCTTTAGTAAGTTCTCTGATCTGCTCTGAAAACCTCTCCTCCTAGGTCAAGTCCCATTCCCGATTTCAATTGCCTTATACTGACACTTTGTTACAATTCAGTTTCCAAATTCCACTGGCACAGAGGGCTCCCCTCTCTTGATGCCTTCTGACAGCCCATAACTGAGTCAAGCGACAGCTGGGAAACCAATCTCCTTACAAAGTTCCCAGGCACCCCGGGCTCTCTTTGTACAGACGCAATTTACAGTTTACGATGCTTTGTTCCATTGTGAAAAAAACCATGAAACCAAAAACCTCAGTAAGGCAGCAACATTAAGGAACTGCTGTCCTGTACTCCGGCACTAGCTCTAGCTTGTGGATAGAATCATCTGAAAGAGAAGAGATGGGCAGATTTTACATACACGAAGGCCCAACTTCATTATATTCAGATTTTTCAACTATCTTATGAAAGTAACACTATGAACACACCATCCTCAAAGCTGCCCTCAGAACGCAGAGTTCCCTAGTGGTGACAGGCAGAAAGCTGCCCATGTTCTCTCCCAACTTTATGTGGCCCATAGCTCTCATCTGTGGATAAGGGAATACAGAGGCTTGTTCCGAGATAAAATCCAAAATTCTTGGCTTCATTACCAATAAACCCTGCTGAGATTATTCCACATGCATCTCTATAAAAAGCAGCATTCATCATACCCACACTCGACATTCTCCCAGAGAGAAGTACTAAGAATATGACTGAAATTCCACACTGGAGTGCCTCCCGTAACTTATATTCAAGAAATAGTACAGCTGATTGCCTGGGAATTTGCATGAAGAACGAAATACCAAAGTAATAAAATGCAGACCAATTCATAGACAGCTAGATCTTTCTTCACATCTGCAAAAAATAGACTCATCATCTCGTGGGGCCAAACACAGTATCATCTAGTGGATGCCGGAATAAAGATGAGGCCTGTACTTGGCTCTGAGTTTATTAATCCAAACAAGACTTTGACTGTCAGCATTCTGCAGTTTTCCTGATGGAGAAATCAGGCACCGAGGGCATAGTACAGGCAAGTCACAGTGAGTGTGGAGCAGGTGCCAAGGGCCACTGAATTCTGATTTATTTGGGATCAGTGGGAGGAAGGGAGCAAACGAATGAAATTTAAACATCACTGGCTTGGCCGGAGCTTTTCTGTCGCAGCCTCTGTAAGGGTGCCTGAACAAAGGCTCTGTGTCTAGCGCCCAGCACCGTGCCTGGCACAAAACAGGATATCAGTAAATATTTGGAATCCGTGAATAGCAGGTACTTTCATCTGTACATCCCCGAAGCTCCCTCAAGTAAGTTCGTGCATTTCATGCTAGGAGATGGGCACCATCAACCCCATTATATTGGTGGGGAAACAGTGGCTCAAAAGAAGGGACTGACCGACCAAGTCAAGTCAGCAGCAAGGGTCGTGGCCCTAACCACACCACAGCTGCAGGACGCTTAGATCCCAGCCACGCCCACCCACATGCACCACCTCACCTCCTCCGCTGCTTACACGACGCCCCCACCTCGCGCCCCAGTCCCGCCAGGCTGAGGACAAGGCACAGCGTCCTCTCCGCCTCTCCCAGGCCCCAATTCGACACAACCATTCCCCGTCCCCAGTCCCCAGACGAGGAGGGGGTGTAGCCCCTCCACCCCGCACCGCCGCCGCCCCCAGCCCGACCTTTTTGTCCCAGATTTGCAGGGGCTTGCTGCCGATGCTGTAGAGGATGGAGAGGAAGCCGCTCTGGAACGTATTTTTGAACATCTCGCCGGCGGCCTTCTCCTAAGC
Organism: Macaca nemestrina; assembly: GCF_043159975.1. Taxonomy (NCBI): domain Eukaryota; kingdom Metazoa; phylum Chordata; class Mammalia; order Primates; family Cercopithecidae; genus Macaca; species Macaca nemestrina. The sequence goes on from NC_092142.1 coordinate 57,254,614, forward strand.
CGCCCCGGAGCCGAGCTAGGCCCAGGAGTAGATACAGGCACCAAGCGGCGAAGGCACAGCAGCAGGCCGGCCCTGTTCCGAAGAAGGGTGGTTGAGCTCCCGGCCTCCGGATCTGCAGTCACTGATGGCCGGACTCGGACGCGGGAACGCTAAGTCCGCGATCTTCAGCTCCTAAGCTGCGAGCTCAGAACGGAAACCACAACAACTACCGCCCGCGCCGCGGTATTTCCCCGCCTTCAATGGAGGCGGAGGGCCGCCCGTTGCTTAAAACGAATCCCTCCGCCCATCTGAGCCCGCCCCTGGGAGCGCGGGGTCCAATCCCGTTACAAGAACCACGGACTTCCGTTTCGTTGCGCTTGTAAGCCCCGCCTGGTCCCGCCTTCTCCTGAGAAAGAGCTCAGTTGTCAAGGAACTATTTTTCTTGCCGTCGTCGCAGAGAGGCCTTTGGAAAAGCGGAAGGGCACGGAGGGTTCGGCCCTTTGTTGGTGGCGCCTGCGTGGTGTCATGGGAACGTGACGGGGCGGTGAGTGACGTGAGGGGGCGTGACGGCCAGGCCGGTTGGAGTTGCCCGCGCGGGAGAAAAGAGGCTGGGCAGGGAAAGTGGCTTTGAAGAGCTTCTTGGCGTCGGACGGACGCCCAACGAATGCTTGTCGGCCAAGTACAGGATAAGGTTAAAGGGAGCTAACCAATATTGAGCACTAACTTTAATGAGAGCCTAATATACATTCCTGCCTGTCATTATTCACATTGTGGCATGCAGTCAAAGCGACACTCTGAGGAAAATGTATCGCCTTAAATACATTGATTAGAAAATAAGAAAGCCCTGGCCGGGCGCGGTGGCTCACGCCCGAAATCCCAGAGCTTTGGGAGGCCGGGGCAGGGGGATCGCTTGAGTCCAGGAGTTCAAGACCAGCCTGGGCAAAAAAACGAGACCCTTCCTCTACAAAAAAATACAAAAATTAGCCGGGCATGGTGGCGCGCGCCTGTAATTCCAGCTACTTGGGGGTCTGAGGTGGGAGGATCCCTTGAGCCCGGGAGGCAGAGGCTGCAGTGAGCCGAGACCACGCCACTGCACTCCAGTCTGGGCGACAGAGCGAGACCCAGTCTCAAATAAATAAATAAATAATCCTGAACATTAAGATAAAGGCAGAAATTAATAAACAAAATTAAGAAAGTTGAGTTGAACCAACAACTGATTTATTTATTTATTTATTTATATTTGAGACAGGATCTTGCTCTGTCACCTAGGCTGGAGTGCAGTGGTGCAATCATGGCTCGCTGCAGCCTCGATCTCTCCTGCTCAGCCAGTCCTCCCACCTCAGCCTCCAGAGTAGCTGACTACAAGTGTAGGGCACCATGCCTCCCTAAGTTTTTTTTTTGTAGAGACAGGGTTGCACTATGTTGCTCAGGCTGGTCTCAAACTCAGGCTGGTCTGCACTCCAGCCTGGGCAACACAGTCTCTGAAGAACAAAAATAAAAATAAATTAATACGGCCGGGCGCGGTGGCTCACGCCTGTAATCTCAGCACTTTGGGAGGCCGAGGCGGGCAGATCACAAGGTCAGGAGATTGAGACCATCCTGGCTAACACGGTGAAACCTCATCTCTTCTAAAAAATACAAAAAAATTTAGCTGGGCGTGGTGGCTGGCGCCTGTAGTCCCAGCTACTCGGGAGGCTGAGGCAGGAGAATGGTGTGAACCTGGAAGGCGGAGCTTGCAGTGAGCCGAAATCCGGCCACTGCACTCCAGCCTGGGTGACAGAGCGAGACTCAGTCTCAGAATTAAATAAACAAACAAACAAACAAATAAATAATAAAAGAGGGAAAAGAAAAGTCCTTTTTTTTTCCCCTCCTGGACTCAAGCGATCCTCCCACCTCAGCCTCCCCAGTAGATGGGGCTACAGGTACACACACCACACCCAGCTAATTTTTGTATTTTTTGTAGATAGAGGGTTTTGCTATGTTGCCTGGGCTGGTCTCGAACTCCTCGGCTCAAGCAATCCACCTGCCTTGGTCTCCCAAAGTGCTGGGATTACAGGCGTGAGTCACCACGCTCAGCTATCACTATATACTCTGCACTATTGCCTTTATTTCTGATGGGAGGGAAGTTCCATTTTGACTCAGCTTTTTAAAATATATCCTATGAAGAGATTCACCGACTCAGCTTTGATGAGACCCAAATTCTCTGCTTACCTTTACAAATTTTACAAAACCATGTGGACCACTTAAATACATCGCTAAGTCACCTCCCAAGTGCTTGGAAGGGCCAAGCAAGTGAGGGTGCCTGAAGTTTGAGTTTCCTCTGGATGAATATGTCTCCGCTTCTGTCATATCATTCCTTTACTGATACTCTATTCAGTCAGGTTGCTCTTTGCCATTTCCCATAAGTAAGCATTTTCCCACCTAATTTCCTGCCCATACCATTCCCTCCTCCATTTTGTCTGCTTATTCCCAGAAGGCAGGGCTTTCCCTTCAACCCTCTTAAAGTGAGGTAGGCGGCGGGGCGCGGAGGCTCACGCCTGTAATCCCCGCACTTTGGGAGGCTGAGGCAGGTGGATCACCTGAGGTCAGGAGTTCAAGACCAGCCTGACCAATATGGAGGAACCCCGTCTTGACTAAAAATACAAAATTAGCTGGGCGTAATGGCACATGCCTGTAATCCCAGATACTCGGGAGGCTGAGGCAGGAGAATTGCTTCAACCCAGGAGGCGGAGGTTTCGGTGAGGCGAGATCGTGCCATTGCACTCCAACATGGGCAACAAGAGCAAAACTCCGTCTCAAAAACAAAACAAAACAAAAAACAGAGTGAGGTAGGCTCTCCTTTGTACCCCTCAACCACTGGGTCTAGAGGTGGGATGTAGGTCCTCCTTTTTCTTCGTATCTCCTCCCAGACCATTGCCTCTCTCTCATTCCAAACCCCCCCAGCTCCTTTTAAACTCATACCATCAGGCTCCACTACCCACCACCCCTCCCTCATTGCAGCCATCTCAGATCCCTGGGTCATCTCTTGAATATTTAATGCCTGGCCCATTGTCTCTCTCCATGAACAACTATTTCTGATATGTGTGCAACAGCTTCATTGAGATGTAATTTACTTACTAGAAAACTCACCCATTTTAAGTGCAAAATGATTTTTCGTATATTTATTGAATTCTGCAAACACCATCACAAATTTTCCATAACTTTCATCATTTGAAAAAGACTCTCTCATCTAGTTTCTGTCCCTATAGATTTGCCTTTTCTGAACATTTTATCTAAATAGAATTATACAAAATGTGGTCTTTTGTGTCTGTGTTCTTTCACTTAGCATAATGTTTGGAAGGTTCATCCACACTGCAGCAATCAGGACTCTATTCACTTTTGTTGCTAAAGGGCATTCCACTGTATGGCTGTACCACATTTTTGTTTATCCATTCATCAGTTGACAAACATATGGCTCATTTCTACTTTTTGACTGTAAAGAATAAGGCTCTTATGAGGCTGAGCGCAGTGGCTCATGCCTGTAATCCAAGCACTTTGGGAGGCCGAGGCAGGTGGATCACTTGAGGCCAGGAGTTTGAGACCGGCCTGGCCAACATGGTGAAACCCTGTTTCTACTAAAAATACAAAAATTAGCTGGGTATGGTGGCATGTGCCTATAATCCCAACTACTCAGAAGGCTGAGGCAGGAGAATCACTTGAACTCGGGAGGCAGAGGTTGCAGTGAGCTGAGATCGTGCTGCTGCACTCCAGCCTGGGTGACAAAAGCAAAACTCTGTCTCAATAAATAAATAAGGTGGCTATGAACATTCACATATAAGTCTTTATCATGACATATGATATATCTAAGAGTGAAATTACTGGGTCCTATGGCAATTCTATGTTTAACATTTTGAGAAACTACCGAATTGTTTTCCAAAGTGACTGCATCATTTTCCAGTTCCACTAGCAATGTATGACAGTTACAATTTCTCCACATCATCGCCAGCTCCTATCATTGTTTTTGATGACCCAGGACTTCACTCCACCCTAACTACCTGCTCTTGTGGAAAGACCTCTCCCTCAAGCATCCCACTCCACTACCCCTTCCTATTATTATTCAGGCTCCCTTCTCATGTTCTGAGTCCTTGAGGCCTCAAGTTATGCAACATCACTGGGACTTTGAACATACTACTCTCCTATGTTGGACACTCCCTCACCTCTGTCACATCCTCACTTTCCTTTGTCCTGGCTTAGATTTCACAGCCCCTTATTAACTCATTGGTTTGAGTACATCCTCCACAACATTTTCATCCTCTCCTCCTGGTGTGCACATGGATTCATGTGGCAAAACCTAAGCCAGGTTAAATGTGGTTGGGTCTAGTCTGTTTATCCCCAGGCAGTTAGACATGGCTGGAGAAAGATTCACAGCCCTGAGGACTCATCTTGCATCAAATTCATAACCATGGACCTCCAGTGGACACTTAGTGCAGCTCAGCAATTCTCTGACATTTCCTGGGCACTTGCTCTCCGGTATTAGTTTGTTCTCACGCTGCTGGTAAAGACCTACCTGAGACATACCTGGGTAATTTATAAAGAAAAAGACGTTTAATGGACTCACAGTTCCATGTGGCTGAGGCGGCCTCACAATCATAGTGGAAGGTGAAAAGCACATTTTACATAGCAGCAGACAAGAGAGAAATGAGAGCCAAGTGAAAGGGGTTTCCCCTTATAAAACCATCAGATCTTGTGAGACTTATTCACTACCATGAGAACAGTATCGGGGAAATCACCCCCCATGATCCAATTATCTCCCACCGGGTCCCTCCCACAACACATAGAAATTATGGGAGCTACAATTCAAGATGAGATTTGGGTGGGGACACAGACAAACCATAACACTCTCCTTTATCACCTTCCCCTCTTCTCCTCAACTTTCAACGTTTCCCCCAGTGCCTTTCCAATAAATGCCATCTTCCTCCTCCTCTTCTTCTTCTCCTTCTTCCCCATCACTATTATCTATTTTCAAACCTTTTAAATTATTTCAAACAGGAACTCTGTACTCATTAAGGAAGTATGATCTTGCTTCTATTTCACTGAGAAAACTGAAGCAATCAGAACAGGGCTTCCATAGGACCCTTCTGCAAAACACACAACCCAGATGTGTACACGTCCAGGTATGGTGCTTTCCCTCCCATTGCACAGGAGAACCACCTGTGCTATTTAAGGCCAGCCCTTGTACCTGGGCACCAGGTCCCAAAGCCATTGACTCATCACAGATGTTATTCCTGCAACAATGCCCTTGTGCTCCCACACCATCAATTTTCCCTCTGCAGAGGATCATTTCCATAAGTCTATGAACAGCTGTAATATTCCCATCTAAAAATAAATCCCTTCCCTTAGCCCTACCTCTTTCCCCCTACAGCTCAATTTCTCTGCTGCCTTTTATAGCAAAGCTTCTCAAAAGAGTTGTCTTATACTCCCCACTTCTTCTTTTCTCCTGTCCCTACCTCAGTCCATTCCAATCCCATTTCTGCCACACCACTCTTCAAGCTCAGTTCTCATGCTCACAAGTGACCGCCATGTTCGCAAACCCAGCGGCCAATTCTGACACCTCATATGACTTGATTTTTCAGCAACCATTGCTTCCTTCTTCTTGAAATACATTCTTTCCCTGACTTCCAGGCACCATACTCTTCTAGTTACCCCCTTTTATCTTTTCACCAGTCATTCCTTCTTTGTCTTCTTTGCTAGTCCATCCTCATCTCCTCCGTGTCTAAGCTTCACAGGGCTCCAGGTGCCATTTGCAAACTCCACTCTTCCCCAAATCCACTCCCTCTAATATAAGCTAGTCTCATGGCTTTAATAGCTCCCTATATATAAGCTGATTCTTTCCACCCCTATTCCCAAAGTCTATCTCCATTCCCACTGCCCCACTGGGCTCCGTTTGCCTATATCCAACCATCTACTTGACTTCTCCCCTGGGAGGTATCATGGGCATTTGGATCTTAACATGGCCCATACAGAGCTTTACACTTCTCCACCCTCTCCCCTCACACACATCCCACACACAGCCCTTACCCAAGCCTGCTCCACCTCAAGTCTTGCTCATTTTGGTAAATGACAACTTGATTCCTTGCTGAGGCCCAACGCCTTGGAGTCAGTTCAAGCTCCACTTTTTCCTCACAGCCCACATCAGCAAATTCTACAGCTCTACCTTCAAAATATCTTCCCAATCTAATCACATCCCTACCTTTATTTTTTATTTTTATTTTTATTTTTCTGAGACGGAGTCTTGCCCAGTTGCCCAGGCTGGAGTGCAGTGGAGTGCACTGCAAGCTCCACCTCCCGGGTTCACGCCATTCTCCTGCCTCAGCCTCCCGAGTAGCTGGGACTACAGGCGCCTGCCACCTCGCCCGGCTAATTTTTTTTATAAGTTTAGTAGAGACAGGGTTTCACCATGTTAGCCAGGATGTTCTCAACCTCCTGACCTCGTGATCCACCCACCTCGGCCTCCCAAACTGCTGGGATTACAGGCGTGAGCCACTGCACCCAGCCCAGGCATTTCTTTATAGCATCGCAAGAAGGACTAATGCAGCCCCCCTCCCCTGTACACCTGAGACAGTCTCCTCCTGATGGCTCACAGCCACTCTTGCCATCCTGTAGTCCACTCTCCACATGGCAGCCAGAAGGATCCCCTTAGTAGCTCTTTGCTCTAATAGCTACTCATTTTGCTAAGAATAAAACTCAGGCTCACACCTATAATCCCAGCACTTTGGGAGGCCAAGGTGAGCAGATTGTTTGAGCCCAGGAGTTTGAGACCAGCCTAGGCAACATGGTGAGACTCCGTCTCTACAAAAAAAATGCAAAAATTAGCCGGGCGTGGAGGTGCACACCTGTAATCCCAGCTACTCAGGCTGAGGCACAAGAGTCACTTGAACCCAGGAGGCGGAGGTTGCAGTGAGTCAAGATTGTGCCACTGCACTCCAGCCTGGGTGATGGAGTGAGAAATATATATGTATATAATATTATTATATATATTATATATAATATGTATTATAATGTATATAATACAATTATATATTATAACATAATAGTTTTATATATTATATCTAATATATTAGATATAATTATATATTATATATTATATATTATATATTATATATTAGATATAATTATATATTATATATTAGATATTAGATATAATTATATCTAATATATTAAATATAATATATATTAGATATAATTATATATAATATATTAAATATATATTAGATATAATTATATATAAATGTGTGTATATAAAATATTAAAAATATTTTTTAAAAGTATGTAAATATAAAAAATATATGAGTGTATATATACATACATACATATATACACACACATACATACATATATACACATATTAAAAAAAAAAATCCTTACTCTGGTCTCCTCCATCTTGTTCCCTGAAGCTACTTTGGCCTTCTCTCCCACATCCTTCTCCTCACACACTCCTCCCTCAGTGTTGCCTGCACCCTGTACCCCTCTCTCACTGGGCTTCCCTCTGCCTCTGCCCCTGCCCCGGCTGGTCCTGCTCCGCCGGCTCACTCCTTTCCTCACTCAGAGCTCCACTCAGGCACTGTCTGTGTTAGCTCCCTAGGGATGCCACAACAAATGACCACAACCTGAGTATGGTGGCAACTGAACAAAATAAAATTAAAGTAAAATTAATTCAAAATAAAATGTAAATGTAAAATGACAACTATGTAATCTCTCACAGTGCAGGAAGCTAAGAAGTCCAAAATCGAGGTGTTGATTGGGCCATGCTCCCTCTGAAGGCTCTGGGGCAGCGTCCTTCTTTGCTTCTTCCTGGCTTCTGGTGGCCCCCAGGCATTCCAATCTGGTTGGCTTGTGGGAGCGTCATTCCAATTTCTGCCTCCATCTCCACATGGCCACCTTGTCTCTGTGCCCTCTCCTCTCATTATAAGGATACTCAGCATTGGATTTAGGGCACATCCTGAATCCAGCATGACCTCATCTTGAGATCTTTGACTAATTACATCTGCAAAATCCTTTCCAAATAAGGTCACATTCTGAGGTTCTGGGTGGACATGAATTTTGGGGGGATATTACTCAGCCCACAATACTACTTTACTGGAGAGGATGTCTTTGACAACCCAGTCTTAAAAACAGCACCCCCTCCACACCCTACCGATGCTTGTTCTCCCACTGCTCTGGCTGATTCTTTTTCATTGCACTTATTACCACTTGACAGTCTAAATAGTTATTTGCTTATTGTCTGTCTTGCCCATCACTCAGTTCTGAGCTTCTGGGAGAAAGAATTTGGTCTGTCTGGCTTATAGATGTATTCCCAGTGCTCGAGCCTATTGCTTGCATTTTTAAGTGGGTATGTAGTATGTGTTGAATCAGTGAATCAGACTCACAGGCTTGGGGCTCTTGGCCACTGAAGGTGCAGCACAAGCTCTGTGTCTCCCGGTCTCTGCAGCTCCAGACCCACACAGTCCATAGAGCCCCTCCTCAGCTTGGAATCCAGGCTCACTGAGCCCATTTGCCTACCCACAAAAGCTCCGTGGTCTCTTATTGGGTTGTGTTGTTCTTGCAACTTTCTCTCAGTAACTATGCATTTTCTGGACACAGTGGCTCACACCTATAATCCCAGCACTTTGGGAGACCAAAACAGGAGGATTGCTTGAGCCCAGGAGTTCAAGACCAGCCTAGTCAATGTAATGAGACCTTGTATCTACACAAAAATAAAAAATTAGCCTGGCATGGTGATGCACGCCTCCTGTAGTCCCAGCTACTCAGGAGACTAAGGAGGGAAGATCACCTGAGCCTGGGAGGTGGAGGCTGTAGTGAGCTACTCCAGCCTGGGTGACAGAGTGAGACTGTCTCAAAAAAGAAAAAAAGAGGCTGGGCACGTTGGCTCATGACTGTAATCCCAGCACTTTGGGAGGCCAAGGCAGGTGGATCACAAGGTCAGGAGTTCGAGACCAGCCTGGCCAAGATGGTGGAGCCCTGTCTCTACTAAAAATACAAAAATCAGTCAGGCGCGGTGGTGGGTGCCTGTAATCCTAGCTACTCAGGAGGCTGAGGCAGGAGAATTGCTTGAACCTGGGAAGCAGAGTTGCAATGAACTGAGATCACATGCTGCACTCTAGCCTGGGTGACAGAGCAAGACTCCGGAAAAAAAAAAAAAAGAAAGAAAAGAAAAAAGAAAAGAAAAGAGAAAGAAAGAAAGAAAGAAAGAGAGAGAGAGAGAGAGAGAGAGAGAGAGAGAGAGAGAAAGAAAGAAAGAAAGAAAGAAAGAAAGAAAGAAAGAAAGAAAGAAAGAAAGAAAGAAAGAAAGAAAGAAAGAGAAAGAAAAAGCCAACAGCACAGATATCTCAATTGGTTCGGCTTACACAATTTTGAAAAATAAAGAAATCACGAAAAATAAAGTTAAGCAAACTTTCCATTTGATGGGTGCTAAAACTGCTGTGCCCAGATCAACTATAGAGAAGAACAGAGCTTTCAATGGCAATTTTAAATAAGTGGGATCAAGAATCTGAAGCATTTCTTCAAAAAAAAAAAACTGCAACAGGAGATGACACATGGGTTCACCAGAATGATCCTGAAGACAAAGCACAAAGCAGTGGCTACCAAGAGGTGGAAGTGATCTGGCCAAAGCAAAAGTAGACCAGTCGAAGGTCATGGCAACAGTTTTTTGGGATGCTGAAAGTATTTTGCTGTTATCTTTCTGGAGGGCCAAAGAATGATAACATTTGCTTCCTATGAGAGTGTTTTGAGTAGGTTACCCAGAGCTTTAGCAGAAAAATGCCTGGGAAAACTTCACCAGAGACTCCTTCTCCACCACAATGCTCCTGCTCACTCCTCATGAAAAACGAGGGTAATTTTGCAAGAGTTTCAACAAGAAATCATTAGGCATCCATCGTACAGTCCTGATTTAGCTCCTTCTGACTTCTTTTTGTTTCCTAATCTGACAAACTCTTTAAAGGGCACCCATTTTTCTTCAGTTAATAATGAGGCTGGACACGGTGGCTCATGCCTGTAATCCTAGCATTTTGGGAGGCCAAGGCGGGTGGATCATCTGAGGTCAGGAGTTCAAGACCAGCCTGGCCAACATGGCGAAACCCCGTCTCTACTAAAAATATAAAAATTAGCCGGGCATGGTGGCACACATCTGTAATCCCAGTGCTTGGGAGGCTGAGGCAAGAGAATCACTTGAACTTGGGTGGCAGAGGTTGCAGTGAGCCAAAATCATGCCAGTGCACTCCAGCCTGGGCAACAGAGGGAGACTCTGTCTCTAGATAAATGAATAAATCAAGCAAGCAAGACTACATTGGCATGGTTAAATTCTCAGGACCCTCAGTTTTGTTTTGTTTTGTTTTGTTTTGTTTTTTTGAGACAGAGTCTCACTGTGTTGCCCAAGCTGGAGTTCAGTGGTGCAGTCTTGGCTCACTGCAACCTCCACCCACCAGGTTCAAGTGATTCTCCTGCCTCAGCCTCCTGAGTAGCTGGGATTACAGGCACGTGCCACCACACTGACTAATTTTTTTGTATTTGTAGTAGAGGCGGGGTTTCACCGTATTGGCCAGGCTGGTCTCGAACTGCTGACCTCAAGTAATCCACCCGCCTCAGCCTCCAAAGTGCTGGGATTACAGGCACCTGCTACCACACCTGGCTAATTTTTTGTATTTTTAGTAGAGGCGGGGTTTCACCATATTAGCCAGGATGGTCTCGATCTCCCGATCTCGTGATCCACCCACCTTAGCCTCAAGACCTTAATGTATTAAATTTATGAGTGTAGATTTAGGTTAGTATTTGAATGCTTAGGAAGATTTCATCAGATTTTAGGCCTTTCATATTACTGGAAGTGTGTGCAAATCAAACAGTTTAAATGTGTAATTTAAACAGTTTAAAATGGCCAAGGAAACTAGATTAAGTGTGCAAGCAATTTTTTCATTGTAATTCATTAAGTTTTGAACTAATTGAACGTTAAAGATTAAGCATTTCTATCTATATACAAAATCAACTTGTTTGTAGCTATAACAAGATTTATAAACTGATCTTAAAGACATGAGGCAAATTAGATATTTAAATGTACAGCTTTAATAACTATTGTTTAAAACACCAGTAACCGTAAGCATCCCTTTCAGTGCACAAAAGCCCTAGTCAGATGCCAACACCCAGTGGACAGTGTCTGTTCATGTTAGTCCAAGCCCAGAAATTCAGAGCATCTGCCCTGGAGACACGACGGGCTTGCCACACACTGGAAGGCAGAGTTGACTCCCCGTGTCTCTTTTCTGATGGTGATGGGGATGGGGATGCGGAGGTATAGCAGTGAGGTGAGGAGCTGTAGCCCTTAGCTGGGAGCAAAGATGGAAGGGTGCCCTGAATGACTGGAGTGTCTAGCTGGCAAAGGACAACTGTATCCCAGCCAGTGATAGCCATTGAGCCTATCAGGAAGAGTCATGGTGGGCAGATGAGGTTCCTGCTCATCTGAGAGTGGAGTCTAAATGGGAGCCTGTGAGGCCCTGCACGTTACTATTATTAAAAAAAAATTAATTTTAGGCTGGACCCAGCGACTCACACCTATAATCCCAACATTTTGGGAGGGTGAGGGGGGAAGATCGCTTGAGCCCAGGAGTTTGAGACTAGCCTGGGAAACATAGCAAGCCCTTGTCTCTATTAAAAACTTTAAAAAAATTAGCTAGGCGTGGTGGTGTGCGCTTGTAGTCCCAGCTACTCAGGACTCTGAGGTGGGAGGATCATTTAAGCCCAGGAGGTTGAACTGCAGTGAGCTACGATTACACCACTGCACTCCAGCCTGGGCAACAGAGCAAGACCCTGTCTCAAAATGAACTTTTAACTGTACATACAATCAAATGTACTCTTTTTTAGGTGTAAAGTTTTGACAAGGGCACCAAGTCAAATAACCACCACCACATTTAGGACACAGAACAATTCCATCATCCCCGAAATGACCTCATACTTATGTTTTGTAGTCATCCCTAACCCTTGGCAACCACCAATCTGTTCTACATGGATCTGGCTTCTTCGCTTAGCACAATGCATTTAAGATGCACATTATTTTAACAGCCTGTAGAATAATATTCTGAAAAAGATTGTTCATCCATTCTGCCACCCGGCCCCTTATAGCCAGAGCTATTTTAAAACATGCTGGTCCTCAGCATGCTTTTTTTTTTTTTTTTTTAAAGCAGGAGCTCACTCTGTCACCCAGGCTGGAGTGCAGTGGCGTGATCATAGCTCACTGCAACCTCAAACTCCCGGCCTTAGGCGATCCTCCCACCTCGGCCTCCCAAAGTACTGGGACTACAGGCATGAGCCACCGTGCCCTGCCGTTGTGCTTACTTATGAAATCTTTCCCATGGCATTTCAAATACATTAAAATGCAACAATTTTTCATATTTATGTTTTTTCTTCTGTGATTTTTGAGAAGAGTCCTTAGAATTTGCTTTTGAAATTATCTGGGGCCGGGCGCAGTGGCTCAAGCCTGTAATCCCAGCACTTTGGGAGGCCGAGACAGGTGGATCACGAGGTCCGGAGATCGAGACCATCCTGGCTAACATGGTAAAACCCCGTCTCTACTAAAAAATACAAAAAAAAAAAAAACTAGCCGGGCGGGGTGGCGGCGCCTGTAGTCCCAGCTACTCGGGAGGCTGAGGCAGGAGAATGGCATGAACCCGGGAGGCAGAGCTTGCAGTGAGCTGAGATCTGGCCACTGCACTCCAGCCCTGGAGACAGAGCGAGACTCCGTCTCAAAAAAAAAAAAAAAAAAAAAAAAAAAAAGAAATTATCTGACAATTCTGTGACTCTTCACTAATTTATCATGAGAAAAATATTTTTAAAAGCAAATATTGAATTTAATGAGCGACACAAGGCTGTACATTAAGACATTTAATTCCACTTATTAATATTTACTTTCAACTTTCTTAGGTTAGAGCCAACATGTTTTCTTTCTTCAGGTCTCAAACATTTCTATAGTCCCCTAGAAAGCTGAGAGGCTGCGGACACTGTGCTCCACGTGCTTGATAGAGGCCTGCAAGAATTCCATGGCCAAAGTCATCACAGCTCCAGCCTGCACCAGTGAGGGAAGGGACGGGAGGCTGCTTTCTAGAATCATAAGAATACCCTTTCTAAAAAACATCATATAGCATAATTATTTTTAAAGATTTCATTCCACATACATACTGTCCAAAAATGTATGTGCAAATTTGTTTATTGCAGCAATACTGGTAATACTGAAAAATGAGGAACAATCCAAAGTGTATGAATAACAGATTGATTCAACTGTGGTGTATCACACAATGGTAAACCATGCAGCCACGTAAAGGGATGAGGTAGATTTATACATGCTAATGCAGTAAGGTGGAATGCACTAAGTGGAAATACAAGTTGCAGAATAAGAATGCATAGTCTGATTATAATTTATGTAAAAATGAAAATTATAATTTTAAAATAGTGCATTGGAAAAAAATGGGAAGATAAACACGAAATTTAATGGTGATTACCTCTAAGGGAGGAAGAGGCTTTCGTGTGAGCATGGGGTGGGTGTGTGTGTGTGTGTGTGTGTGTGTGTGTGTGTGTGTGTGTGTGTGGCTGGGGGCGGGGGCTTTCGTTATTTACTTCTCTGTAAGCATTTGAATTTTTTTGTTGTTGTTGTTTCTTACCACAAACATATATTACTTTGGTAATCAGGAAAATGCAATCAATATTGTTTAGAACACAACCAGGACCACTGGGAGATGAGAGGTGATGTTCTCAATCTCCAAGCACATTGAGGAGGAGCTGAAGACGGTTTTCGTGTTATTAAGTGTTAGGACATGTCCCCTGCTTTCAAAAGTCAAAACAACCTACTCAAAAATCACCTCCTTTCCCTTTTTTCTACAACCACATACTTTCTCAACTCCACCATAATCACCCACAAAACTGAAAATTATTTGTCAAACATGATTTCCACATGGAGCAGTTAAAGAGAGCCTTGGTTGAGGGGGGAAATTGGAGGAGGGAGCTATGGTTCCAAGTTCTACATGACATCTCAAGATGCAAGCCAATCAAATGATTCTATTCGAATAAGACCCTCCATGTCCGGAAAAGACCTCAAATGGCAGTAAGTCATGCTAAGTAGCACAGATACGTGCTGTGGAGATAAACATGCACGCACAAAGCATGTTCCTAGGTACAACAAGGTACAAGGTACAACAAAATAAAAGTATTGTGATGCCGTCCCAGAGATCTGGGAGACTCACAGAAATTTGCACAGTCTTGAGTCACAAAGGGCCCCACGAGACAGCCAGCTTGAGAAAATTAGGCCAGTGATGGGGCTGGAAAGCACTAAGTCTATCTGCTTGGTGTCCCACGGGTGGTGGTCTATGGGTCCTCACCTGCTGGTGTCCAAAGGGGATGCAGTCTCAAGCTCCCACACCTGAGCAACAGCTTAGATGCCACAGAAGCTGGTCCAAAGGACACCATGATGCTGTGGTGGCCCTGAAAGGGGCCTCTTTGCTTTCCTCCACAGTCACTTAAAAAACTGTGAACATCCACACTCGGGTGCCCACCGTGGGCCAGAACTAGCTGCAGAGGAGAGAGAATGTTGTGTGGACCAAGTTGCTTTTGTGGAGACCCAGCTGGTGCGCCATCCAGTGGCTTGGGTGTCTAGATCTGCCCATAGCTTCTGCTGTCCCCCAGGCAGTGGGAGGACACAAACCAGCAGCCAGGACAAGGTCATGGCCACTGTTTTCACCTGCCCTGACACCGCTGTCTCGAGCTGAGGACCATGGGAGCCAGTGAAGTCTCATTTGTAGCACTGAGTTTCTCCCGTTTAACAAATACAACCAGTGCTTCCGTTCTAGCTCCCCGAGTATCCGCTTTTCCTTCCAGCTCATGGATGCTTCAGAACGTGTGGTCAGAAGCAGCCCTCAGATCAGAGACCCCGACCCCTCTCCTGCCTCAGGACAGCAGACTCAACAAGCCTCCGAGATGGGGCCTTTCTTCAGTAGCGGGTGCTCGGGGGACAGGATTGAGATGGGATGAAATGTGGAGACGGGAGCAAAGGGGCAACCAAGAAAGGGCCAAGGCATCTCCCTGCATTCTCAGGAGGCGACTCTTCTTTGAAGGAGAGGCCAGGGAGAATGCTGGTCAGTGGGAATGTGTCCAAGGCAAGGCCCCGCTTTCCTGGCTGAGTCTACTTCAGCCATCCATGTTGTCCCCATTCCTAAGACGGGTTCACTGTGTACCTCTTACCACTCACCTCTGGAAGAGAGTCCTTACAAACGGGCCCTCCTTGGCTGAGTGTGGTTGCTCACACCTCTATGTAGTCCCAGCACTTTAGGGGGACGAGGAGAGAGGATCACTTGAGTCAAGAGTTTGAGACCAGCCTGGGCCACATAGCGAGACCCTGTTTCTACAAAAAAACTTAAAACTTGTCAGGTGTGGTGGCATCCACCTGTAATCCCAGCTGCTCAGGAGGCTGAAGCAGGAGGATCACTTGAGGCCAGGAGGCCGAGGCTGTAGTGCTCGAGCTATTGTTGCACCACTGCACTCCAGCCTCGTGACAGAGCAAGACCCTGTCTAAAAACAAAAATGAAACCTGGCCCGCCTTGCCCCAGAGACCTCCCCTGCTTCATCTGGTTAGAACCTGGCACAAATGCACTTTTGTCTCGTCCTGAGTCACAAGTCTCAGTTCATGACCCTTTCCATACTGAAAACTCTCCATACGTTTCTTTTAAAACCTTTTATTCAATAATATATACTTTTAAAATAATAATATGTAACTGCCGCCATGCCACATACTGCCCCCGTCCCCCCACTGTGGAGTCTGTGGTCAGCTAGTTAGCGTGGTTTGCTGGAAAAACAGGCGGCCACGGGACGAGCTGAGGGGCTCTGGGAGCAACAGTAACCAACAACATTCTGCATACCCTTCACATTCCCCATGCTTTCTGGGTCGGGAAGAAGTCAACAGGAAGCCAAAGGCAAGTGAGCCTTTTACATTCGGAAGTGAGGTTTGATATACGGTGGTGGGCTGCCCTTCGCTTGGTCTAGTTCGTGCTCGCCAAACCTGCCACCGTTTTGTGTCTGCTCACGGAACGTGATCTCTCTATACGCGTTAAGACGTTTGATTTGGTTCTTGTTCTGCTTATGGAAAAGTGGGAGAACCGCAACAGACCTGGGGAAAGAGACGGGAGGAGGGAAAGACGTCATTAATCAACCTGAGCGGGCGAGGGGAGGCCTCCATGTGCGGGAGGGCCTGCGCTAGAATGCAAGCTCGGCCTTCCCATGCCACTTGGTGGAGAACCCTGCGAGAACTCGCTGAGTTCAGGTTTCCAACAGTACCCTCTGCCTTCCTCTTCTGATTATCATGACAGAGATGGTCTCTAGCACGGCCTTCCGTCACAGGAAGGGTGCTCTGGGCACCACGTGTGTTGTGACCCACTCTTCTACCCTACCCCATCCCTCGGATCCAGGGCGCTGATGGAGAAGGCTCGGAGACTCTTGACCATCCTGTGCCAGTCAAGCTACAAATTCAGCAGTCAGCTCTAGGTCCCCCTCAGACCTGACCTGATTATCTGAGGTGTCTTAGGACTAAGATGGGGTCTGTATTTACTCAGAAAAAGGGCTGAATCCACTAATAAACAAAGAGCAGTAAGTGAGCTCAAATATTTTTAACTCTCCCCTGGAAACAGCTAGCTGCCTGGCATGGCCTGAAAACCTCATTTCTCCTTCCAGGTCCAGCAGAGCAAGTGGGTGGTGAGATGCCGGCAGCGGAATTCTAGAAGCAGTGCCTCCCAGAACAGCACTACAGTACTGAGAAAGGACTGTACACCGGGGAAGCTGTCACACACACAAAATTATTTCATGAAAACTTTGTTTGGGTAAAGGAAGGGTTCCACTGCGTAGTATTTGAGAAGGGCTGCGTGGTGCATAAGGTTAAGAAAGAAATGACTATATTTGCCTTTAAACACTTCAGCTGATTCCAAGCACTCCACTTCAGAGGATCAGTGAGAAGAAACTACACTAATTAAAGACACCACCACCTGCCAAATAATAGCGTTGTGCTGCAAGGAATGGGGCTAGGGAGAGTGTTTCACAAAGGCAGAACACCGGGCCACAAGGTTAAAGTCATGCACTAAAACAGTCAATCCCAAGAAGCAGGTGTCTGAGTGGCGCGTCTCAGAAGCAAGTACATAAAAACGGAGCACTCCCACCAGGACACCACTCTAGCCCCATTTCTGCCAAAGGAAAGTTTTCACATCAAGGTGTAACACACATCTTTGGAGTTCAACGTTTATGCCTCCCCACTCCCCAAAGAGACAGGAAATACAAGTTAAGGTCCTCATAGCAATAGTTTGTCTCCCACTTGGGAAAGCTGGTTATTGTCAACATTTTTATTTAAGAAAACAGGATTTAACATGGCATTTTTCTTCCCTCTAAGGGCAGCAGCACATAAATCATACATCAGTCATCCAGTGATACAAAGAGGTGGCCAATTGTGTCTGAAGTAGTCACTTGTAAAGGATCATAACCCAGGCAGTGTTGCTTTTCTGCAAACAGAAGGAAACAGAAGGCTCCATGGTCCTTGAAGATTATCCAAGTTTTCCACTAGTTGTCAAGATTTCTGTCCCAACCTCTTAGTCACCATTTACAGCAAGAAGAGCCAGCAAGTGAAAAACTGTTAATTTATTGATTCAAAGTTTTTTTTTCTTTTTAAAAAACAATCCCCAATACATGCAGTTCAGGGTTAAGTATCACATTTGTAGCACACTGTTGAGTCTCAACACAAAAATATGCAACACCTGTATAATCCCATCACATCTTTTTCCAGCCTCTCCAATACCTAGTTGGGGGTGTTTCCATTTACACATCCACATAGCTTAGAAGCATGTTATTAGCGGTTGATCTGGCCCGATGCTTCTCTGCCACCTCCCCTGCCCTGGTCTCCACCGTGGGGTTATTTTTTTCTAAAGGCAGGATGTTACTCAGTCTTAATTTATTAAGGTCACTGACAAACTTTGGCTTCTTGTGTGCTCATGTGGTCCCTGCTTTTGCTTTCGGAAGGGTTTATATTGAAACGACTGTGACTCTGATCAGTTATTATCCCCTCGTTTATTTGTAGGAAATAAGTTTGCTTGTTCCTGTGGGTGCTCACACAGTAACACAGGTTCCTAAAGTAATCATTTAATCTGAACTGGCATTAAAGGAAACTGTTAACTGGGCTCTCTTAGATCTACTTCAGTTCATATAAAAAAACTCTTCCAATTGTTGCGTGTGTCTCAAAGTAGTTCTGCTTCCATCCTTATCAACAGAGCACCTGGGAGAACCTAAGTCATTTCCCTGAGTAGGCACAGACCATGAGCCCCGCAGCACTCAGCTCTCTCTGGGACTCAGCACCTGACTCGAGAGCACCACCTTTCAGTCCACTGGGACCAATCCAGCGGGCAGCGCCCTCCCCAGGGTGCATTCCAGAACATAAACTTGGTACCCTCTGATTTATCCCCTCAAGAAGTACATTTCCTCCTCAAGAGCTACCTTTAGATGGTTTTTCTTATTGGTCCCTTTTAACAGCCCCTCCCCTAGCCACTCTCTTCAAGTCCCCCAACGATTACGAGTTTGTCTGTCTCCTCTAATCTGTCAGTCTGAGAGCACCTTCCTCTCTGCAAGGGAACACATTTGCTTTAAGCCTTGTGAGTGCTGACATGTTACAGAATGTCTGGGAGGAGGCCCGGCTGAGTGACTGGTGTTTAAGTGCCTCAATGAATGACATCAGCACTTCTCTAGTTGACGAGAAGGCCCAGGAAAGCTTGGTCTGCATCATACACTCAATAGCTTCTCCTACCCAGCCACCTACCCTGCCTACAGGGATAGGATGAAAGCAAGGCCAGCTGACAGCATCCAGGGGAGAGTGAACTGCCACCACACCAGAGGTGCAAATGTGACTCAGCACTTCATGAGTTCTACTCTCACCATGGGATTTCTCAGCAGAAGCAAACCTTGCAGTTAGGCTCACTTGTAGCCAACAAATGATATAGCCATCTGGATTTGGCATAGGAACCTTTTGTTCTCACCATACCAGGTCTATGTTCTTGAACATAGGCAGTACCTGAGATGATAGTATAACACTACCCTGTTCCCCACATTTTTTGCTTTTCTTTAGGAAATAATTAAGTCCTTATCATAGGCACTTTTAACCTGTTTAAGATAATGAAGCAAACAAATGAAAAGTACTGAGATGAGTTTAAGGAAGAATATGCTAACTGAAAAAGATACTGGGTGCGTACATTTACCATGGTTTAGTCTAAATATTAGACACACAGACACACACACAGACACACACACCCCCCTTTTGGAACTCTCCAAGACCATCTCCGAATCTAGGTAAATAGTCTTAAATTTTTGGGGAAGCTAGGTTTGGAAACAAAAATGGTTTTTGGAGACAGGAAAAGAGACGGTCTGAAACTGGACTCACTTCAGTTTGGAAAAGAATGGCGTAGGTGCCAAGACCAGACCCAGGAAGGGGTGAGCCTTTCAAGCCCAGTTATGGTCTAAGTCTAAGGCATGAAGAGAGGTAAAAGTCCAGGTGCTGGAAAAGCAAGCTGTGTGCTTAAAAGAAGAATGCCTGTGTCAAAGTTGCAGTTACAAAACCCTAGGACAAGGCAGGCAGGTGGTGTCTGCACCTACATCACCGTCAGAGAGAGAGGCAGAGGTCAGTCACCTGACTCTTCTCCTCCAGGTACTTTTATTACCTTTGGGGGACCCACGGGAAAGGAATGGGGTTACCGCTTCACCAAGACCCTCCAGCAGGCTCCACTTGCCTGGTCCAGACAGGCAACTTAAAAAAAAAAAGGGGGGGGGGGGCTGAGGAGTGGGTGATAAAGGAGATTGGAGGGGGAGCAGGAAAGACACGCAGTGGCACATCTCCCTGATGATAACCAATGCTTCAGGATTGCCTACAAGGGCACATTAGAAGGCTTTTGATAATCCAAAACACTGAGTTTTGCTGCCTGACATATCAATATAGGTTTAGCCGAGAGCTCACATTTTGCTTTTGATTTTCAGGTAGAACAAATGTTTACATTAGTATACAGCATGTGCAATGCAAGCAGGCAGCATTGGTATGAGAACCTTAACTGAATGCATTTCTTGGCTTTGGGATCTTATTTTTTATTTTTTACTCTATAAACTCAACTCTATAATAAGAGAAGAGATTCATTTGTATTTTAAGTTCCCACAGACCAAACGACAAAAATAGAATCTACATTTAGAGATAGGACCTGCTACCAATACCAATAAGATTTTATTGGAATATGGAATGTAAACAAATGTTTCAAACAAACAATCTAACCTTATAAAAATGTATGGCATTATTAAATAGTTAATAAAGAAATCCTAAAGGGTGATATGGTAGACACCTCTAGTTCTAGCCTAGGTGTGTGAAGTCCCCAGAGCTGTGGCATGGCCCTGCAGCTGGGATGAGGGGACTGCCTACAAACCATGTTGCTGCTGAGTCCCCCAAATGAAATCAGCCCTATTTTTGTTTAAACAAACTCTAGCTTTCTCTGCTAACATGAAGGTTTGCACAATGGATCCAACACTTGCTCCGGGAGCACCGTTTTCTTCCCCAAGCCCCTCGTATATTCCTCTCAGTTGCTTGAGTTTCAGATGACCCTGCCCAGACAACTCTAGTACCTGCATGCAAGACAGACTTATCTTTGCCATCACATAAATGAATCACATATCAGAACTCACAAATGCATATTACAGTGGGAAACTGTACCTCATGGGGATAAAAGGAGGTGGGAGAGGGATATCTTTTTCGGTCTTTCCTGAAAAAATTCTAATGGGATGTTTTCCTCCCTCGCCTTGCCTGAAGACTGACTTTCCAGCTTTAGTTATGGTTGTGAACAAAAAGGTCTCTGTTTCAGAGAGGTGTATTAAAATAGGCGCACACATAGGGATGTGCTGGGAAATGGTGACGTTCTCTTACAAGGCTGCCAAAAAAAAAAAAAAAAAAAACAGAAAAAGCAACAAAAAAATAGCAACAAGATTTTATGGTAAGGCAAATCAACAAAGGTTATAGTGAGCTCCAAGTTATGCACTTAGCATGGAACTTTTGATGATACCCACGGACCAGTTCATGGCATTGTAAGGTTTCGTGATCCCTCCTGACATCAAAGAGGGCTCTTGTGAAAGTGACTGCAGTTTGCTCCCAAATGAATCCACTTGGAGGAAAACTGCAGGGATGAGGTACATTTCCTGGAGAGCTCATGTCATAAAAAAATACATAAAACATGGATTTGTAAAGAGCTTAAAAAAAATACTGTCACTGTTTTAATATCTCCTTTTTGTAAATGAGGCTGGTGTGTCAGTATAGACTGCTGACATTTCGCTAAGACTTGAGCCTGAATTTCACCAAAGGAAACCCAGACCACCATGGAATAGATAGGAAGTCAGACATTCAGAGCTTGTTGACTGAATGGGTTAATTCAACAGTGGTGCCCTGTTAAACAAAGGTAAATGTACAACAACTCCGAGTCTCTATCTCCCATGCATTCCAAAGGCAGAGCTCCTTCAGATCCTGAACTAGGTGCATCCCCATGCTGCCACAGTGACAGCTCCCTGGAGACTAGCACTGGGGAGTTTCTTTCTTGCTTTTTGACAGACTTTTAGGTCTTTAACTCTTCTTTGCATTTAGAAGGAATGATAAGAATTTCTTTTTATCACACTGTAGTTTTCCTTCAAGGTTTGTGTTTGGTTGGTTGGTTTTATTGGCAAGCATCAATGCCGCATTACCCGTCGCTTTCCAGTCTTCATCGTGCTGCCGTGAGACCACTGGAAAGCACAGCATTGTCTGCACAAGGCTGGGACTGCTCCTTCACCACAGGGTCTGCAAGAAAGCAGGAGGAAAGTCAGGCAATTGGGGTGGTGAATGCTGAGAGAAGCCCATGGCAAACCCACCCTTTCAACTGAGAGAGAGACAGACTGATGGGCAAGCCAGGGTCAGGGGGGCAACAGGGGAGACGGAAATCACGGAATTCCAGCCACATAAAAACCAAACACTGAGAAATGATCAGGGGAATCGTTATTGCAGTCAACTCTTATACTTTCTCAGAGTACAGACTCAACTGCTAAGAGGCATAGAAACCCTAATTTCCCACTGTTCAAAATTTCTACTATTTTTATTTTCTTTCAATACTAATATCATCTCTAATCCCTAATTTCTTCAAAGCATGTAGAATAATAAGCACTTCAAAGGAAAGGCGAGTAAAAAGAGCCATTAGAAGACCTATCCATTTTAAGCAACCGTAGTTTGAAATTTTTTAAATTGAAGTATGACATATATTCAGAAAAGCAGAAAGATCATTAATGACATGTCATAAACATCAGTATTCCTAATTTGATCTAACTCGGGTAAAACCAGCTTTCTGTCCCAGGCACTGGAGTGGGGACATCTGAGTTCCCTGGGGCTGAGGTCTAGAAGGCTGAAGGCTTTTCCATTTGTGGTCTCCCTTATGCATACGGGCCACAGGCTCAAGACCACAGCGACACATTCTTCAGGCAAGAATTTAGTTCATCTCCAGAGGAAATCAAAGGAGAGGGAAAGACAGCATATTGGTTAAGCCAGAGACAACGACTTTAAGTGTTGAATGTTTCCATCTTGATTCAGAAAGCGAACTGAGGTAAGTCTCTCAGCCGCCATGCTCCCCAGGAAGGAGACTGATAACAACAGGAAGTTTATTTGAAACACATATTATCAGTGGAAAGAACCATACACATGCAGAACAATAAGCAACCACACAAAGTGAATGTGCACACACTTCTAAGTGAGCAGTTCAGTCAGGATTTCAGTGAGGTCTCTCCATACCTATTTACCTTTCCTCAAATTCCTTTCATCCATCCATCTGTTCATCTCCTTCTTTCAAAATATACAATGGTTATCTTACTACTTTTAACTAATTACTAGTTTTCTGAGGGGAGAAATAATCTTCAATTAGGTTTCCACACAAATATATATACGTTTGAAAACAAATTTTAGAAACTTGTGATCCATTAACTCAGGGTAACAGGGAGTAGTCAAACAGCCTGAATTCAAGGGAGATACATTCAGAGAATAAGCAAACACCTTTGGTGATCAAGAAACGGATCTACAAAGTTGTTTCAATCATCTATAATAAATGAGGTCAAAATCTGGAATAATCCAATCCAAATACCCTAGAATTCTCCTGACTGGTCTCAAAGAGTGGAAGATTTGTTCTCTTGAACGAATGACTCCCTGAACACAGTGCCTGGAGACTCACAGAAGTATGGGTGCTCCATGGCCTCTTTGGCAGTCAGTCTCTGTTGATGGTCATATCGCAGAAGTTTGTCCAGAAGATCTAGGGCCTCAGGGCTGACAAGGTGTCTGTTCTCACTATGGATAAAGTTTTCCCAGCGTTTCCGTGAATGTCTGAGAAGAAAAGTGAAACATCAGTAATCAGAGACTAAATTCAACAAGAATCCTTATCTACTAGGGCTAAAGCCAACAAAATCTTAGAATAATGTACTGATTACAAGCTTGTTAAATCTCTAACTGGTGCCTGCCTTACTGCCCCATAGTTACAGCATAGCATCCTGAAACACACTGGTGCTCTGTGATTAGATACACACAACTAGGTAAAACTTCTATATCTGAATATCTGATTTAGAGTATGTGGAACCTTTCTAGATTATTTTTTATGCGGTAGGCTTTTAGTCAATTCTGGGTGGCATGCAGGACAGTGGGTAATTTTTATCGGTCAGCAGATATATTTCCTAGGGCTAGCCTCAGGAACAGCGAGGTTACACAAAATACCGTTTGAAAACTGTTAACAAACTGTTTACTTCTCAACATTATTGCACTGTACCTGAAAACTCAATATACTTTAAAATTTGCTATTGTATAGAAAAACCATTACGGAGAACAAGAAGAAACTGTAAGTCTCTCCACCTTGAAGAGGTATGAAGTAAATAAAATAAAGTAAAATAAAATAAAATAAAAAAAACTAAGTCTCTTATTGAAAGAATCATTGCTCTCCAAGTTTGGCCATTAAAAAGAAGCTTATGCTGTACCAGAAAACTTTTTTCTGTAACATTATGATTTTTGTTTTATCTTTTCTACTAATAGGTTATCTCTCAGAGAAGTAAAATGATTAAAAGACATAAAGCCCAAATATCTCAATAAGTTAAAAGAAAACATGCATAGGAAAAAAGACGGCTATTTCCATTTTACTATAATTAGAACAGGAAAAGAAAGTGATTTTGGCTAACCTTTCCACTTCTGAAACGGGGTAAGGTAAAGCACTCTTTCTCTTACTTACTGTCCCAGGATATCGTTGAAGTGTGGATCTAGGTCTATGTGATACTTCTTCAGATACCCATACAGTTCTTCTGTACCCAGAACCTTGGCAATGCGAACAAGCTGAAACACAAAACAAACTGACCAAATCACTGAGCTCAGAACATACTGTGAGCCCATGAGGACGCTTTACCAAAGAATCAGAAGACTTCCACACCACTAACCCTCTAGGGACCAGGTACAAACCCGAGTCCAGGGCAGGCAGACAGACCCAAGGACAAGAAGTTCACATGAATGCAAATTTCCAAACTGCCTTTAAAATAACACAACTTATGATAATAATCTTCTACAGATGGACAAGTACAGGGCATCACAATCTAATGGCTAAAATCTAGTTTTATTAGACAAGGAGGTGCCTGACTTCTTCACATTCACTTTGGAAGGCTGTCACAGATAGCATTATCTGCCTCTACTTCTGCCGACCTGGCAAACACAAAATTCTGTGCAATCTTTATCTTGAAGAAAAGCTCATATGCAGACACTGAGTGACATTTAGTGGCTCAAGGATAGTATTCCTATCTATGGATGCTATTTTCTTGGCATTCACCCCCAAATAAGTAAGAACCAGATTGTGTTTGCTCACCTGGTCATAGTTGTCCTGTCCATGGAAGAAGGGTTCCCTTCGAAAGATCATGCTTGCTAACATACAGCCCAAACTCCACATGTCCAAGCTATAATCATACATCTAAGGCAATAAGGACAACCCATCAGCCAAGGGTAGTAGAAATCCATTTTTCTGATATAAATTTCTTTTTTAGATGAGATTGGGCGTGTTCAGGGTGGTATGGCCGTAGATTATTTTAAAAAAATTTTTTTAACTTCCTGGCTCCTAGAAATGTTCTGATCTGAATTTCTAGTCTTCATTTAATCTTTACAGATATTTTAGATTTAAAAACTTCTCTGTCCCCCAAAAAACTAGCTAAGAAAAAACTAAAATTAGCATTTTAGGGTGAAATAATGGCTGGGTTTTGAGTGTATCCAAACTGACTAGATAAACAGCAAATCAGAAAAAGCCCTAAGCAAGTATAAATAGCCCAGAGTAGCTCTGCTAAACAAGTTTACCTGATAGTCCACGAGGAGCTCCGGTCCTTTGAAGTACCTTGAGGCTACACGAACATTGTACTCCTGAGCAGGATGATAGAATTCTGCGAGACCCCAATCTATCAGTCGCAGCTACAAACAGGACAGAAAAAAACATGTGAAAGGAGTGTTTCTAGGGGCCTATGCCTTAGAACAAGGCCACATCACATTAGGTAACAATCATTTGTCCACACAAAAAATGTGAGCAGGTGCACTGGCTTAAAGATGACATTTCCAGCAACTGTGCAAGAGGTCATTTTTAGAGTAGAGCACTTGAAATGCTTTTTGAAAAAATTTTAAATTATCCTGGTTCATTCCTCTCTCTAGATCAACAGAGCTCAACCTTTTTTCTGCCTACATTCAGAAACTGTAGGCAGTTACATTTGGTAACACATTCTCCCATTATTCATAGCTTTTCGTTATAAGCTCCAGGCATCAGTGAAAGGGCTGGGGGGACACATCCCACTCCAGGACTGAAGCACTGCTCCATTGATTTATTCGTCTACTACTAGATGATCCATTTACTCACTGATTAGGGCCAACAGAGATGGATATCAAAAATAGGGGGGACCTAAGTGTTCTTTTAAGGCCAGGCAGATTGGTCTGCAGGTCATCAAGAAATGAAGCAGAAATCACCAGCTGTAATTTCTTTCTGAGGCCCTTCAGAAAACTATGACCAAAATAAAACAAGTGACTATAGTTAGCCACTATACTTAAACCGTCTACTTTCCTTGTGTACTACGCTTTACAAAGTAGAAATCGACAATGGAGATGGGAAAAATCACAGTAACAAGTTTGCCCAAAAACCCACCATGGGTCTACAGAAACCTTCGTGGCACTGGACAGCTTTCTGGTCTGCTCTAAGCCTTTTAATCAAGCTTGTTGCTGCCTGGCTGTAATGGTACCTTTTTCTGTTGGTGATCTATCATGACATTGTGAGGTTTCACATCCCTGTGCATGATTCCCTTGCTGTGGCAGTAATCCAGAGCCTATTAGGTAAGAAAGCACAGATAATAGTAAGCAACCCCACTACCATCCCCCAATGCAAGCACAGTCTTATTATTTGTGACACCTTGACTTGAATACAGTCCCCCAAGGGGCAGCTTGCTGCCTGTATTGAAAGATTAAAAAAAGTGTGCTTCAGAAGGCACCCCTTGCTCTCTTGGCATACTACAGCCAGTAGAGAGAGGGTATGAAGGGAACGGCAAGGGCTATGAGGAAGATTTTTTTTTTTTTTTTTTGAGATGGAGTCTCGCTCTGTTGTCCAGGCTGGAGTGCAGTGGCACAATCTCGCAATCAACACTTTGGGAGGCTGAGGCGGGTGGATCACTTGAGGTCAGGAGTGCGAGACTAGCCTGGGCAACACGGCTATATTAAAAATACAAAAGGTAGCTGGGTGTGGTGGTGCACGCCTGTAATCCAGCTACTTGAGTGGGCTGAGGCAGGAGAACTGCTTGAACCCGGGAGGTGGAAGCTGCAGTGAGCCAAGATGGTGCCACTGCACTCCAGCCTGGGCAAAAAAGGCAGGCAGTGGGGAGGGGGGTGGTGTGTGTGTGGGATGATAAACCAGACTTTGGAACCTCACTGGAGTCACCTCTCATAATGGTTCAAAGGACAGACCAGCATCTACGTGGACATGAAGAATGACATTCAAATACATCTTTCAATATGGCTTATTTTGTACACAAGGGTCCCACGTGGGTTTTCTGGATGACCAAGCATTAGTATTTTCCTTAATACAATCCCCGAGCCTTTAAGAATTATCATTACGAGGCCAGGTATGGTGCTCACGCCTGTAATCCCAGCACTTTTGGAGGCCGAGGCAAGCAGATCACTTCAGGTCAGGAGTTCAAGACCAGCCTGGCCAACATGGCGAAACTCCGTCTCTACTAAAAATACAAAAAATTAGCCAGGCGAGGTGGTGGGCGCCTCTAGTCCCAGCTACTTGTGGGGCTAAAGCACAAGAATTGCTTGAACCTGAGAGGCGGAGGTTGCAGTGAGCTGAGATGGCGCCATCGCACTCCAGCCTAGGAAACAGAGCTGGTC
Organism: Macaca nemestrina; assembly: GCF_043159975.1. Classification (NCBI taxonomy): domain Eukaryota; kingdom Metazoa; phylum Chordata; class Mammalia; order Primates; family Cercopithecidae; genus Macaca; species Macaca nemestrina. The sequence goes on from NC_092142.1 coordinate 57,282,089, forward strand.
TCAAAAAAAAAAAAAAAAAAAAAAGGAATGATCATTACATTATTACTCCAAGGGAGAAAACTGCTTTGTATAAGATGATTGATATGCAGATATTAGGTATATAATGGTTTTTCACAAATTTAAAGAGCTGTGCAACCATTACCACAATCCAGTTTTAGCACATCTCCACCCCTAAAATTTTTCTTGAGCTTGTCTGTAGTCAATCCCCTCTCCTAACTTCTCCCAATCCCTCCGTGCCCTGCCCACAACCACTGACCTGCTATTTGCTGGTATAGATTTGCCTTCTCTGCACATTCATAAATGAAATCATACACGTATAGTGCTTCGTCTACCTTCTTTCACTCAGTATACTATTTCTGAGATTCATCCAAGTTGTTTTTCCTTGCTGAGTGGTATTCCACTACTACTGATGGACATTTGGGTTGTTTCCACTCATGCTTTAATTTCCCTTGGGTAGATTCCTAGGGGTGGAAGTGCTGGGTTGTATGCTAAGTTTGTGTTTAAACTTTTAAGAAACTGCCTAATTATCTTCCAAAGTGGCTGCATCACTTTTACTCCCACCAGCAACCTGAGGGTTTAAGTTTCTCCACATTCTCATCAACACCTGTCATTGTTCAACTTGATTACAGCTTTTCTGGTGGGCATAAAGTGGTATCTCCATGTGGTTTTGATTTTTATTTCCATAATGAGTGATGAAGTGGAACATCTTTTTATGTGTCTATTGGCCATTCTAAATCTTCTTTGGAGAAATGGTGATTCAAATCTTTCAATCATTTATTAGATTGTTAAGCTCTATTTTTTTTAACATAAAAATTTGCTTCTAAATCTCCCTTGCCTAAAATAATAACTATCTTCATAAACTTCAAATTCAGGACCTTTGGCTAACCTTAACAAGCACCTGAATCCTACACAAGGTCAACGAAATACTCCTCAAGCACAATCCCTGTCCTCTACCTACCAGTAGAGCCCCCCACCAGTTGTAACAACCAAAAATGGTTCCAGATTTTGCCAAATGTCCCCTGGGGGACAAGCTTGACCTGGATGAGAAGCAATAAACTAGACTCTTAAGGACACTGGAGTGGACTTCTTCATGTTGGAGGAGTACACAAGCCAGAGAATGAGCCCTGGGATTAGCATTCCAGGAATAAGCTCCCCCGATCTGTGCTTTTCCCTGAACCAAGAGTATACAATATAGAATGCTTGTTATGGCCAGGCGCAGCGGCTCACACCTGTAATCCCAGCAGTTTGGGAGGCCGAGGCGGGCAGATCATGAGGTCAGGAGTTTTGAGACCAGCCTGACCAACACGGTGAAACCCCATTTCTACTAAAAATACAAAAATTAGCCAAGTGTGGTGGTACGCGCCTGTAATCCCAACTACTCAGGAGGCTGAGGCGGGAGAATTGTTTGAACCTGGGAGGTGGAGGTTGCAGTGAGCCGAAATCGTGCCACCGCACTCCAGCCTGGGCGACAGAGATTCTGTCTCAAAAAAATAAAAAAATAAAGATTGCTTGTTATTTGAAGATCAAGAACAGGCACTACTAAACTATGGGGATACATATAAGGATATAATCTTCAGAGGAGACACTGAACAGAAGAACACAAGAGAGCCCTGCAGGACGTTCACAATATCCTCTACCAGCCCTGTCCAATAGGACTTTCTGCAACGACGGAAATATTCTATTCCTGCATGCTATGATACAGTAGCCACTAGCTACATGAGGCCACCGAGCACCTGAAATGTGCCTAGTGTGATTAGGGAACTAAATTTTATTTTATTATTTTATTTTTTGGGACAGGGCCTTGCTCTGTCGCCCAGGCTAAAGTGCAGTGGCATGATCTCAGCTCACTGCAACCTCTGCCTCACAGGCTCAAGTGGATCCTCCCACCTCCACCTGCTGAGTAGCTGGAACCATAGAGGCATGCACCACCACACCTGGCTAATTTATACATATTCATATATATATATGTATTTTTTTTTTTTTTTTGTAGATACAGGGCTTTGCCATGTTGCCCAGGCTGGTCTTGAACTTCTGAGCTCAAGCAATCCACCTGCCTTGGCCTCCTGAAGCGCTGGGATTTACAGGCGTGAGTCACTAAGTCTGGCCAGCAACTAAATTTTAAATTTTACGTAATTTACCTATGAGCAGTGGTTACTAACTATACTGGATATCATCGTCCTATGTAAATCTGGGTGAGAGTTTTACATACACGAACATCCTAAAGACTTTACATTTAAGATTTATTTAATTCGCTTAAATTCTACTTCAATTTTTTTTCTCTGTTTTATAATAACTGTAGCAAGATTCCAAAGTGCCTTTGTGGCAGTGCTTTATGACACCAGGGGTCGTGGGCAGACCTCCCTGAATCTGAATCAGGAGATCTGGTTGAGTCACTGAGTCATCACACTGCAGCCCTCAGCCTCAGTTATTTCTACATTTTCAAAGGAGTTAAATATTTAGTCTTCCCCACTCCTATTTTTTCTTTTCAGAGAAAATTTACCAAGTGTTGATTCTGCTATATTGCCTACTCTGTCCAAAGGAATAAACTAATTAAGACCACAATACCTGGCATGGGAAAAATACTCAATGAAAGCAAAGACTGAACAAATACAGTAAGGTAATTAATTCTTTTGCCAAGTTTCCTAGTCGGACTCCTTATGGAGTTACTGACATGCTTTGAAATTCTTTGGGGAATTATTTCAGTTTTAAAATCTGGTACAGTTTCTGACTATTAAGCATGAAAGACATTTTTCAAGTTTCATCTGGGATTCTATGTCTCATTAGCAAAAATAAGTATATGCCCTTACTGCCTAGCTGCTACTTTCAGAAAGCAGAAAGGACCTCAGACATTGAGCGACACCCACATGTCCACTTGGGAAGACCTGCATTAGTTGGATGTCTTTATGGGACCTAAGGGCAAGCTGGCTTAAACAACTTTAGCTTTGGCTGATGGTTAAATAACACAAAATCCCAATACCACCTTACTTAAAAATAACCAACTGTGAGATCTGAATTGTAGCTCTCATGGGGTGAGAGTGCATAGGATTACTCAGGAAGCACCTCCAGGAAAGGAGCTAGTCTGACAGTTCACAGGATCCTGGCACTGCAAATTTTATCCACACCAATGCTTCAATTTTAGTCTGGAGAAGACATGGAGAAAGGTGGGATAAATCAAGCTCGATCTTTTTTTGTCTTTCTGATCTTACTGACAAAAAGGAAGGCCCATTAGTCGTAAGAGTGAACCTTAAACCCACCACCTCAGCTTTCTCTAAAAAAAAGTGGTTTGTACAAGTTCTTATAAAAACACATTCATTTCATAGAACTGTTCTTAAGATCTACAACTACCCTAAAACTTTTCGCAAGACTGCATATTAATACAAGCATTTCTGGAAGGAGTTCAGTTTTCTCTAGGTTCTTAGTGATCCATGACACAAAAATCTAGGACCCATGGGTGTATTCCAATTTACAAATTGAGCATTCCTTTAAGTGTTTATCTAGACAAACAAAATGATCATTCCTCCACCAACCAGTAATTCTTCAAATTTCATTGTGCTTGGGGTTAGTAAGTCTCTTAGACATTCTACCCATCACTTCTCCCTGCATTAATGAGCCAGGGCTACAGGGGTAGGAAGACTCATGCAAGTGGATGACGACACATGGCAAGGAAAGATGGCTGCAAATGCCTGCCACCCCTGTAGGCATGTCTCTCTACAATATGACTTCAGTGCTTTTCCCATCAAGAAGTGGAGTCGGTTTTTCCACCCTTTGAAGCTAGGCTTGGCCATGTGATTTGCTTTGGAGAATAGGGTATTAGCAAATATGACACAGGTAGAGGGTTGAAAAGTGCCTATACATTGAGGTTTCCCTCTCTCTGCCGCTAGAAACCCCAGGAGGACCACCATGGGAAGCAGCATGGACTTCACGGGCTGGAGGATGAGACCTCAGCTATCCCTGCAGCTCCAGCTGTGGTCCTAGATTGTGAATGAGGCCATCCTGGACCATCCTACCCCAGTCAAGTCAACTGAGACCTAAAGAATCACCTGGCTAACTCACAGAATTATAAGAAACAATAATCATTTTTTAAAAGTCATTAAGTTTGCGGTGATTTGTTATATTCACAGTAAGAATAAAGCAGCAAAGAGAAAACACATGGACCAAACAAGAGCTATGGGAGGTTCTAAGGTATAATGCTCCTGGTACCCCCTGACTGGCCACTTTTTTGTCAGTTCCACTGGAAAGTTTCTAAGTGAAGATTCTTCGATGGAGGCCTCAGTATAAGTTTAAAAACTTCACTAAATACTCTGGGTATCAAGAAACATTCTGCTTGAGTTCTCTTTGTTTTCTCAAAAACTTATCTTTTAATGAACAGGCCTGAAAAAATTAACAGTTTATGAATACCACTTACTTTAAGTAGTTCATACATATAAAACCGGATATCAAAGTCTGTCAGGATCTGGTAGAGTTGCTGAAACAGATTCCAGAAAACAGAAAGTTAATTTAGTCTCACTGCATCTTGTCATCCTAAGTGCAGGCCATTCTCTAAGCTTATTTGATATTTATGTGACTAAGGAATCCCATGATGTTTTTACTACCTGATCTGAAATAAATGGGAAGACTAAAGATGAAGGTTTTATATTTTAATCACAAAAAAAGGAAGGACTTCCAAGGGAGAAAAACATTTAAGCCAACTCAGATCTTTCCTATTTAATGCTCTGTGATTTTGCCAATTACAATTATTAACCACAATTACACCATTGTGAAGTCTAAGTTGTCCGTCTTCACATTCTTACTGAACATCAAGAAAACTAACCCCACTCTAACACCACAGTATATTCTAGAGAAGTGGGTTCTGAGTGGATGGCAGAGCTCTGAAGAACTTCATGGGCTATTGTGGTAAAACAGTGGCGAGACAGGCTGTTCTCAAAAGAAATGAGGAAAAAGGAGGTGCTATAGCATTTGCAGATGGCAAGAGCTTACAAAAAAATCTATACCCTCTGCTCCCTGGAAACCAATTCCAGGCTGGAAAAAAAGAACATTTCACAGGCAACAACTGATGTTTTAGGAGTGAAAAAAGACAGGGGTATCAAAAACGATCACCGGCCAAACTGATAGACAAATGGAAGTTTTCATTATTGATAATCCAAAGACCCACTCACTGGGAGTTGTTAAAAAATTTCTAAGAGTCAGAATACATTAATGCTACAAGCTTCATTAAAAGCATCATAAACCCTTGTCAGGAACTCTCATTATCTTTGATATCCAATCAAATCCATGTAAATCTGTTTTCCCATCAATTCGCAATCCACACTTTCTATAAAATTAAGAAACACACCTTTATTAAACTTCTCTTGTTCTTCTATTGGGAGAGAGACACAAGCAATGTAGGGAATCTCTCCAGGGAACACAGAACAGTGTATATACAATATGTCTGTGTAATGGGGGGAAAATAAAACTATACATCCACATTTTCTGCATCTGCAAAAATGATATAGAAGAAAGTAATAAAAACTAGTTTCATGTATATATGTGTAAAGGAATAGGCAGTTGGAATACAGGGGAATGAAAGAGGCTTTTCACTGTCTACCATTTTATATTTTTGATCCACATACAATGTTCAAAAAAATTTAATAAAAACATCAAATTTGCCGAGAACAAAATTTAACATTTTCTAAGAATACCAGGTCTTTGCTTTCTCAAGTTTCCCCCTTTAGGTAAGAGTAATTCCCTCTTCCAGCTTAGGAAAAATATTTGATTTCATCAACCTTAGGGCAGCACAGGGAATGAAATGCACAGGCCAGTACATGGTGTTGTGGGGTTGGGTGGCTGGCCCTGGCTGCAGCTGCCCCATTCAGGCAGAACAGCACCAACAAGCCACCACCTCTACTCAGGAGAGCTTCAGCTACATAACACACACCCAAGTTTTTTGTTCTTCTCCCAGCTCTGCTGCAAGAAGGCTTCTTAGCCAGGACTTGGCTGCACACTGACAGCTTGAATGTAAAGACAGAGGCTTAAGATTCCATCTCTTGGGTGTCAAAGCAGTGCCTCCTCTGTGAGTTAAGGAAATCCCTCACAGAGACTATGCTAAATTGAACTTCAAGTCAATAAATATGCTATGAAAGAGAAAAGATCAAATTTTCTAACCCTTAGAGGGCTGGAATATTTTATTTCCAAAAAACTAACATGGGCTATCTTATTAGGATTTTTATCTGTGGAAGGCTTTCCTCACCATGTGGTACCTACACCATGTATCTGTATAAACAGTGCAAGCCATAAAAATAAATGTCTCTGGACTGTCAACACAGTATTTCTAGCTACAAAAACCATTAACAATTTAATTCAAAAGACACCAGTTGTACACTAGTGTTTAGGCCTAAGATATTACAAAGTCCCAAGTGACTGACTGCCATTCACCCTCACTTCTCATGATCTCTGGGTAGGAGGAGACCAAACTACATCTGTCTGTAACATTTAACTGCCAGGGCCTAAAATTCAAGACTATGCAGGGTCCACAGTCTGGCTTCCTCCGACTTTTGTAGCTCTGTTCTTCACTGCACCCCTAGAAGTCCCCAGCTCTGACAAAACAAGCCCATGTTTGCTTCCCTCTCTAGCCCTGCTCCACCTTAGCCTATAAAGCCAAACCCAACCTGTCTGCTTTCTACAGAGCTGACAATGATACCTCCCTTCTCTATCTCCATGCCACTGACTCTCCAACGTGGCTGTGCACAGGACGCCATTAAGAACACAGCATCCCCAGAGTTAACATTCCTCACACAGGGACTGGTGGTAACCTCAGGTTCTCAAGGTGATTCCTCATTCTGCTGTGTGCTTTGTCCAGACCCCAAGAGTCTCACGCCAACATTCCCTGTGCTTCGTGGCATACACATGATGGGGAGAAACGGGTACAGTGGCTGGTGGCAGAGTCATCAAATTTGGTGATAAAAGATCTCTGAACTCTCCCCACCACCCAAGTATGCGAAGGGCCCACTGAACAACTCACTCAATACCACACCCATTTCCTACACTGAACTCCAACCACATACGAAGTCCTCGCACAGCAGAAGAGCAGGCGCTTCATACACCAAACATCACGTATGGCAGCTCTGTCTTGCATACATGTTTTCACAATGTTCACAGTCAATGGAACAAAACAGAAGCAGTCTTTCAAGAAACAGAAGTACCAAGAGTCCATGACACATTAGAAAGAGAAACGTCACAAGAACCACACTTACCCTCCCTTCTTCTTAGCCAGCTATGGGGAGAACATTATTAAACAATCCACTGCAAAATGCTGGCAGGAAGTCAGCTTTGCTTACATTTTCAAAAAATGACTTAAAAGGTGGAAATTTCCTGGGCCTTTTAATTAGCTCCAAAAAGTCTGAGAAGGAGAATGGCAGAAATTGTAATTTGGTCATCAGACTCAGGGCCTACATGGTATAAAACCACAGACACTCACAAAGGCATGGCCACAGGTGGGCCTCACTACTACCGTAAGCATACACACAGCTGTTCAGACTCCAATGCGATTCAGCTGCATCACCGTGAGCCCAGACTCGAAGACCCCATTTCCAACCATGATCTTCAGAAGATTCACACTTTATAAGAAAGCTTTCCCAGGCAGCTCTGGTCACCTGCCAGATGTGGGAATCACCAACACACCAAACTCTCAAGCCACACAGTGTGTGCACATTCCCTAATATACACAGCTCAGTCCATGCCCATAAATCCCTGTCATGTGTAGAGAGAAGAAAAAGTGGTGGGATATATAAAGTCCAAGCAAAAGAGGTATTTACTGTGGCAGTCACCAGTTTAAGAATTGTTTACATGTAACCCTTAAGTTAAAGAATAAAACCGAGGTCAACGTTTCTAGAAATTTAAGGAAGTAGAATAAATCTTTAATCAAGCAGATCAAAGTTATTACAAATCCCCCTGAAAATGTCACCTATTTCCTTCCCTATAAGGAAATGACAAAATGTTAACGACCTATAATAACATACATGATGTAATATAAAAGTACAATTTATTTCCCCAATTAAGATAACTGTTTAGTCTGTAAACTCAACCTCTAACAGAATTAACAAGGCCTCACATTATCTACTAAGTGGTGATTTACCTCTACATGATTTAGAAATTCTCCAAATATCAATATGATTCTACCAGCTTCTTAGGATGGAGCCCATTTGGCATGTCTTTTTGAAATCCCTTTGTTTTTTAATATTTCAAAATAGTACCTTAGCTTCTCTTGAGACACCTTTTTTTTTTTTTTTAATTGAGATGGAGTCTCATTCTGTCGCCCAGGTTGGAGTGCAATGGCATGATCTCTGTGCACTGCAACCTCCGCCCCTCCGGGTTCAAGTGATTCTCCAATCTCAGCCTCCCGAGTAGCTGGGACTACAGGCGTGCACCACCACACCTAGCTAATTTTATTGTATTTTTAGTAGAGACGGGCTTTCACCATGCTGGCCATGCTGGTCTCTAACTCCTGACCTCAGGCGATCTGCCTGCTTCAGCCTCCCAAAGTGCTGAGATTATAGACATGAGCCACCACACCTGGCCTGAGACACTTTTAAGTATGGGAGGTTGCTACAATTATTCATTCCAACTCTTAGAGACCAACTTTTCTCATTCATTTGTTTCGAAGTTTTGTCTTGTTCTAAAATATCTTTATTACAGTTTCGGTATATATAAAGCATAAAAACTGCTGATTTTAAGGAGAAACTGACCAAACCAATACCTCTACCATAAAGTGAAATACAAGGAAAAAAAATTAGTAGGCCATAATTCTGAACTAAATTAACACACTTGGCATAAAAAATGATCATGTACTAAAGTTACAAAGCAACCATCAACAAATTCCAAATAATTAACATTATATAGGTCATGTTCTCTGAACATAGTGCAATCAAACTTTTAAAAAATTCAACTGGATCCTGGATCATACATTCACAAACACACAGCTATAAAGAATATTACTGAAACAATAATTATAGAGAAACTTTTGAGTATGAACTTATCTTAGATGGCACTATTGTATAAATACTAAATTTCTTCGGTGTACTAAGAGTATTGTGTTTGCACAGGAAAACAGCCTAGTTTCAGTGCTAGCATATTTACAAGTGACGTATCATAATGATGTCTGCAACTTACTTTAAAATGACTCAGCAAAAAGATAAAACAGAGACAGAAAGGAGAGGCTGGGCATAGTGGCTCACGCCTGTAATCCCAGCACTTTGAAGGAGGCCAAGGTGGGCAGATCACCTGAGGTAAGGGGTTCAAGACCAGCCTGGTCAACATGGTGGAACCCTGTCTCTACTAAAAACACAAAAAATTAGCTGGGTGTGGTGGGGCACGCCTGTAGTCCCAGCTACTCAAGAGGCTGAGGCAGGAGAATTGCTTGAACCCAGGAGGCAGAGGTTACAGTGAGCCAAGATCAGGTCACTGCACTCCAGCATGGGTAAGAGATCGAGACTTTGCACTCCAGCCTGGGTGAGAGATCGAGACTCTGTCTCAAAAAAAAAGGAAAAAAAAGCCAGGGTTAGGGGACAGGGAGAGAAATAACTGCAAATGTGGCAAAACAGTAACAACTGGTAAATCTAGGTGAAGGATATATACTGATTGTGCTATTCTTTCCAATTTTCCAAGTAAAAAGTCTGGGGAGAAAAATGCAAATTCACAATGTTGCAGTTTGCACTTCTAGTTTAAAAACTATCCAGAAGCGAGTTCCATAAGCATGGGATGCAGGTAAAATGATGCTTAGGGTTGTACAAACTTAAGCACATGTATTGTGAAGAAAAACAAAATCAAGGCTTGGCACGGCGGCCCACACCTGTAAACCCAGCATTTTGGGAGGCCAAGGCAAGTGGATCACGAGGTCAGCAGCTCAAGGCCAGCCTGACCAACATGGTAAAACCCGTCTGTACTAAAAACAGAAAAATTAGCTGGCCGTGGTGGCACACACCTGTAATCTCAGCTACTCAGGAGGCTCAGGCAGGAGAATCGCTTGAACCTGGGAGGTGGAGACTGCAGTGAGCCAAGACTATGCTACTGCACTCCAGCCTGGGCAACAGTGTGAGATTCCGTCTCAAAAAAAACAAAAAAGAAAAGGAAAAACAGAATCCAATGAGTTTAATTCAACTCAAGAAATGAAGAAGAAAACCACTGAAAGCCCAACAAAGTTGAAGGAAGAAGAAATGTAAGATAGAAGCAGAAAGAGAAAAACAAAAACAATAACTGAGCAATAAAACCAAAAAGCTGGTTCTTTTAAAGGATTAATAAGAGATCTCTAGCAAGACTGATTTAAAAACAAAAGGAGTAAAGGCACGAATACTACTTAAAAATGTGAAGGAAAGGATAACTACAGATACGCCAGAGGTTTTTTTTTGTTTGTTTTGTTTTTGTGACCAGTCAACAATAGTTTTTAAGTCCTAAGAGAATTCTTTGTGTCAATCAAATTGAAAGTAAATAAAATATATATTATCCAAATAGACTCAAGAAGAGACAGAAAACCGGGAAAAACTTTAACCTGTTTTAAAAAGGAAAGTATGGTTCAAAGTCTTCCTCCCACCCCTGAAAGACATCTACTCATATAATACCTATCTCATATAAACTTTCAGAGAATAGGAAGAGGAAAAGCTACCCAATCTATCTTGTATAGTATAACCTTGATACCAAATTTAGAGAAGGACCCTATGACAAAATAAAATTATAGATCAAAATTTATAATCCATTGCACCAATATAAAATACTGAAAAGAATGGGCTGCGGGCTGCATCACTGTTAATTCACCCTCGTATTAACCAGGGACAAAAACTCTCTGGGTGATACCCTTAAAACCAGTTGTTAATATACTTTACACTAGAATTAAAAAGATAAAAAAGACAAACTTTCCTAATAAGACGGACACAGGACAAAATAAAAAGAGTAAAGGACATCACGACAATGAACTAAATGATTTTCTATTTGTGGCCTGCCTATCTGGAAAAGAATATAATTTTCCTGCCATGATTTGCTCTTCAAAAATACACATCTGCCATCTGATATTTAATGATCTCTTGACTAAAATGTCATGGCTTGAACATTCAAAGGGGACCTCCAGTTAAACAAGGCAGATCAAACACCTCTGCTCTACCTGAAACTCCTCTAAAATAACCGTAAAAGGGGCAGGGAGATTAAATCGTAAGAACTAAGGGATAGGAGAAACAACATTGTGAAGCTGGAAAACATGTCTCTGCCAACAGCAAAAGGGGAGCCAGAGGCAAACAGCTTCAAACTGAACCACCTCAGAGAGGCTCAGGACAGGCGACCTCCGATGTTGGTCTAAGAGAGCAAACAGAGTGCACTGGAAATGGGAAAATGAGTTTAAGATACCACATTGAAAACTGGAGATTTAGGTGAAGTCTGCACAACACTCCCCATGGTTCTCCTCAACTTGAGGCTAAGATACCAGCAGCCAAGCCTGCATCCTTGAGACAGGGGCTGATGGTTCTTTAGAGCAATGAGCAGACATTCAAAAACCATGATATTTCAGAGACAAATAACAAAAACTCACACACAAAGAAAAATAGAGAAAAAGTATGAAGGGAAAAAATACAATATTCTTAGTGAGAAAATAGAAGGTATTACATAAAACATAAAAGAACAGGATACTATTTTAAAAAGTTCCGAGACCAAAATGGAGCTGTAAGATGTGAAGTCTAACATTTGAATGAGTTCTGGAAAGTGAGAACAAAGAAGAAAGGGGAGAAAAATCAAAGAACATTAAAAATACTTTTTCCAAAACACAGGGGAAAAAGCCCAGCAAGTGTGCAGAACAAAAGATAAAAAGGACCCATATGAAGGCACGTCATCGTGAAATTTCAGAAGACTGGAAATGAGAAAATCCTAAAAGCTTCCAGAGAAAAAAAACAAAAACAAAACCATCACATAAGATGAAACCAGAATGGCTTCAGTGGTAATACTGGAACAATCTCTTCCAAATCGAGGACATTATGAATTAGAACCTACAATTCTATACTCTAGCAAATACATTAATTGGCAGGACAAAATAAAAATGATTTCAGACATGCAAGCCTCAAAAAAACATTAATTTCCCGTAATCTCTTTAAAGAAAGCTACAAGAGAATGTATGAAACATCCCCTTTGAGGGTTAAGACCCGAGAGAGAATTTCTCTAACAAATTAGAATTCCCACTAACTGATCTTCAGCAGTTGTTAAATCAACAGAGCAGATGCCACTTCAAGAAACAGAAAATGGGCTGGGCGCGGTGGCTCACGCCTGTAATCCCAGCACTTTGGGAGGCTGAGGTGGGTGGATCACGAGGTAAGGAGATTGAGACCATCCTGGCTAACATGGCGAAACCCCGTCTCTACTAAAAATACGAAAAAAGAAAAAAAAATTAGCTGGGCGTGGTGGTGCACGCCTGTAGTCCCAACTACTCACGAGGCTGAGGCAGAATTGATTGAACTTGGGAGACTGAGGTTGCAGTGAGCCGAGATTGCACTACTGCACTCTAGTCTGGGTGACAGAGCAAGTCTCCGTCTCAAAAAAAAACAACAACAAAAAAACCACAAAACGCTGAGGTGAAATTTTACACGTGTAGCTAGACAATTGGTAAAAACTCATTAACGAGGCACAGGCATTTAAAACTTCGGGAATTACACTATGAAGTTCCATTCACATAAGCCTTTCAATTTTTACATTAGGAAAATACTTGGTTTCACTAAAGACTATCTGGTTTTCTAAGACATGCACACACATTCCCATTCACATATACCAGGATAAATGTGGGAGATTCATAGGATCAGCTACACATATCGGCATAGTACCATACCAGCTAAGCGCTGTTATGCTGCTGAATGAAAAAATTTACACCCCGTTCTTTAGAGTTCACTGCTAATTTCACCTGTAAGGAATCATATTAACAAGAAAATCTGTCACATGTGGGAAGTGCTATATACTACACATAAAACTTCCTTGTTTTATAAGTCAAAATATCTTCTTTTGCTTACTTTTCACTAACCTTGTTTTAGTCATTTTAGAGTGATTAAGAAAAATTAGGCTGGGCGGGACAGTGGCTCACACCTATAATCCCAGCCCTTTGGGAGGCAGAGGTGGGTGGATCACCTGAGGTCAGGAGTTCGAGACTAGCCTGGCCAACACGGTGAAACCCCATCTCTACTAATAATACAAAAAAAAAAAAAATTGCTGGGGGTGGCAGTGCATGCTTGCAGTCTTAGCTACTCGGGAGGCTGAGGCAGGAGAATCGCTTGAACGCGGGAGGCAGAGGTTGCAGTGAGCCGAGATCGCACCAGCCTGGGCAACAAGAGTGAAACTCCGTCTCAAAAAAAAAAAAAAAAAAAAATTTAGGTGTGAGAATAAGGTTCTCTTACTCTCACCCAGAACCATCCCTCCTGATACCAACATCTTTCAACTGCTGATTTAGTTTTGTCTCTAGCTCCTGTCACAACAAAATCACAAGTCTCTTACTTACTGACAGAGTTACAATCAACTACAAGTCCTCCAAATGCCCCTGAAAATCAACGCTACTGTTTTGTTTGTATATTGGTTTTTAAATTACGTGGTAAAAAGGGGTTTCCACCATGTCTAGTATGCCTAACCCCCAAAATCTTGAAATTATAAAATTTGTGAAAAACCAGTTTAAAACCATGATTTTAAAAGAACACTTCAATGTCTAAAATAATTTACATTATAAGAAAATGTAAAAAACCCAGATAGGGCTCTTCTAAAGCACTGAGTCTGGTTTTCCTGAATCATTTATTTGTACGTCACGTGCACACACACACTCGCTATCTGACAGCACTGAATACAATGCATTGCTTCTTTTCACAAGAGCCTTGTATCAGTCTATCCCTTCCTCTCGGCAAAGTAAGATTTTGTACAAAAGTCAAAGTTAACATACAACTAAAGCTATGCTGTCTAAAACAAGAGTGTTACAGATGAGGCACGAGCTTAGACCCAGCTAAGCAGCTACTCCTGGAGTAAGCAAGGCAAAGGGTGATGAGTAATTTCACCTAATGCAAGAACCCTAGCCACTTTCTGCATCCTGCGCTCATGCTTTAAGGAACCCAATTTGTTATCTCCTCCTCTCATCAATGACAGCCCTGCCCCTTGGGTTCTGGAGTACACAATATTTATCACCACCTCCCCCTCACCCCGTTAACCCCATGCCAGAAAGAAAAGTATACGCACCTTAAAATCTGTATTATTGATATATTCAAATACCAAAGCTGGTGTCTTTGACTGTAAAAGAGAATATTAATGCTTTTTAAGTACCCAAACAATAATCAATGTAATCTGCTTCTGCCAAAATGGCCCATCCCCAAATCCTACTCAGATAACAAAGGGATTCACTCATCAGGGACAGCCTGTCAAGAAAAATATTCTCTTGAAATTTTATGATGTCTGGAATTTGCTTCAAAATAACTGGGGATAGTGGGAGGTGGGAAGTGGTGGGAGTATAGATGAAATAAGGTTGGCCACAGCTGATTAACTGCTAAAGTTGGGTCATGTGTGAAGGAAGGTTCATTACATTATGCATTTACTTTTGAAAACAGTTGAAAATTTCGTAATAAAAAGTTTTAAGAGGAATGTATTCTCTGAATAACCTACCAATGGCCTTAACCAATCTTCAATGGTTATGTGAGGATTTATACCCTGGAGTGTTCCAGTTTGCCAACTATATACAAAAAAAGTGACACATTTTCATCTTAGTTGAGCAAGCCAGAATTGCACTTGACAGAATTATCACAGGTTGTGGGAATGTATCATAGGTCTTTTGGCGGACCAAAAGGAAAATATAACCATCCATGATATTATCAGTAAGCTACACCATAATATTATTGCCTTGGCTAGAGACCATTACAGATGGTCTCATCTTATCAAGCAGACCTGTTCCTAAAAACTCATATATAATCGAATATTTTTAAAGTACTATAATCTTTAATCCAATGAGTACAAAAATGTTAAATATTAGCTTGTATAAATCTAGATTTTCAAATAACAGGATTCCTTAATTGAAGTAAAATAACGCTAATTGGCAGTTAAGAAGCTTTCAAAATTGGGAGAAAGTAGGGACTTAAGGAGTTATAGAAAAAAAAATCATCTAGCAATCTTTTGCTCAAGAACCATGTGAAAGTTACCTAGGAAACAGGCCACAGGGCAGCATGCAGATCTCTGCGAGGACAACTCAGAGTCCAAACAGCAGCCCCAGTAGCAGCCATGATTAAAAATTCTTCACCAGCCCAAAACTGTAAGGGTTTCATCAGTATTACCACATCTCTCTACAGGCTGTGAAGTAAGCCTGACCTTCTAATAGACAAGGGGTCCCTGTTGATTTTTGTCAACTTCAATTTACTTGTCTTACATTATCACGTAAAACATACACATACTTTTAAAAAATTACAAAAATAATAAGATGTAGCACTAAGTTCCGCTAACTTGAAAAAGAAAAAGCAAAACAAAGATGCTCCTGGTATACCACATACTAACTCACATTTTAAAAATTATTCTGAAATTCCTATTTTTACATGGTGCTCATTTTTCAATGGGTACTCATTTCCAATGCAGCCCATTTTCAAACAGGAGGCAGTCCAGAACTAGTCATTATAAAATCAATCTGTGCTAAAAGGACAGGATATATCTTAAAGGCCAATTAGTTACAATCTGGCATACAACAATCCCTTCCCTTCTCAGTCTTCTCAGGGTCCATAAGGAAAAACTTTCCTTATGCTTCAACAATACTGTGTAATCTTGAGTGAATCTTCCAACCTCTGCAAACTACGATTTTCTCATCTGTACAATGTGAATAAATGGTACCCACCCCAATGGACTATTGTGAGGACTGAGTGACATGACACAGTTGGGCACTTGGAATATGCCCAGCACATAGTAAGCACTCAATGCATGTTAGCTACTATATTATTACGAGGATGTCTTTAGCAGCCAGGAAAAAAAACCTATTTCTTTAATAAACAAAACTATCATGGGAAGAGAACAGGGAAATATCTGAGGTAGAGCAGGTGGAGAACAGCAATGGGACAAGAAGGGGTACGAAAGTGGGGAGGTGAGGTGCCTCCAACCTTAGCTAATCAGAAACACCTAAGGTTAAGTTACTCCCTAGGGAGAGAAAACAAAATTAAACAGTACATTTAAAATGACTAAAAACTAAGCATTAACAAAAATATTTTAGTCTATCTACATATGCGACGTGAGCCCTAATGACACATGCTGAATTAAGGGAAAGACGATGACTTCTTCAAAGGGTCAGTGGAGCTGGGACCTGCTCAGGCCTTTATGCCAGGTGTCCACGTGGAGATGTTCATTCTCCTTGTGTAAACCCAGATTTTCAAATGTCATGCTTACTTAAGTGAGGTAGAGTAACACAAATTGGCAGTAATGCACTTTCAAAACTGGAGAGAGGCTGGGCCTTAAAGGAGACATTCAACAAACATTTGTGGGCTGAATCAAAACACTGAAGTACAAACCCAGAAAAGGGATTTTTCTCTGTACACTTTCAGGTTCCATCGCAGTGGTTGTAGCTGTTTTATCACTGGGCCACCATGATTTTTTTCTGGTTTTCAAACCAGTCAGTAGTTAAGACAAACACCACCATCCCCACTGTATCATTACATGAGGTTCTGCGTGTTAAACAACCCCCATATCCACACCCCGGTCTACTAGTATACTCCCCCAACCATTTGGCACCTACCACAGGGTCCTTTACAGTGTCAATCAGCTTAATGATATTTGTTCCACCACGAAGGTTCTCCAGAATCTTAACCTCTCGTTTTATCTTCTTTTTCTTCACTGGCTTAAATACACAAGAGTAATCAGAAGTGAGACTCCTTTTGAAGTCAGTAAATAAAACTTTAAAACGTTAGCCAATAAGATGGACAGTATGCTATCTTGTACACTCTGTTGTGTTAAAGAGCGTGCCTAAATTCGAAGAGAAAAAACTGACATAGAACGGGCTTGCCTGTAAGAACCTTTAACATTAGGTTAATTTACAGACCCATACAGCTTATGTCTCAAGATCTTTAAGTAGTTATATTGAGGGCACTTAAAAATTTTGAATACCCATATCACACTTCAAAAATAAAACTTCTGCTTACTAGATAGCTGCCAAGTGGAAAATATAGCTCTGAACAGCTGTATATCATGCACCCACAAATGGAAAAACCGAAACAAAATGGTGAGACACCTGCTCTTCCAATGAGTTACATGTAATTTTGTCTTTCAGGAGTGAAAGACCAGTTCACTGACATCAGGTTACAAACTTGCTTCCCAGCTGCTGGCTCTCATTTCCTGTCACCACTCCCATTTCCTTAATATCTAGAATCTGAAATCAGCACAGAGCCAGTTAATGTTTCCCAACAGATCCCATTCCTGAAGAAAGAGATGTCGAATCAGGAAAGGAGAAATCAATCTGATACAACAGTGACTGAACACTTCTATCTAACTTTTCAGTCTGCTGGAAAGATTAAAAGTTTTAAAAATAATTACTCTCATTACACATATTACTCCTTGTCTTAAATGAGCTAAAGAGTTCGAGGAAGAATAGAAGCGGTTCTGAAAAAGTAAGTCTATCATAATCAAGTATGCTTTATAAGGCACTCAGAATGGTGACTGGAACACAGTAAGCACCTAATAAATGATAGTGTTATTTTCATATTTTTAGTAATTTATTATTTAATAAGTCATTATGAATCCTCACAAAGTCCCTAAGTAGCAGAGTTGAGCTATCTGCCCAAGATCACACAGCTCATGGCAGAGTGGGGCAGGAATCAAAGCTGGAAGCTGGGCAGTCTGACTGCATGCTATACTCTTGCCACAGTGCTTTTGTTTCCCAAGTGTGGCCAACGGGAGAAACGTAACTAAGGAAAAAGAGTATTTTATCATTGAGACACTGTTATAATAGCAGAGGCAAAGAGAGGCCAATGGATTTGCCAAGAAATAATAAAGCAAGACTTCTTTTGCCTGTGTGGGGGGTGGGGAAGGAGAGGGGAGGGGGAAAATATAACATACACACATGCCAAAAAAACCTTCACCTTTTGTTGGTCACTAAGATACAGCTTTGAACACATAACAAAACAGAGAAGGAAAGGACTATGAAACTCAGAGCACTTGCATCACCTGTAACAAGGGGCTTAACTGAGAGGCTGGGCTCTTGCTGTGTCCTTGTGAGCTAGCTGCCATGATGATACCCGCTCTCCGCCCGCTGTGCCAGGGTTCCCAGGAGAGCAGATGAGGCTGCTGTGCATGTTCCCTGACTCCACTTAGAAACCTTACTCCTCAGTCCCTTTTTCATTAACAAGGGAGCTCGAAACTTTGGGGAAAAAAAGCACTGTACAATCCGATTAAAAAATAGCCAGGGAAGGACACACTACAAAATAACCAGCCTGAAAGATTCAAATATGTCAATGTCATGAAACAAACTGCGCAATTGTTCCAGACTTTTAAAATTTGACAACTGAATATAACACATGACTACAAATGAATATAATCATATAATCTGGGATTTTCCTTTGCTATAAAGAACGTTATAAAGGTAACTGGCAAATGTGAATGAGAGCTGTAGATTAGCTAATAGCATTGCATCAATGGTTACCTTCTTTTTTTTTTCTTTGAGACGGAGTCTCGCTCTGTCGCCCAGGCTGGAGTGCTGTGGCCGGATCTCAGCTTACTGCAAGCTCCGCCTCCCGGGTTCACGCCATTCTCCTGCCTCAGCCTCCCGAGTAGCTGGGACTACAGGCGCCCGCCAGCTCGCCCGGCTAATTTTTTGTATTTTTTAGTAGAGACGGGGTTTCACCGTGTTAGCCAGGATGGTCTCGATCTCCTGACCTTGTGATCCGCCCGTCTCGGCCTCCCAAAGTGCTGGGATTACAGGCTTGAGCCACCGCGCCCAGCCTACCTTCTAATTTTTTAATATGGCATTGTAGGGTTATGTAAGAAACTCTTTATTTTTAGGAAATGCATACTGAAGTATTTAGGGATGACTACGACTTACTCTCAAGCACTTCAGGAAAATATACATAACATAAATGTTATTATATAGGTGTATATATGTACATATATGTATGTATGTACATATGTGTGTATATATGAGAAAGAGAAGGATAAAGCAAATGTTAACATTTGAGGAGTCTGGGTGAAACAGATATGGGAATTCCTGCAACTTTTTTTAAGTCCGAAATTATGTTAAGAAGTTAAAAGAAAAATAAAAACTGACTTTTTTTTTGAGACGGGGTCTCACTCCGTGGCCCAGGCTGGAGCGCAGTGGCACAATCTCAGCTCACTGCAACCTCCGCCTCCCAAGTTCAAACAATTCTCCTGCCTCAGCCTTCCAAGTACTACAAGTGCACGCCACCACGCCCAGCTAATTTTTTTGTATTTTTAGTAGAGATAGGGTTTCACCATGTTGGCCAGGCTGATCTCGAACTCCTGACCTCAGGTGATCCACCTGCCTTAGCCTCCCAAAGTGCTGGGATTACAGGTGTGAGTGACTGCGCCCGGCCAAAGCTGGTTATCTTATACTTAAAAATTCAGCCAATGCTACCAGTTTAGTCAATGCCTTTCAATGTAAGAAAATTCTAGATTTGTCATCCAATACTGGAAAGCAGCTATAGATCTGTGAGAGTGGTAACAGAGAGAAAAAAACCCGCAACCAGAAGTCTATATCCACCAAAAACCTCTTCTACTCCTAACAGTACTCCTAACCGCTTACAGGGACAACCCATTAGTTGCCTTTATGACACTGCCCCATGTAAAGTCTTGCATTGCTCTCCCGTTATTAAGCAACGGGTCAGGCCTGGACAGCCCAGTTAAGATGAACCTATCTATCAATACATCTAAAGGTATCTTGCATAGCAACTGAAGCATATTTTGTTGCCCACCAGGTATCTAACTTAAACTTCCCAAACTAGAGACTGGGAATAGCAGGGCAACTCTGAAGGTGGCACAAAGGAGTCCCAAGTCACAAAGGCAGCTAGAGTCCTCACAAGCTGACAAAAGACCAAGAGATGATAAAAAAGAAAGGTGACCGACCCACAGTCCAGGACACTTCCCTCCAAACCATCAAAAACTCAGCTACAGGTAGATCCCTTCAGCCTCAGTTTATTCCTCTGGACTGGAAAGACGCTTGAAAAACTAAATCAATGAGCTCTGAGGAGCTGAAAGTGATCCTTTTAATGTGAATCAGAGATAAAAAGTTAGGATTTATGAGGGAGGATTGTTGGTATCCTAAGGAAAATAAACCGAGTTTTACAGAAATAAGGATGCTTTGATTCTCCTGTCCAGAGCCTGTAGCCATTTACCACCAGTTACACAAAATGTAGAAAATACATGTATTTCTACAAGGATCTCACAATTTCACTCTGCGTGCTAGAGAAAGTCTCCATCTGGGGTTCATTTATTCCAGTTCAGAGACTATCTGTTTAAAAGATTCAAACTCAATCAGTTTAGCTATTGTCCAAACTAATAAAACAAATTTTTTTTTAACTCGAAGTCTAGTAGACAAATTGGTGAAAAAAAGAACAACTGAACTAACAAATTCAAGACAGGCAGGAATTTATCAACAGCTCCTAACTCTCAAATTTGGGGTTACTTTTACTCTACTACCAAACTAACAACTGCTCCACTATGATATGAATTTCATCACCTGCAATGAACAATGGTTGCCAGGAATGTAGAAGGACAGAGTAAAAAGAAAGTTCAACTACCCTGGTGGCATCCCTAAAACCCACTGCACCTGACCTAAATAAAAACATTATCTGAGCAATGTTATCTCATCACAGAAAACTTTTTCTCTCATCTTTCAAGTTTCATCATCCCAATTACATGATCTACTCCTTGAGGGTAATTGTTTATTCTCAGGAGTTAAAAAAATTATTAAAAAAGGCAAGGCATAAAATCAAAATGATAATCAGATACCACCTCACACAAGTCAGGATGGCTGCTATCAAAAAAACCAGAAAAGAAGTGTTGGCAAGGATATGGAGAAACAGTCAAACTTGTACACTGCAGTCAGAATGTAAAATGGTACAGCCACTCTGGAAAGTTCCTCAAAACATTAAATATAGAATTAATTACCTTGTGATCCAGCAATTCCACTTCTGGGTCTATACCCAAAAGAAGTGAAGCAGGGTCTTCAGGAGGTATCTGTACACTCACGTTCAAAGCAGCATTATTCACAATAGCTAAAACATGGAAGCAACCCATCCACTGATGGTGAACGGCTAAGAAAATGTGCTATATACATACAATGGAAAACGACGTAGCCTTAAAATGGAAGGAAATTC
Organism: Macaca nemestrina; assembly: GCF_043159975.1. Lineage (NCBI taxonomy): Eukaryota > Metazoa > Chordata > Mammalia > Primates > Cercopithecidae > Macaca > Macaca nemestrina. The sequence continues at coordinate 57,303,400 of NC_092142.1, forward strand.
TGACGCATGCAACAGTGATAAACCTGGAGGACATAATGCTGTGCAAAATAATCCAGTCACAAAAGGATAAATACTGTACAATTCCACTTATATGAGGTACTTGGAGTAGTCAAATTCATAGAAACAGTAAAATGGTTGTTGCCAGGAAATGGGGGAGGGAGAAATGGCTAGTTATTGTTTAATGGATACAGAGTTTCCATTTTACAAGACTAAACAAGTTATAGAGATGGATGGTAGTGATGGCTGCACATTACCCATTGAACTGTACACTTAAGAATGGTTAAGATGGTAAATATTATGTTATTTTATTATTTTTTAGACGAGTTTCGCTCTTATTGCCCAGGCTGGAGTGCAATGGTGCAATCTTGGCTTACTGCAACCTCTGCCTCCCGGGTTAAAGCGATTCTCCTGCCTCAGCCTCCTGAGTAGCTGGGATTACAGGCGCCTGCCACCATGCCCAGCTAATTTTTTGTATTTTTAGTAGAGGCAGAGTTTCACCAGGTTGGCCAGGCTGGTCTTGAACTCCTGACCTCAGGTGATCCGCCTGCCTCGGCCTCCCAAAGTGCTGGGATTACAGGCGTGAGGCACCGCGCCTAGCCTATGTTACATGTATTTTAACACTATTTATTTATTTATTTATTTATTTATTTTTTTGAGATGGAGTCTCGCACTGTCGCCCAGGCTGGAGTGCAGTGGCGCAATCTTAGCTCACTGCAAGCTCTGCCTCCCGAGTTCATGCCATTCTCCTGCCTCAGCCTCCCGAGTAGCTGGGACTACAGGCGCCTGCCAACACGCCCGGCTAATTTTTTGTATTTTTAGTAGAGACGGGGTCTCACCATGTTAGCCAGGATGGTCTCAATCTCCTGACCTCGTGATCCGCCTGCCTTGGCCTCCCAAAGTGCTGGATTACAGGCGTGAGTCACCGCGCCCAGCATTTTTTTTTTTAAAGGCAAGGCATAGAGCAGACCCTTTGAATCTCATCAAGAGAACACTGCAACCCTTTCTACTACTGGTTCTGCCTCTAAAAATCATTCGCATTGCCCAAATGTAATATTGTTATTACTACACTTTATTTATCTCTCAGGCCAGGCACCGTTTTAAGCACATTTAATCCTCTTAGATGAGCACTAGTAACATTTTTTACTTGAGGAAGGACATTGAGGCACAGAGAACTTAAGTAACTGTTCGATGTTATAGAGCGTCTACAGTTGGAACTAACACCTGACACCAGGCAGACCACTTCTAGGCCATACTCTCTCAGGAAAGAAGCATTTTGTAGATTACTAAAACATGATTATCAATCTCTCTACCCATCTGTCTACAGTTTATCTGACTTTCCTGACAACCCTGTGACTTAAGCAGGAAATGTATGCTTATTTCATAGATGAGAAAACAGTCAAGTGGTATCAATGAACACACTAGTTTTTGAACTCAAGCCTTCTGCCCTCTCATTTATAGCACTTCTTACACTATACCACCCTGATTATGAGATGGCAGATCCTGAAATTAAACTCTAGAAACTATCTGGAGCCCTGCTTTATACATGAAAATGGGCACACTATATCAAGATATTCTTTTCACATGTGGTTTGTTCTCAAATAAACTCTTGTATTAAAGGGACAAAACTATTAATCCCCAAATCTGCCAAGTGATCATGCTGAGACTTGGAGGAACTCTATGGGTTAAAAAAAGCATAAAAATACTACTTATTGATGCTTCGAGAGAATAAAGCAGCATTTCATTTAAGCATTAAACATGCTGCTGTGGATACTAATCATAGAGAACCCCTGCCTGGGTCCCTACAGCCCTCTAGGACTCTTGGATTCCACACTTCAACTAGCAACTTACCAAAGTCAAATACTTCCTTTGAGAAAAATTACTCCAAAAATCATTAGAAACAAATTAACTTCATTTGACTCTTGGTGAGTGTTCCTCAATTCTTCCAGTACAGATCAGTACATCACAAAGTCAAACATCCAGCAAATGTCCTAATTATGCTCCTCGCACCTGCCGAGACTTCAGGACAGGTATACGGGTCCTACACCGAGTGCTTCCACCCTGTGACTACATGACGCTGAGCATATAAATCCTTTCTCTGGATCTTGGTTGATTTGTAAAAAGGGCCTGGGTTCTAACGGTTTCTAAGCACCCGCATTCTGTGATTCTGTTTGACACCGGTTAACTATACTCTTAATCTGTGACTCCCCACCACAATGTTGGAAATAGCCTAGTTTACATACAATTTTTAACATTATTTTGAATGTTAGCAATACTTCAGTAATACTGTTTTCACTACTTTTATACCATGAGACATTAGTGAAAATTAGAATGTACCAAAAATTTAGATAAATACCACTAATGTGTTGTTTCAGGAAGATGTCTTCATACACATGCCTAAATTCAAAAGGGTAAAAAACCTACCACAGGAGAAGCTAGAAATAAAGAAGAAAGCACCATTCTGACATAACATAAAGATCACCAGCTCACGATGAAGCTATTAACAAAGATGTATAACCAACGCCCATCCTTTTAACACTACCTACTTACAACACAAAACTTAAAAAATATCTGCAAATATGCTAAACATGCTTAAGGAGCAAAATTTAATACCACCATCCTTTGTTTAAAGCTAAAGAATTAATATCTGGGGGGAAATGGATAGTCAATCTGTTTATAAAATAAGACTACTAAGAGGAAGCCTTATATGGGAATTTCCAAGTCATTTTAGCACTGGTTCGAAATGCTATCTGTTTTTGTTTTTTTTTTTTTTTTTTTTTTTTTTTTGAGACGGAGTCTCGCTGTGTCGCCCAGGCTGGAGTGCAGTGGCCGGATCTCAGCTCATTGCAAGCTCCGCCTCCCGGGTTTTTACGCCATTCTCCTGCCTCAGCCTCCCGAGTAGCTGGGACTACAGGCGCCCACCACCTCGCCCAGCTAGTTTTTTGTATTTTTTAGTAGAGACGGGGTTTCACCGTGTTAGCCAGGATGGTCTCGAACTCCTGACCTCGTGATCCGCCCGTCTCGGCCTCCCAAAGTGCTGGGATTACAGGCTTGAGCCACCGCGCCCGGCCTGCTATCTGTTTTTAAAAACAGTGTTGCTCTTAACTTTTATTCAAGAAATAGTTTAATTTGAAAGATCCCAAGGACCCCAGGAAGTACTGAAATCTACACACACAGGCAGTGTTCATAAAATTCTAAAAGTTGTCAAAAGTGGCCACTTTTACTTCTGTGTACACTTTTCTAAGAGGTACTACAAAGGAAATGAAGAATTGATTTTTCAAAATCAAAAGATGAAACTTTTGACACTAATGTAGCTTTCTGCCCAGCCATATAAACCCTTACCATTTTCCTCCTCCTTTTTCTCTCTTCTCCTCAAAACAATTTGTCAAAAAAAGATACAACCTCTCCATTGATTGGAAAGTTTTAAGATTTTAGCCATAGAATACCACTTGGGGATATACAGTAAAATTTTGCTCACCAGTTTCTAAATTCCTAAAACTTCTTAGTAACTCATTTTTGATCAATACCTGGAAATCTACTAACGCAAATTAAACGATATAAAATTCCTCTGTAGTCACTCATCATTTACCCATTCTCACACATAGGAAAGAACTGATATGAAACTACAAAAGTAAGACCGCTTGTCCTCAAGAAAGGCACCCTCTATCTTGGTCACTATGTGCATAATACAATCCTGCAGCTAAAATACAGCAGGCTTATACAAAAAGGAAGGCTGTTCTAAATTCTTCCAAGTTAAGAGCAACTGGTACTCCGTTAAGGACCTAATTTCCTATGACCAAGCACCACAATAGTAGCTATTAGTCATAACTTCAACTTATTTGAATAAAGAAACACAACTTTGGCTAAAGATCCTGTTCTTTTTAAAAAGTAATACTTTCAATTCACAAAACAACAAAATCACAATAATGCCATTAGTGATGTATTATCCCATCCTTCAGACAGGAACAAAATCTGGATAGAAATGCCACCGGGCTTTAAAAAACATAAATAATTGAGTGTAGTTTCACTAGTGGTTTAGGCTGCACTGTGAAAACAAACAATGTCAAGAAGAAACAAGAAACATTTCATTAACTAGGGGCCTCCCAAGTCTGATTCCAGGACACTGGTACCTGTTTCTGTGCTCAACGTTCAGATCCTACAATCCAATGCTAAAATGAACAGTAAGAAATATGAAGAAATAGGAAACAGGAGTTCTGGCTAATGGTCATTCAACATAATGACATTAGGTAAGTTTCTTTGTGCCTAGGTCTCCCATTTGTAAAGATAACCTGCAGCAGCTTACATACTGGGTTTCCTAACATCTGCTGAGAATCTTTAGAGTAGGAGAAAGCTAGAGCCTATGAAGCTCTTCAGATGATGAAGCAGCAATGTGATGCTCTCCTAAATGAACATGCTGGGATTTATACATACACCTGAATGCTGTTCCTTTCAAAAAAAAAAGCACCACAGAAAATTGTACATTTATTCTAAAAAGGCTGCCATAGCACAAAAGTTCAGACATTTTTCCGGAATTGCTTTAGAGTCAGCAATTCATTCTTCTGAATATACAGCAGTGGAATGTGGATATTCCTAATTTCAATTTACGCCTCGCTTATTTCTTAGATTTGAAGCAGCTTATTAAAAACTTATGCTTATATATATAAAGCTAATGTATGGCTTTTTAAGGTAATTTCCCTGTGACTTAAAAAAAAAACAAAAACCTTGTGACTTCATAAATGCAATACATATTTAGGGAAGAGAGGAGTCACACTCAGTATCTTCAACATCAATTCCTCACTTCTCATCCCCAGTGTGTCTGAGAACACAAGTAACTGTCTATTTCTCTTTACTGCAATTCTGCTTCTTCATCACTAGGCTAGGATGTTTTGAGTGATGGAGTTAATCATTTTTTCTGAAAGATTACCAGAAAGCATAAGCCTGACCCCTCACATTAAACAGTGATTACCTACACAGCTGCTCTAACACACAGAAACAGCTTTTCAATTCCACATTCTTAGTCCACAGAACCTCTGCAAAAGGGCCACACTGGAAATCACATGTATGCAAAGTGCTTACGTCACTCTTCCGTCTTCTCAATCTCTCACTAAATGACATGTAACCACATGAAATGATCTGGCAATAACGAAGACCCATCACAGATTCTAAGAACTACTTTTTACTATAGCCTATAAAACATTATTAAAGCTATACAATTAATCTGTTACCAGAAGGAAAATTTAGCCGACCCTTCATGCTCATTAAAATCATCTTCATGGAAGAGATAACAAAAGACATATCATTATCAAACTGATTGCTAAACCATATATTAAAATCGTTTTGTTCCAATTATTGCTTTAGTAATAATACGTGAATTCTTCTACATTTTTACTAGCTGATAAGCAACAATGGCTCTCTGGCTTCCCAACAAGGCTTCTCAGCACTACTGGCGCACTATATCCATCCCACCTGAAACTTTACTGCCAAAGAAAAAAAAAAGCAAGTGATTATCTGCTAAGGAATTTCCTTCCACTTGGGTTTGACATACATTTCTGAAGTCGCTCCAATTTTTTCCAACTTTCTTTCTGGAACAACGGAGAGCATGCACCAAGACTAACAAACACAGTGCTCAGGGAGCCCTTAAATTGAGAATGGCTTTCCTGTCTTTTGAATACCTATTTATTTTCTAACAAATGGAGCCCTTTAGGAATTTTTGCTTTAGGCAATTTACTTTTTAGAACAAACACCTTCCTGAACTTAGATTTGAACTAAGATCTGTGACCAGTCTGCACATTTTCTTGAAAGTTCACAGGAAAATGGGGTGGAAAAAGAAGTAATGAAGGGACATCAGATAAATAAAATCTGAGCGTGGGCTGGGCACAGCGGCTTATGCCTGTAAACCCAGCAATTTTAGGAGGCCTGCAAGGAGTCCTTTTGGAGGACTGCTTGAGCTCAGGAGTTTAAGACCAGCCTGGGCAACTTGACCAGACCCTGACTCTACAAAAAAATTTTAAAAATAACTGGGCGTGGTGGCATGCACCTGTAGTCTCAGCTACTTGGGTGAGATGGGAGGATCACTTGAGCTCAGGAGTTGAAGGCTGCAGTGAACTATGATCTGCACTCCAGCCTGGGTGACAGAGTGAGACTCTGACTCTAAATAAATAAATTAAATTAAATTCAAGCTTGCATTGCCCATTCTAGAACGTGACTGGGGTAGCTTACAACCTTCTGCCCTGTGGGGGGAAAAATGTTACATACCACTCATAGGACACTCACCTTGAGGATTTTTACAACCACTCTCTCATTGTTGGTGATGTTAATGGCCTCAAATACTTCACTATATTTTCCCCGACCAAGTTTTCGAACCAGTTGGTAATCATCTTGATTACTGTAAAAGGAAGACACACACATAAATGCCAGGACTGGGGGTTAATCTAAGCAAGCCTATGCTCACTGTATACGTCATTCAGCCGCTTCCAACAGGCAAACACTTGGAAGTGTCTATACATCACGTCACAACTCATTCCCTAAATGAAAGCCACGACGTAATCTTGGCTCCCTTCACTCTGCAGAGCTCCTAACCTAATTGGTCTCTCCTAACTTGGAAAGATGGGGCAGGAAGGCAACGCTCTGAGCCAATCCAGAGGGCTGAGCAAAGCACCCGTCCTGAAGGCCTAGAGGGTGCCCCCTGTGCCCCGCGGCTCCCCAGCACCTGCTTCCCGTTTCACACCCTGAGGGTAGACAGTGCCTGTTTTAAAAAACTGGACGTCTTTAAGAAATTTCCTCCCACCACCTCATCTCAGAAAACCGAAAAGGCAGGGAATTTTAATAGCTCCAAAGGACAGCTGTTGACTTCCCACCCCAGTGGAAACCCAGAAGCGTGAGGAAGGGCTACTCCCTCACTTTCACCCGGCGTCGATCCCTGGACCCCACACTTCTCCCCGAGTAAAAAAGCATTCCTTGGGGGAAAGAGGTGCGCAAAGCGGGGAGAAAGGGACAAGGGGAGGGAAGAGGAAGACGAGGACATGTGCGAGAGCTGGACCTCTGCCTCCCTGCGGGCCCGCGGAGGGGTCGGCGGGAGACACCACCGGGCCCGAGTGCGGTTCGCAGGGGGTGGCCGGGCGGGGGCAGGGGTCAGCGGGCCCGGCGGGGGGCGGCGGCGGCTTTACCCCCAGCTCGGGACGTGAGCCTCGTAGTCCCAGTACTCGCGGCTCCTCAGGCTGTTCACCTCGGCGTAGACCCGGGCCCTGCTGCCCGCGGCCGGGCCGGGCATGGCGGGCGGGACCGGGGGGCGGCGCGGGGCGCAGAGGGTGGCGGCGGCGACGCGGCGGGGGGCGCGGGGCGGCGGGCGGAGGGGGCAGCGGGCCGCCGGGCGCTGGAGGAGGAGGAGGAGGAGCGCGGCGGCGGGCGGCCGCGCCAGGCCGGGCCCGCGGGGGCGGGCGGGCTGGGGGCGCGGGGGGCGCCGGCCGAGCCGGCCCGGCCCTGGAGCGGCCGGCGGGGCGGCGGGGCGGGCGGCGCTCGCGATCCGCGGCGGTCTCCGCTCGGCTCGCGGACCCCAGGAGGCGGCGGCAGTGGCGGCGGCGGCACCGGCAGTGGCAGCCACCGGCCAGGAAAGGGGCAGCGGCCGCGGCAGCGGAGAAGAAGGAGGAGAGGAGGAGGAGGCGGAGGAAACCCGGAAAAGGGGCCGCGCTCGCTGGGAGCGGCCGCCGCCCGGCCTGGGGCCGCCCAGGCTCACAGCGCCCCCTGGAGCGCGGGGGGACCCGCCGGGCGGTGCCGGGCGGTGCCGGGCGGTGCCGGCCCCGCCCCGGCCCCGCCCCGGCACGCCCCGCCGCCTACCTCGCGCCCTCCCGCACCGTTCCGCACCCTCGCCCTCCCGTCGCCCCAGGTCGGACGGTCCAAATCGCCTCACCCTCGGGCTGGCCTGACTTCACGCCACAGGAGCCCCCCTTCCACTGGCCGTTGCCCTAGAGCCCTCGCCCGCGAGTCCCGACCCTTTCACTGTCCTTGGAGACCCTACCCCTAGCCCTGCACTCACCCAGCTTTTACCCACCCGACACCTCCCATACTGACCCTATTCTGACCCTCCTGTCACCCAAACTGTCAAGTCCCTCCCCAGGGCCTCGCTCAAACCTCAGAACCTCTCCCACCTCAATACTTCTCCCTTTCCCGGAGACATACCCCTCCTTCCCCCTCTGGACCCTGCCCTGTTAGGGTAGACTCCTCAGTCCCCAAAGCTTCCCACCCCCGTCATTCAGAGTCCTCACAAAACCTTTCCACGCTTCCCCCAAATGCCCTTCCAGAGCCTTCCCTGAATATCCACTTTGGTCACTTGGTTAAGCTGGCGTCGGCCAGGTTGTGCCACTGCAAAGTTACAATTTTTCCCTTTGTGATTAATTAGTTATTTGTGGGGAGAGACTTTGAGTGTGTAAATCTCCTGTTTGTGTTTAGGAGGAGGGAGAGCAGAATTGCAAATCCGACCTGAAGGGACAGCAGGGGTTGGGGATGCACCAGGGTAGGTGGTCAACTGAACTGGCCTGGCTTCCAGTGTTGCTTGCAGCCCTGAACACCCTTCTCCTTGGACCTTCTAGGCCCTTCCTTTGTCTTCCTTTCCCATCCTGCATCCTTTATCGACAGGACCTCTGCACCCAGTGCAGGTTGCTCTCATTCCAATCCCTTTTCACAGTCTGTTTTCTAGATGAAATCCTGGGCCTTCCTCCTTGACACAGCTAAGAGCACAGACTGTGGAGTCAGATCTATCCAGCACTGCTACTTAGAAGCTGTGTGACCTTAGGACAATTACTCAACCTCTCTGTGTCACAGATTCTACAGCACAAAACCAGTAATAGCACTCACTTCACAGGGCTGCAAGGAGAATTAAACAAGGTAAAGCATGTGAAACATGTAGGATGGTGTTCAATATTAAGATACTATGTGTACAATATGATTATTCCCAGACCCAGGGCCTTTCTCTGATCATGCCTCCCTCCCTGAGACCACCACGCATCCATCTTTTGGTTCCTTCCATCCTCCAAGCTTAACTAGGAGCCACCACCAACCCCTCCACCCCACCTTCCCAAGGGTGACTCCTTTTCCCTATTCAAGTTTCGCCTTTTTCTTTATTAGTAGTATTTTTTTTAGAAATAGAGTCTCACTATATTGCCCAGGCTGGAGTGCAGTGGCCTATTCACAGGAATGATCCCACTACTGATCCGCACGGGAGTTTTGACCTGCTGTTTGCCACCTGGCAACCTGGTGGTCCCCCAGCCCCAGGAGGTCATGATAGTTGATGCCAAACTTAGTGTGGACACCTGATCAGCATTATGCACTACAGCCCAGAACTCCTGGGCTTACACGATCCTCCCACCTCAGCCTCCTGAGGAGTTGGGACTACAGGCATGCCCCCAGCTCAAGTCTCACCTTAAAGATGACTTTCTCTACAGTTGATACTTCTCTATCTCAGCACCCTATCCACATCCTTCATAAAACTGCATATCTTGTCATTATTTGTTTCCTTATTGTCTGTCCCCTCCCTTGTAAAAACAGCACAAGAACAAGGACAGAGTGTGGGTGCTCACCACTAGCTCGCCTAGCATTTGCCACAGTCAGAGACCTTCAGTGAATACAGTGTTACCCCACAAATGACTTAGGGATTACCAAGGGGAAACGAGGTCACCACCTTATCCGTGGTCCAAACTTCTCATCAGTAGGGAACCAACTAATCCTCTGATGTGATGCAACGAGAAGGGACACCTCCCCCATCAGGTACTCCTGCCAAAACATTTAACCTGAATCTAATAATAAGGGCGCCATCAGACAAATCTAAGCTGGGCGACATTCTGCCAAAGAGCTAAGCTGGGTTCTTCAAAAATGTCAATGTCAGGAGAAAGAAAACCAAACGAAACCTTGGATGAGTGTTCTTGATTACTGAAGACCGAGAGACATAACTAGATGAAGTGTGTGATTCTGAATTAGAGTCTGGATTTTTTTTTTTTTAAGTAGAAAGGAAAGGAGGAAGGGAGGGAGAAAGAATACAGCTCATATTGGGTTGGTGCAAAACTTATTGAAATTCAATTGAAAGTAATGGCGAAAACCTCAATTACTTTCACACCAACCTAATAGAAGGGTACTCCAGGGGAAATTTGAATATAGGATGTATATTACACAATGTTAATGTATATTACACAATGTTATATTGTATCAATGTGAAATTTTGTGAGTATGATCATTGTGTTTAGTTATGCAGGAGAATCCCGTAATTTTAGGAGTTGCATGCCAAGTGTGTAGAGATGAAGAACCAGTATTTGCAATTTAGTCTCAAATGGTTCTCCAGAAAAACGCGGGTTTCTGACAGCATAAGCATGCATAGAGTGGGGAGGAATTGGGGGAAATTTTTGATAATTAGTGAATGTAGTTCAAGAGTACATGAGCTTGCAACTTTTTGGTAGAATTTGAAATTTTTCAAAATAAAAACTAGAAAAAAAAAAACATTAATGGAAAAAGTGGACTTTGGGATTTAAATCCTGAACCTGCAAACCTTTCTAAATCTCTTTCACTCGAGAAGACATAAATATCCTCAAGCTCTTAATGCAGCTTTAGGATTTGTTTCTGACAAGTCCCTATGAACTAGTCCAGACCAGAGATTCTTAATTCCAAGTCAAATTTCTTGAGTTCTGGGAACCCCTGACACAATGTGCAGAATTTGTGGGTTAGTGTGTGTGTGTGTGTGTGTGTGTGCGCGCGCGCGCGCATGTGTCTGTGCTGTGTGTGTGTCCATTCTTTCCTTAGCGTACATCAGATTCTCAAAGGAGGCCATGACCCAAAAATGATTCCAAACCACTGGTTTGACTACTATGTCCAACCTCTGCTGGGGCCCCATTCCTCACCTCCACCCTTACCCACCTCTGACCCCACCCACCCTCTGTGCACCATCCTCTCATCCCTTACCGCGTAGCCCACACCCATCTCACGTAACCTGCTCCCACACCTGCCTGAGGATTCACCCACACACCACTCTGGTGCAACACACTCCTGGATTTGGCTGACACCATATACTAACTCAGCCCTGAAACCTGCAGTCAGTCCACCACCCACAGGCAAATGGAATGTTTCTGTGGTTTGTTGGGAGGTTTGGTGGGCACCCCATGGAATTGGCAGAGACCCCTGCCTCTCATTTCTGCCCACCCGCCATGAAACTGGCTTGGCTTGAGTTAAGATGGGCAATTGGAAATGGTACTCCTGCAGCCCTCACTGAAGGAGTCTCACTTGGATGTGAAGAGGGATAGGCTGGTGACTCTGTGGGGGAGGCGCCAGGCAGGGAGGGTCCGTGAATGAGAAGTGACTTCACCTCATTACTCTGTGTGTGCAGTTTGAGGGTGAGTATAATTCAGTGGTGCAATAAAAGGGAATGAAAGAGGATATTTTGAAGCAAATAACCCAACACTTTCATACCAGCTCCAGTGCTCCCACATTCTATCCAAACACCAAAAATCCAAAAAACAAATGCACATTTGAAAATCCCTCTGAAGGCCACCTTCTATCTTCACAAGCCTACTTTCAAAACATTTGAGAAGTTTATAGGCTTTTATTCTGCACTGATGCTTCTCAAGAACCTAGCCTTAAAACAAAATGAAAATTATGAACAAAGAATTATTAATTGTAATGACAGTTGGTGTGTTCATCACACACATGATGATTCCACATCATTGAATCTTGCCAAAACCGTACATGGCTAAAAACCATTGAATTTAGGCTTCAAATGGATGGATTTATGTTATGTGAATTTTATCTCAACATAGTTGTTTTTAGAAATCAATGAGTTTAGAGCCCTTGTAAGGGTCCCCTTTGTGCAGAGGAGGAAACCAAGATTCCAATGACAATGATAAACTGAGACAGAGCCTGAATTTGAACTCTGATCTTTCTGACCACCAAGTCACTTTCCTTAACTCTGATTCAGTATGTCCTGCAAAGGCCCACAGACTTTCCTCATGATAATCATTATCTTTAATCATGAAAATGTAAAATGACGTAAATATCACAAGCTGGGGGACCAGCTAAATTGTGGTACATTCCCTACAGTGAAATATTAGGCATTACTAAAAAGTGTGATTATGAGGAATTTTTAGCAATTAAAAAATTTTATGATACAAGATTTTTAAATAGGAGAGCTGGGCGTGGTGGTTCATGCCTGTAATCCCAGCACTTTGGGAGGCCAAGGTGGGAGGATCTCTTGAGGCCAGGAGTTTGAAACCAGCCTGGGCAACATTGAGAGACCCCGTCTCTACAATAAGATTTTTAAAATTAGCTGGACATGTTGGTGCAAGCCTATAGTCTTAGCTACTCAGGAGGCTGAAATGGGTGGATCATTTGAGCCCACAAGTTTGAGGCTTCAGTGAGCTATGGTCATGCCATTGCACTCCAGCTTGAATGACACAGCGAGACCCTGTCTCTGAAAATAAATAAATAAATAAATAAGTTTTAAAAAATTTGTGGCCGGGTGTGGTGGTTCACGCCTGTAATCCCAGCACTTTGGGAAGCTGAGGTGGGTGGATCACCTGAGGTCAGGAGTTCAAGACCAGCCTGGACAACATGGTGAAACCCTGTCTCTACTAAAAATCCAAAAATTTGCTGACTGTGGTGGCATGCACCTGTATTCCCCCAGCTACCTGGGAGACTGAGGAAGGAGGACTGCTTGAACCCGGGAGGTGGAGGTTGTAATGAGCCAAGATTGTGCCTTTGTACTCCAGCCTGGGCGACAGAGTGAGATTCCGTTTCAAAAAAAAATAAAATTATATGTATATATAATATATATTATATATATACATATTTACATATATATGCAGTCTGTACACTGTGTATATATATGCATATACAGTCTGTACACTGACCCCCACTCTATTCCTTAGTTATAAATGCCCACATGTTCTTGTTGGAGTAGCAGGTGAGTACAGTCTCTGTCACTCACTGCAAAACCCCTTGCAGTGGTCCCTATACCTGTCGCCATGACCTTCATTTGGATAAAGTCTGTCTTACACTCTTCAACAAAAGTGCCATGAATAATTTTTTCTTTAACATTAATATTTTTCAAGAAATTCAAGAGTCAGGTAAAAAGTGAAACTTGTCCTTCTTTGCCTTCCACATTTCCACAGTTTGGTGTGTATCCTTCCAGGCCTTTTTCTATGCAATAAGAATAGATGATACAACTTATTACTTTGTATTGCTTTGCTTTGTTTCAAAGCAGGACACCAGTGTATACTTACAGTTCTTTTGCTTGTTGGTTTGTTTTGTTTGTTTGTTTTTTGAGACGGAGTCTCATTCTGTTGCCCAGGCTAGAGTGCAATGGCACAATCTTGGCTCACTGCAACCTCCGCCTCCTGGGTTCGAGCAAGTCTCCTGCCTCAGTCTCCCGAGTAGCTGGGACTACAGGAGCCTGCCACCATGCGCGGCTAATTTTTGTATTTTTAGTAGAGACAGGGTTTCACCACATTGGCCAGGCTGGTCTTGAGTTCCTGACCTCAGGTGATCTGCCAGCCTTAGCCTCCCAAAGTGCTGGAATTACAGGCATGAGCCACCGCGCCCAGCCTATACCTACATTTAGTAGATAAATGTTCAGGTATGTAACAAACACATACAAAAAGAACTGGAAGGAAATGCATTACATGCTTTGGGGTCTTGGAAGCATAGATTTTACTTTCATAATCGGGGGCAAACAAACCAAAGTTTTCAGGCTGTTGACAATCCTAACCCTCCCCTCAAGAACTTGTGGGTTAATGGGGGCTTTACACCAGCTAGGAAAGGATAGAGGGTAGGGACGTAGGGTCTTGAGTTATCTCTGTAATCCAAGGAGTTTATGGGGAATTGCTAAGACAAAAACTTTAGACAAATTAAATTTAGCAGAGTTTAACTGAGGAAAGAACAATTCTAGAACCAGGGAGCCCTTAGAACCAAATAGGTATGGATAACTCTGGCCTGACCATGGTCAGGCAACATTTATGGACAACAATGAGGTACACAGGCGGTTGGGTTGGTTACAGCTCAGCTCTTGCCTTATTGGAACATGGTCTGATCAGTGGGGTGCCTATGATTGACTGAAGCTTAGCTGCTGTGATTGGCTGAGACTCAGCTGTTTGTTACAATAGTAGACTCCTAAGTTAGGGTTTCAGTCGGTTTGCCTACAAGGTAGGTTGCAGTTCATTTTTAGACTCAAGTACGGAGATGTCTGCAGGCCAAATTTAGTTTAATTTAACAGAGTGCTGGACTCTTACCTTTGGGTTTCTTTGAGGCCCCAGACAGGTGAATAAAATATATACATTAAGGCCAAATTGGCTGCATCCACCTGAGTACATATGCACATAAATTCCTTAGGAATATCACTTTCTGATTCTTTTTTGCCCTAGTCATCCTTACCGTGTGACCCACTCTGTCCTCCAACCAGAAAGTGCCCCTGAGGGGGATGGCAGGAATGTGCCAGAGCCTGTCCTGGGCAAGAGAGCCAGAGGAATGGGAATTTTCTGCTGGTGCTCCTGTGGGGGACCCCTCTTATTCAGTCTTGCCCGGCTGGAGAGAAGGGCACATTTCAACACTCCTGCCCATCCCCCCATCCCCCCAAACACCCACCTATTCCCAGAAGCTCAGTGAACTGAAACTCTTCTAATATTCTCAGGGAAGGATGGATTAATCTCTTCAGACTAAATTTTAACTAACAGCTATTGCAAAGGGATTTAAATCTTAAACAGGGACAGGACTAAGAAGTCTGGTGAATGCAGCCTTAATCCTGGAGTTTCAAGAGATGCAAAAGTGGAGGGGCTACTTTGAAGGGTAAACAGTACTTTCCTGGTGGACACACCCACTTCCACCTGGTTGGACTGGGCATTTGGAGGGGAGTGGACTGATGCTGCAGTGACAGTCTCCCATAGACCCTGGCAAAGCCATCAAACTTCAAGAACACTCATCGTTTTCCTGCCAAACTGCTCTTCCATGGTATCTCTTTATTTTATTTATGTATTTATCTATCTATTTTTATGAGACAGGGTCTTTCTCTGTCACTCAGGCTGGAGTGCAGTGGCTCCATCATGGCTCTGAGACTCAAGTGATCCTCCCACCTCAGCCTCCCCACTGGCTGAGACTACAGGTGCATATCATCATGCCCAGCCAATTTTTGTAGAGACAGAGTTTTGCCATGTTGCCCAGGCTGGTCTCAAACTCCTGGGCTCAAGTGATCCTCCTGCTTTGGCCTCCCAAAGTGCTGGTATTATAGGTATGAGCCACTGCACCCAGCCCACAGTATCTCTTAGCCCAACCAAATTTCCCAGAATCACCAACAGCTCCCACATCCCCCCCACCACTCCCCACCCCCAACCAAGTGCAACTGGCTTCCTCTCCGGTTGGCCACTCCCATTTACACTCTTGTCTGGGTGTCCCCAGCCTTTGTCCTGAGTTAAGCCAGCTCCTCCCTTGATTTTCCCCCAGGGACCTTTCCCACAGTGATCTCTAGGCTTTTAGACTTGGCACACACAAACCCAGAGGTCCTCAACCTAGGTCAGTAGTGAGAATTCAGTAGGTTCATAAATTCAGACACAAAAAATTACATCATTATTCACCAACCTCTAAATAAAATTTAGCATTTCCTCTCTCCCATTATGGATATAGTAAAAAAAAAAAAATACAATACAAAACAAAACATGGCAGTATTAGCAGTACCTGTGAGTTTGTCACCAGTGGAAATCAGACATGTGCTAGTCACGTGACAGTTGCTATTATTTTGAAGCAGGAAAATTTGCTTCCCAGAAAACCTAGCTGCTCTGATTGTTGCAGGCAAAAAAAAAATGTGGAGGAATCCTCCTGAGTTTGGACTTTTCCTCCTGTGTTCCAGCCCCTACTCTTCCTCCCCTTAGGCCTTCTGTTCAGAAGACTCTGAGACTGGGATTTGGTGACATTTAACATCCCCCCACAGACACTAGCTTCTCTATCCTGAAGAAAAACCAAATGAAATTAAACGATATTGCACATGCAAGCTCTACTTTTTGTTTAGGAAGCACACCATTCTGGATGCTTGCAGAAGTCTTCCTGTTTGACTAGAGGATGACATGGAAACCCTGGATCCTAGTCCTGCCTGTTCCCAAGCCAGAGAGGAAACTCTTGGCCGAAAAAAGTCACTTTCTTCTTTAACCCAGTGTCTGAGGGGTTTTGTCCGCGGCTCGTCCTGCTACATTAGTGACGGGCCCTTTGTCAGCTCTGATGCCCACGAGAGCATAGAGTATAGCAGAAGTTCCCATGGATGATCCGAAAACACAATCAATCCCAAGGAGATCAAAACTCTACATGCCTAAGGTATGATCAGTCCCTGCATTGAGAAAGTGGAAGAGACACAGATGACAGTGGAGAAAGACAATTAGGAAAAGACGGCACTGGTTGCAAGCACACTGGACATCAGTGTCATTGAGAGATTCATCTTTCAGTGAAGCGGGAGCTTGTCCTGATTAGCAGAATTGTGTCATTCTGTCAACACCTACACATTATGACCATCTAATCCTTAGGGTCTATCCTAATTTTGTCATTTGCCCAAATAATGTCCTTCAGAGGAGGGGTCTCTAATCCCAGGGCTGTGGACCGGTACCAGTCAATAGTCTGTTAGGAGCCAGGCTGCACAGCAGGAGGTGAGCGGTAGGTGAGCAAACATTACGACCTAAGTTCAGCCTCCGGTCAGATCATGGTGGAATTAGATTCTCATAGGAACTCGAACCCTACTTTGAACTGCACATGCAAGAGATCTAGGTTGCACGCTCCTTATGGGAATTTTTTTTTTTTTGAGGTGGAGCCTCACTCTGTTGTCCAGGCTGGAGTACAATGGCGCAATCTCAGCTTACTGCAACCTCCGCCTCCCAGGTTCAAGTGATTCTTCTGCCTCAGCCTCCCAAGTAGCTGGGATGACAGGTATGCACCACCATGCTCAGCTAATTTTTGTATTGTTAGTAGAGACAGGGTTTCACCATGTTGACTAGGCTGGTCTTGAACTCCCGACCTCAGGTGATCCACCCACCTTAGCCTCCCAAAGTGCTGAGATTACAGGCGTGAGTTACCATGCCCAGCCTGCTTAAGGGAATCTAGCTAATGCCTGATGATCTGAGGTGGAACAGTTTCATCCCGAAATCACCCCCCACCCCCAAATTGTCTTCTAAAAACCAGTCCCTGGTGCCAAAAAGGTTGGAGACCACTGCTTTAGAGCAAAAAGATCCCCTCAGTAACCATGTGCAGCATTTAGTGGTCATTTTTTTCTATCTCTTTCCATTTATGACAGTTTTTTAGTGTCTTTTTGAAGATTATTGGTGAGTTATTTTGTGACATATTCCCAATGGGGTTATCTGATGTTTCTTCAAGATTAGATTCAGATTATGCATCTTTGGCAGAAATATCACAGAAATAAAGCCGTGTTCTTCTCATTGCTTCCTACCAGGTGGCATACAGTTTTCTTTGTCCCATTACTGAAGATATTAACTTCAATCAGTTGATTATCAGGGTAGTGGATACCAGATTTCTTCACTGTAAAGTGACTCTTTTTATGTCTTTTGTTTTTGTTTTTGAGACAGCGTCTCGCACTGTCGCCCAGGCTGGAGTCCAGTGGCACGATCTCGGTACTGCAACCTCCGCCTCCCGGGTCCCAGTTCAAGCAATTCTCCTGCCTCAGCCTCTCAAGTTGCCGGGATTACAGGTGCCCACCACCACACCCGGCTAATTTTTTTTTTGTATTTTTAGTAGAGACGGGGTTTCACCACGTTGGCCAGGCTGGTCTCGAACTCCTCACCTTGTGATCCACCCTCCTCGGCCTCCCAAAGTGCTGGGATTACAGCCATGAGCCACTGTGCCTGGCCATTTTTGTGTTTTTAATGAATGCATATTTGGGACTGAGGTATTTTCTTTGTTTAACTTTTTTTGTTAAAAAAAAATTCTGACTACAAAGACCTGGAAAAGAAAAGTTAAGGCATTTTGAAAACTATGTAATTATCCTAGTCCTCATCAAACTTTCTATTTAATTATTTATATTATTGGGTTTTGTTTGTTTGTTTGTTTTTTGAGACAGAGTCTCGCTCTGTCATCCAGGCTGGAGTGCAGTGGCGCAATCTCGGCTGACTGCAAGCTCCGCCTCCCGGGTTCATGCCATTCTCCTGCCTCAGCCTTCCTAGTAGCTGGGACTACAGACACCTGCTACCATGCCTGGCTAATTTTTTGTATTTTTTTAGTAGAGATGGGGTTTCACCGTGTTAGCCAGGATGGTCTCGATCTCCTGACCTCATGATCTGTCTGCCTCAGCTTCCCAAAGTGCTGGGATTACAGACGTGAGCCACCCCACCCAGCCTTTTGTTTGTTTTTTGAGACAGAGACTTGCTGTGTCACCCAGCCTGGAGTGCAGCAACATGATCACTGCTCACTGTAGCCTTGACCTCCCAAGCTCAGGTGATCCTCCCACCTCAGCCTCCCAAGTAGCTGGGAGCACAGGTGCTTGCCACCGTGCCCGGCTAAATTTTAAAAAATTATTTGTAGAGACGAGGGTCTCCATATGTTGCACAGGCTGGTCTTGAACTCCTGGGCTCAAGCAATCCACCCACCTTGTCCTCCCAAAGTGCTGGGATTGCAGATATGAGCCACCAGGCCCAGCAGTTGTTTATATTATTATGGACTCATGGATGTCTATTTTATTCAATGAGTTATAATCCATTATTATCATGAGTTATTTTGATGCTCAAATCATTTCTATTGGCTGGTGGGAGCTCCTTCCAACTGGCTCCTGAATCCCTTTTACCTGTGCTATTGTCCTCTGATCGCTTTCTTGTTTTTTTGGCACAAAATTTGCTCCTGGTTCATCTTGTACTTTTCCTGTTCCAGCCCTGAAATCAACCATTGCTCAAAGGGATCCTGATTCCTTTTAGTGGAGGGTAGTGTTTAGAAGCCAACATCAGAGCATGAGTGTGCTCATTGTTATTGAACTGTTGCTGCTCCCAGGCTGACCTAGAGAATATATGTATGTATATGTTCAATAACACACACACGCAGACACACATTTATATCTCTATTTATTTCTGTATTTATTTGTGTATATTGAAAACTATAAGTACATTTCGTGCCTCCAATTCCAATCTAACACCATAGAACTCATTCTAGTTTTCTTCCTTTCTATATTTGTAACCCTCTTTTCTGACAGTGAGCAAGCTGGCGATACAGGCTCTTTGAGGTGGAGGAGGCAGTGTTAAGAAAGGTCTCTCTGAGAAGGTGACATTTAAGCTGAGACTTGAAGAAGTGAAGGCATCAGTAAGACAGATTCTGGGGGAAGAACATTCTGGGGAGAACACGATAGTAATCGCAATGGCCCTGCAAGAAGCATGCCAGTGTGTTGGAGGAACAGCAGGTGTCCTGTGGCTGAGCCAGTAGGCAAATAATGCCAGCCAGGTAAGAGGGATGGTTCAAGTAGCACCCTATTGTAAGCACTACAATAGTGACCAAGATAGGAAGCCATTGGTACATGCTGAATACAGAAGAGATACTGCTTTGTAAAGGATTGCTCTAACTGCAAATGTGGAAGCAGAGCCACCAGCCGGGAGACCTGCAGGAAACCAGGAAAGTGAGGAGGATGGTTGGGAAGGTGGTGAGAAATGCTCAGATTCAGGAATCGTATTTTAGGGGAAGCTAACAAGATGTGGCATGTGGGGTTTGAGAGGTAGGTGGTGGCACATGGTGCTATGTAAGTGTTTGTTAAATAAATAAGAAAAATTGTATGCAAAGCACTCAGCACAAAGTGTGCCATATAATAAATGAATCATTATCACTGTCCATTGATGAATGAAGATGAAAACCTTCCCTCAGTCCCATTGACCCAATTCTGGCCGCATCTTGGCATCCTGAAATGTCACCTCTTGAGCAGTGCTACCCCTTTTCTACCAGCGCTCCCTCATATCCCGTTTCCACCCTTCCCAGTGACTCAAAACTCCCACTTCTTCTGAGTCCTGTCCCTGCAGGGTGTGGGTTGGTATCTGATAAGCTAATTCACAATAAGGTGTGGACTTCTTGCAAGATGCTTACCCCTCCCAGAAGGATTCACATTTTTAAAAGGTGGCAACTTATTTACTTACCTCTGGGAGTGTGGTGGAATCTCTGACAGTATGGCAGGGTGGTGAAGGAGGTTATTTTGTTTTGGGCAGGCCTCAAATGACACTCTATGGACATCTGGGACCTCTTTGAGGGGGCCCAGCCCAGGGCCAGGCTGCATTCCTCTGTCTCCTGCCTCACGTTACAAACCCTGGCACTTACTGCTGCTATTTACTGCAAGAACTTGATCCTGATGTGGCCAAAAGATCATCATTCTAGATTCTCTCCCCATGGTGAGCAGGGCTTGGTGTAGCGGCCGTACCCTTTTGAGACCCTCCACCTGTGGGATGGCTCAGAAATGCATTGATCAGACTTAATCCACGAATGGAAATTTATGACCTGACGCCACGGTGCTGGGTACCTCAGATTGCGGGCAAAATTGGTGTCTGTGCAAGATTGGTTTAAGAAGCAAGGCCACAAAACCACAGTGAGATACCACTTCTAGCCCACTAGGATGGGTGTAATAAAAAAGATAGATAGTAACAAGTGTTAACAAGATGTGGAGAAATGAGAACCCTTATATATTCAGAGCTGGTAGGGATGCAAAATGGTGCCACCACTTTGGAAAACAGCTTGGTAGTTCCTAGAAAGATTAAACACAGTTACCACATGAGCCAGAAAACTTCACGCCTAGGTGTATTATACCCAAGAGAAATTAAAACGTATGTCCCCCGGAAAACTTGTAATGCATGTTTATAGCAGGATTTTTCATAATAGCCAAAGAATGGAAACAACTCATATGCCCATCAACTAATGAATGGATACATAAAACCTGGTATAGCTGTCCAATAGAGTATTACATGGCAATAAAAAGGAAGGAAGTACTGATCCATGCTATGACATGGATGAACCTTGAAAATATTGTGCTAAGTGAAAGAAACCAGACACAAAAGGCCCACATGTTGTATGGTCCCATTTATACAGAATGGACAGAATAGGCAAATCCATAGAGACAGAATGTGGGTTATAGGTTGCTGGGGACTGGGCAGAAATGGGGACTGATTGTATTGGGTATAGAGTTTCTTTTTAAGGTGATGAATATGTTTTAAAACTGATTGCACAACTCTGTGAATATACTTTAAAAAACCCATTGAATTGCACACTTTGGTATGTGAATTATATCTCCATAAAAGTTATATATTCATAAAAATGAAAGCAAGTAAGAAGGGAAGAAAGGAAGGCACGGAGGGAGACAGACAGGGAGAGAAGGAAGAAGGAAGGAGGAAGAAAGGAAAGAATAAGAAGGAGGAAGGAGGGGCCAGTGTGGTGGCTCACACCTGTAATCTTAACACTTGGAGGCCGAGACAGGCAGATCACTTGAGGTCAGGAGTTCAAGACCAGCCTGGCCAACATAGTGAAACCTTGTCTCTACTAAACTTACAAAAATCAGCCAGGTGTTGTGGTATGCAACTGTAATCCCAGCTACTCGGGAGGATGAGGCATGAGAATTGGTTGAACCCGGGAGGTGGAAGTTGCGGTGAGATGAGATTGTGCCTTTGCACCCCAGCCTGGGTGACAGAGCCCGAGTCCACCAAAAAAAAAAAAAAGAGGGAAGAGGGAGGGAAGTGAGGGGAGGGAGGGAAGGATGAAGGAGGAAGAAAAGAAAGGAAGAGAGAGGAGGAAGAAAGGGAGGGAGGAAATGAGGGAAGAGGGGAAGAAAGAAGGAAGGAAAAAAGGGAAGGATAGAGAAAAGAAAGGAAGGAAGGGAGTGAGGGAGGAAAGAAAAGGAGGGAGGGAAGGAGGGAAGTAGAGAAGGAAGGGAAGGAGGGAGGGAGGTTACAGTGAGCTGAGATCATGCCACTGCACTCCAGCCTGGACGACAGAGTGCAACTATGTCTCAAAAAAATAAAAATAAAGAGATACCAATAAATGATGGCCTTAATCACCATAGACACCAGAACTTGAGCTGTATGGTGAAGACACCTGGATGCACAATTGAGAAGAGTGCAAAGTACTCTGGGAACTTAAAGCAGGGGGAGGACCTGGTCCTACAATGTTAGGACCTGGAAAAGAAGGATTTTCCTTAAAATTTTATAGAAACGTGTATGTGTGTATACATAGATGCTTACATTCTATACAGAAGAAGAGAGAGAAAAAAAGTAAAAGCCTACAAAAATAATCACCTAGTCAGGTCTGGTGGCATGTGCCTATAGTCCCAGCTACCTGAGAGGCTGAGGTGGGAGGATGGCTTGAGGCCAGGAGTTTGAGGTTATAGTGTGCCATGATCATACTTGTGAAGAGCCTCTGCTCTTCAGCTTGGGCAACATGGAAAGACCCCATCTTTTAAAAAATAAGAATAATGGGGCTGAGAGCAGTGGCTCAGGCCTGTAATCTCAGCACTTTGGGAGGCCGAGGTGGGCGTTGAATTCCTGACACCTGAGGTCAAGAATTCAAGACCAGTCTGGCCAACATGGTGAAACCCTGTCTCTACTAAAAATACAAAACATGAGCTGGGTGTGGTGGCGGGCACCTGTAATCCCAGCTACTTGGGAGGCTGAGGCAGGAGAGTTGCTTGAATCTGGGAGGTGGAGGTTGCAGTGAGCCAAGATTGAGCCATTGCACTCCAGCCTGGGCAACAAGAGCGAAATTCTGTCTCAAAAAAAAAAAAAAAAAAAGAAGAATGACCAAAATTATGTTATCAGTGGTTTTCTTGAGGAGGTTTAAGGAAATTTTAAAGTGTTCTTCCCTGAGCTTGTCTGCATCTTCCAATTTTCCACAATAAATATGTATTACGTTTGAGTTTTTTTACATTCTTTGAAAGAAAGCCAGCAAATAAATTTGACAGGAAACAAAACTCAAGAGTAAGTCAAGAGAAATGAACCCCTTATCTGAGCACACAGGGGAATGGAGTGCTGAGAAAGTATGTTCTCCCCAATTCATAAATAACTAGTTGTGACAGAAACAAAAGAAGTAAAAACTGGGTTTTTACTAACTGTGTTGTAGGTTGCTAAGAGGTCTTCAGATCAGTTTATAGCAGTGGTTTTCAATAGGGGGTGATTTGTTTCCCTGGGGCACATTAGGCAATGAATGGAGACATTTTTTATTGTCACCAATGGGAAAGTGGTAGGTATCTAGTGGTGGAGGCCATGATGTACTAAACATCCTGTAATGCACAGGACTTCTTCTGCAACAAAGAATTATCTGGTCCAAAATGTCAACAGTGCCACAGTTGAGAAATCATGATTTATAGGAAAAAAGCCAAAGGGAAAAAATCAGAATCTGAGGTGTCCACATTATAACTCTAATTATGTAAATACAAAGGCAAAGATATGGTTAAAACTAGGTGCAGCCCATTCCCACCCACCAAATCCTGCTCCTTGACAGCAGAGATGCCTGCCCTGCTGTCATCCCCACCCACTGGGGGATAAGGAGTGATGAACAGTTACTTTTTTCTTTTTTTCTCTCCTCTGGAATAGGATTTCTGTCCTTACCATGGAACATTATGCAGCTTTCATAAAGAATAAAGTAAATCTATATGTGCTGACATTGAAAGATGTCCAGAATATATTAAGTGAAAAAAAGCAAATTGTCCAATGATATGTACAGCAAGATTCATTTTTGTAAAAGGAAACTGTACAAAGGGGTATAAATACTCACGTGTGTAGGGAAGCATCATTGCAGCGATCTACACTGGGGGGAAAATGGAAAACATGGCACTTTCACTTAATAGATTGAAGGCATTAATTTTTGTCTGCCCTCTCCCAAAGCCAAACCAAAATCAGAGTCAATGAACTAAAAAGGTATGAACTCACAAAAGAAACAAAATGAAGCAGAGACAGGAAAATAGCAGATGAGAGTTTTAAACAAATTTTTGGAAGGTGGAAAGCAGGTGAGTTTGGTAGAGCTGAAAATGCCTGCAGAGGGAAATATCAACCAGCAGTCAGTGTACCTGTTAGCCTACAGTCTTTGCATGAAGAAGTGGCTTCCTTTTCTCTAGATGCTTGACATCCGTCTCGTGGGAAAGTGACATAATGTGTTGTTCCTCCCACCCTTTACTGCTATCTGCTGGAACATTATCATAGGTGGACAAAGCAAAAATGTTTACAAGGTGAATGGTACCCCTAAGATATGGTTCCACTGTGTGCTGCCCAACCTGCACGCCTGTACAAGGGGTCTCCCCACAAGAAATAGAAAGATCTATGGACTAAAACCCCAAATGCCAGAAATTTAGTCAGAATGATGTGTTGGAGGTTGTTATGATTTGAATGTATCCCCCAAAGACCTTGTGTTGGAAACTTAATCCCCAGTGCAACAGTGTTGGGAGGTGGGGTCTAATCTGAGGTGATTAGGTTATGAGGACTCTCTGCTCTTATGAATGGATTAATGCTATTGTCACAGGGGTGGGTTCATCACTACAAATTGAGCTTGTTGTAAAATCCAGTTTGGCCCCCTCTTCTCCCATACTGTCTTGCCTTTCCACCTTCTGTCATGGATGGTGGTGCCCAAAGGCCCTCACTAGATGCTTGCACCATGGTCTTGGACTCCCCAGACTCCAGAACTGTGAGCCAAATACATTTATTTTCTTTATAAATTACCCAGTCTATAGTATTCTGCTATTGCAATACAAAATGGACTAAGATAGAGGTGGAATGGGCTTGAAAACAGAAGTATGACTAGGAACCCCATGTAAGAGGTGGTGAGACCACTGTGGAGATTGTGTTTTCCAGAGATAGCCACTACAAATATCTCCCATTCCACATGCTATTCCACAATGTGACTGACATTCCTCCTCTTGAGAGATACAGTCTAGGTCCCCTCTGTTTTAGTTGAGGCAGGTTCAATTAAAGTGACTCGTTTATAACCATAAAATTCAGTGGAAGTGGTGGTGCTTTAATTTCCAAGGCTGGAACTCTCATGCTTAAACTATAAACCTTCTATGTGAACAGTTTGACTGCCCTGACACTGCCATATTGTAAGGAAGCTTAAAATAGCTCATATGGAGAGACCACATGGAGAAGACCTGAGACTTCAGAGAAAGAGTGGTAGATGCTTTGCCAGCTGCGTGCTAATCCAGCTTCAATCATTGTTTGGCTGCAACAGCATGAGAGATCCCAAACTAGAGCCACCCAGCTGAGCCCTTCCCAAATTCTTCAGCTGCAGAAAGTATGAGAGACAGTAAAATCAGTGTTTTTGTTTTAATTAGTTTGGGGTGATTTTTTGCATAGCAATTATAACTGGAATAACCACCTGGATCTCCTTTCAAATCTGGGGTGGCCGGGCAACTACCCCTTCCTGATCTTGCCAGAAATTTGTTCTACAGAAAAATGAGACTTAAGGACACTAGAGGCCAGGTGCAGTGGCTCACGCCTATAATCCCAACACTTTGGGAAGCCAAGGTGGGTGGATCACTTGAGGTCAGGAGTTTGAGACCAGCCTGGTCAACATGGTGAAACCCTGTCTCTACTAAAAATACAAAAAATTAGCCAGGCATGGTGGCAGGCACCTGTGATCCCAGCTACTTAGGAGGCTGAGGCAACAGAATCACTTGAACCTGGGAGGTGGAGATTGCAGTGAGCCGAGATGGCGCCATTGCACTCCAGCCTGGGCAACAAGAGCAAAACGTCATCTCAAAAAGAAAGAAAGAAAGAAAGAAAAGAAACCACTAGACATGGCAGAAGGGAGGGGGAGACACTATACTAAAAACGGGGATGATATGTGAAAATCTGTGTGAACCCTAGCCCTTCCTTGACTCTAAGGATGCTGCCAGCCAGGCACATATCCTTCCTCAGCAGGAGACTGGAGATTATCCCTAGAGAAGACTCAGAAAATTAGCCTAGATATTATGGACCAAGCTAAGTTCTCCACATAGAAGCAGGAGTGTGCCTTTTTAAAAAGTTAGATCTCACTATAATTCATATCCTTACAGAAATAATGAGATATTGCATCCATAAGACAAGAATAAGATTTTACTTTAAAAAAGGAGGGGCAGCCATTCTTACACTGCTATAAACAAAATACCTGATATGGGTAATTTATAAAGAAAAGAGGTTTAATTGGCTCACAGTTCTGCAGGTTATACTGGTAGCATAGGGGTTTTTGCTTCTGGAAAGGCCTTGGGAAGATTACAATCATGGTGGTAGGCGAAGGGAAAGCAAGGACATATTTCATGGCCAGAGCAAGGAGCAAGAGAGAGATCGGGGAGATGCTACACACTTTAAACAACCAGATCACATGAAAACTCACTCACTATACAGTACGAAGCGGGGAAATCAGCCCACATGATAAAATCACTTCCCTCCAGGCCCCACCTCCAACACTGGGTTTTACAATTCAACATGAGATTTGGGTGGGGACACACATCCAAACCATATCAGAGTATCTTGGTTTGGGTTTCCCCAGCAGCAGACTCTGAGACAGTGAAAAGTAAAGTTTGGCAGGTATTCCCAGAAAATACAAGTTGAGGATTGGGGAAGTGAGATAGAGAAGTGAGGGAAGCCAGTGAAAGGTGTGCTATCCAGCCAGTTAGCGTTGTGGACATTCAGAGCTTAATCTTACTAGGAAACTCCAAGAGGTGGTATAGAACTTGCTGCAGAGACATCCCAATCAAAGCGCAAGAATCTACCAACTGCTTCTAAGGGAATTGACCTTACTTTCTTCCAGCTTGTCTTGTACTCAGGCTGAGGATGCTACTTGGAAGAAAACAGCCCTTGGGCACACAGTCATAGATATTTACAGAAAATAGCCTTGGGCAGCATGCAGGAGCCAATGCCAAGGATTTGTGGATAGGGCACCAACAATGTCTGCTACAAGAAGGAATCAGAAGACAAGAAAGAGTTCTTGCAAATGAAAAATGTGAAAGTAGAAATAAAACATTCCATGGGACGTTGAGGCAGGAAAAGTTAAAGAAATCCTTCAAAAGTAGGATAAGAGAGATAGAAAGAGATAAAAATAGAAAATAAAAATATCCAAGAGGTCCAACATACAACTAATAGAAATTTCAGTAAAAGAAAATAGAGGGTACAGAAAATTGTTATAAGACTAATTCATAATTTTTTTTCTCACACCTGTAATCCCAGCATTTTGGGAGGCTAAAACAGGCAGATGTATTGAGTCCAGGAGTTCAAGACCAGCCTGGGCAACATGGCAAAAACCCATTTTTACTAAACATAATAAAAATTAGCCAGTCATGGTAGCACACATCTACCATCTGTAGTCCCAGCTACTCAGGAGGCTGATACAGTAGGATCATCTGCGCCCAGGAGGTGGAGGTTTCAGTGAGCCATGATTGTGCCACTGCACTCCAGCCTGGGTGACAGAGTGAGACCCTGTCTAAAAAAAAATTTTTCAAGAACATGACTCTCAGGTTGAAAGGAGCTATCAAATGCCCAGAAAAATAAATAAAATAGAGTCACATCATCACAAAATTTCAGACTACACAAATTAAAGAGAACAGCCCAAGAACTTCTATAAAGACGATATAGGCTTTACACACAAGATCAGGAATGAGAATGGCATTGGACTTTTCCAAATACACAATGGGAGCCCAAATGTAATGGTTTCAAAAATTATTAGAAAAAATAATTTCCAACTCTAGAATTTCCAACTCTAGAATTCTAGAATTTCAAGCCAAAGTCCCAGTCCATCAAGTTTGAGGGTAGCATAAAAACATTTTCAGACATACAAGGTCTCAAAAAATATACTCCCATGCACCCTTTCTTTTTTTTTTTTTTTTTTTGAGACGGAGTCTCACGCTGTTGCCCAGGCTGGAGTGCAGTGGCGCGATCTCGGCTCACTGCAAGCTCCGCCTCCCGGATTCCCGCCATTCTCCTGCCTCAGCCTCCTGAGTAGCTGGGACTACAGGCGCCCGCCACCGCGCCCGGCTAATTTTTTGTATTTTTAGTAGAGACGGGGTTTCACTGTGGTCTCGATCTCCTGACCTTGTGATCCGCCCGCCTCGGCCTCCCAAAGTGCTGGGATTACAGGCTTGAGCCACCGCGCCTGGCCATGCACCCTTTCTCAGACAGCTACTAGAGGATCTGCTCTACCAAAAAGAAGATAGTATCAAGAAAGAGAAAGACAAGAGATCCAGGAAATACAGAAAGCAACACAGAAGAAAGAGAGAGAGCTGTGGGTGGGCCACACAGACAGAAGGAGTTTTCTGTAGTGGAGTAGGATGGCCCCAGAGCATCCTTGTGGGAAATGGAATTTCTAAATGATGTTGTGCTTGACAGTGTAGACAATAGCATCCAGAGGGGTTTTACACTCCTGTAGGAGAGTTTTAAAAGAATTCATGATAGAAACATAGAAATCTAAGCAGGTGTAAAAAAATATTTCCCAGAGGAAATATTAAACAAAGAAAACAATGTAATCATACATGGCTTAGCAACAGTGGTTCCTGCCCTTGGCTGAACACTGGAGTCCCTTGGGGAGTGTCAAAGCATCCTGATACCTGGACCCCACTCCCAGACAGCCGAGTTGACTAGATCTAGTGTGTGGGCTGGGCTCTGAGATTATTTAAAACTCCCTGTGTGGTTCAATGTGCAGTTAGAGAACCACTGTTTGGCAGGAAAAAGTAGTCCTATGGTTACAATAATGTAAACAGAGGATACTGATTTAACTGGAAAACTGTCATATGGGAATAATTGAGAGAGGGAGACAAGTTGGTAGGGTGGTGAGTGTAAAGCATTAAATCCACTTCCACCACAGTAGGAAGGCAGTCAATCATGTCTAAGGTTGAGAAATCAAGAAATCGTATATTAGCATCTTATTTGTAAATATGGAGGTAAGTACCTGAAGAAACAGCTGAAAGTGACAAGTCATTTTCTTTTCCCTTTTTTTTTTTTTTTTTTTTTTTGAGATGGAGTCTCGCTCTGCCGCCCAGGCTGGAGTGCAGTGGCGCGATCTCGGCTCACTGCAAGCTCCGCCTCCCGGGTTTACGCCATTCTCCTGCCTCAGCCTCCGAGTAGCTGGGACTACAGGCGCCCGCCACCACGCCCGGCTAGTTTTTTGTATTTTTAGTAGAGACGGGGTTTCACCATGTTAGCCAGGATGGTCTCGATCTCCTGACTTCGTGATCCACCCGCCTCGGCCTCCCAAAGTACTGGGATTACAGGCTTGAGCCACCGCGCCCGGCCTTCCCTTTTTTTTTTTTGGCGGGGGGATAGGGTCTGGCTCTGTCCCCCAGGCTGGAGTGCGGTGACGCGATCTGGGCTCACTGCAGCCTCCACTTTCTGAATTCAAGTGAGTCTCCTGCCTCAGCTTCCAGAATAATTGGGACTACAGGTGCCCACCCCCACGCCCCCATGCCTCCATATCTGGCTAATTTTTTTTTTTTTTGTATTTTTTAGTAGAGGTGGGCTTTCACCATGTTGCCCAGAGTGGTCTGGAACTCCTGGCCTCAGGTGATCCACCTGCCTTGGCTTTCCAAAGTGCTGGAATTACAGGCTTAAGCCACCATGCCTGGCCTGAAAGTGGCAAGTCGTTTTCTTACAAGAGCAGGGCTCAGAAGTGGATGTAATTGGGGGTTGATTACTGATTTTTTTCTATAAGCCTTGTATTATTTGACTTATTAATACCAGGAACATGAATGAATTTGGTCAAAGTTGAAAAAAAAATTTTATTAAAGATTAAAGAAAAATTGGAAACAACCTAAATATTTATCAATAAGAAAAGGATAAATAAATGTTGATATATTCATGTAAAACAATACCATTGTCATGCTTAGAACAAGGTAGCTATGTACGTCCAACATTGAAGAGATCCTTAGACTCAGTGTGACTGGGACTGGCAAATAATAGGTGTGATATATGGCGGCATTTATATAAAACACATGTACACAAAATACAGCTTTCTATTTCCCATGGACCTAGACATATGTACAAATAAAAGCACATAGAGAACGGTGGAGAGGAGAAAACCCACGGGCTGTGGCAAGAGTGGATTCAGGTGGTGGGTAAAGGTCAAAGCGAATTTTGCTCTGCTTCATTTATTTTTCCTCAAAAAAGAAAGATGTCTGAATTAGTTGCAAAAATAAATGTTAATTTTAAAAATTGAATATGCATTAGACAAAATCTGGAATGTTTCCATACTGAGCTATTAATAATGGTTTCTTTGGGGGCGTGGACAGGGATGGCGGGCAGGGAGCGGAAATTTTCTCTTTTTACCCTGTGTTATTCAGTAATCATTGTTTTTGTTTTACAAAGGTGATCGTTGGGAAGACTTTTGAGTAGAATGGGGTTCTGGGGTCCTGGTAGTTCTGGCCTGGTCCGTTTGTGTCTTCTGCTTCTGATTCCAGAGAAGGGAGGAGGGCCAGGGTTGGCAGGGGCCGGCTTGGCAAGGGCAGGCCTCAGCTCCAGGGGGATCTGGTAGAACCTGCTGTGATGTCAGAAGGGCATGTTGACAGGGTGACTCACTTTCCAGGAGGGTGGATATGGCTCCTCTCCTCCCTTCACAGGAGCTGCCTGTGGAGCTGTCGCCTGCGGGGTGCCCTGTTTCAGCAATCCTAGAGGAGGAGTCCCTTCCAGATCAATAGAAAACAGGGACATTTCAATCCAGGCCTTTGCACAGAGTTCTCTTGCAGCCAGCCTGGGGAAGTTGTGCAAGGTTCATTGATTAGAGCAAAGGGTGAGAGGAAGGGATGGCAGAGAATGGTAGAAGAGTCTTGAAAATGAGGCTCCGGGGGCCCCCAGGCCTAAGTGTGTATGGGAGGGAGGGAAAGGTTTTAGTGATCCCTTGAGCTTCTTTAGGGACCTTATATTTTCCAGGAGCTCCTAATTCTAACCATTTTTAAAATTTGCTCCCCAGGACGACTTGTGAAGTAGATGGAACTGGTGTAAATATCCCCATTTTCCAGATGAGAAGACTGAGGCCCAGACAGATGATTAGATCATTCATCAGAGGCTTGAGTTAGTAGCTGAGTCTCGTGTCCTCTCAGCCCAACCCCCAGCCTCTGTTTGCTTTTTTTTTTTTTTTTTTTTGAGACAGAGTATCACTCTGTCGCCCAGGCTGGAGTGCTGTGGTGTGATCTCGGCTCACTGCAACTTCCGCATCCTGGATTCAAGCGATTCTCCTGCCTCAGCCTCCCGCATAGCTGAAATTACAGGTGTGTGCCACCACACCCAGATAATTTTTGTATTTTCAGTAGGGATAGGGTTTTGCCATGTTGGCCAGGCTGGTCTTGAACTCATGACCTCAAATGATTCTCCCACCTTGGCCTCCCAAAGTGCTGGGATTACAGATGTGAGCCACTGCACCCAACCTCTCTTTCCCTTTTTATCAACCACAGTGTCCCTCCTGAGGGAAAACAGAGAGACACAACTTCCTCCAAGACAACAGCCTCCCTCCTTGAGATCCACTATTAACTCAGCCGCGAGTGCCAGACTGGCAGGGACAGAGACATGCTCATGTTGACCTCTCAGATAGTTGCTGGTCCTCCAAGTCACTCCTTCCCAGTGAATCCACCCAGCGTTGGCTGCAGGGTGGTACTGTGTCCAGTGCCTTCCGTACATGATCTCATTTCAATCTTGAAACAAGCCTGTAGTGTAGGTGATATTATTATTATCACCCACGGTGATGCTGGCCATTTGGGCCATTTGTAAACCTGTTTTTACATGTCTCCATTTTGCTTTTTTTTTTTTTTTTCAGACTGAGCTTTGCTTTTGTTGCCCAGGCTGGAGTGCAATGGTGCGATCTCAGGTCACTGCAACCTCCGCCTCCCAAGTTCAAGTGATTATCTTGCCTCAGCCTCCTGAGTAGCTGGGATTACAGGTGCATGCCATCATGTCCAGCTAATTTTTGTTTTAGCACAGACGGGGTTTCACCATGTTGGCCAGGCTGGTCTCGATCTCCTGACCTCAGGTGATCCGCCTCGGCCTCCCAAAGTGCTGGGATTAAAGGCTGAGCCACCGTACCCGGCCCATTTTGCTTTTCAATATCCAGGAGTAAAACAACAACAATGATCAGGTCTTTCTTGATTTCTGTTTGGCTCTGTTCATTCAGCACCTGCTTATTGGGCACTTGGTCTGTGCTGCTCTCTCCTCAGCTTGGGGATAATACAGGGGACAAAGCAGATGGCATCCCTGCCTTCAAGGAGCTTTTGGCCTCCTGCAGGTTGGGGTGAGACTGACAGACCGTGAAAGTGTGTTATCACTTTTGATCTTCATAACATACCGTAGAGGAGCGGATGGGAGGTATAGGTCGTCTTCTGTAAGGTCATGCAGAAAGTGGCTGGCAGAGGACTAGAGTCTTCCATAGCCACAATGGAAACAAGAGGAATCACAAATGGGAAGGAAGGGGACACCTGAGAGTGTCACAAAGTCCTGAGGTTTTAACACACAGTGACCAGTGAACTCTAGATACCAGCA
This sequence comes from Macaca nemestrina, assembly GCF_043159975.1. Classification (NCBI taxonomy): domain Eukaryota; kingdom Metazoa; phylum Chordata; class Mammalia; order Primates; family Cercopithecidae; genus Macaca; species Macaca nemestrina. The sequence goes on from NC_092142.1 coordinate 57,335,829, forward strand.
TCCTTCCCCATAGCCATCATTTTATCTCATTCTGTTCACAACCATATGGGGTAAGCAGGCAATGCTTCTTCATTTAACAGAGGCTCAGGAAAGCTTGCTTAGGTCACACAGCTAGCGGGAAATACAAGAGAGAGGGAGATAGAAGAGAGAGGGAACTCCAAACCCAGTTCCCTTCCTCGACTCCAAACCCAGTTCCCTTCCTCGTTCCATCATTTGGTGAAGCTCAGAGGAAGGAGGATGAAACCAAGATTAAAAGGGGGCTCTGAGCTGGGCTTGGTGGCTCACGCCTGTAATCTCAGCACTTTGGGAGGCCAAGGTGGGCAGATCACTTGAGGCCAGGAGTTCAAGACCAGCCTGGCCAACATGGTGAAAACTCATCTCTACTAAAAATACAAAAATCAGCTGAGTGTGGTGGCTCGTGCCTATAATTTCAGTTACTTGGGAGGCTGAGGCAGAAGAATCCCTTGAATCTGGGAGGCAGAAGTTGCAGTGAGCTAAGATTGCACCACTGCACTCCAGCCTGGGTGGCAGAGTGTGACTCTGCCTCAAAAAAAAAAAAAAAAAAAAAAAAGAGGCCGGGCACGGTGGCTCATGCCTGTAATCTCAGCACTTTGGGAGGCTGAGGTGGGTGGATCATGAGGTCAGGAGTTCAAGACCAGCCTGGTCAACATGGTGAAACTCTGTATCTACTAAAAAGAAATCCAGAAATCAGCTGGGCGTGTTGGCGCATGCCTGTAGTTCCAGCTACTCGGGAGGCTGAGGCAGGAGAATTGCTTGAACCCGGGAGGCAGAGGTTGCAGTGAGCCAAGATCGCACCACTGCACACCAGCCTGGGCGACAGAGTGAGACTCTGTTTCAAAAAAAAAAAAAGAAGGACTCTGGCTTTCCAGACTGACCCACAACATGGTCTGATGCTTGGAGGTTTACAAAGCACTTTGATGCTCCCTTTCTGGTAGCACTGTTCTGTCTCTTCTTTTGTGGTCCATTAGGGCAGACCTTACCTGGGCTCCAGAAGTGAGCATGTGTATTAGCAGGACATAGGTGGCACATTCAACTCTGTCACTGAGGAGGGTGTTATAAAGGATCTCTTTACTAAGGTGAAGGCAGGATCTAGGGAGACAGACAAGAGTTGGTGCACTGTCTTGGGTCCTGCAATAACAGCAGGAAGCCATCATCTCCCATATCTGAGGGGCAAGGAGGGAGGGATTACTGGACCCATGATGAATGGTGCTGTATGAAGAAGGCACCTTGGCAGGAGCTGCAACCTTCAGTGGACACACGCAGCCAGGGCATGGAGACATGGGAGGGAAGTAGCTGAAAATGCACTCTGACCTTACTCTCTTCCTGCCCTCCAGTCTCCTTCCTGTGCCTTCCATTTGCTGAACCCAACCTAAACCCGGAAGGCAGGGGAGCTTGTTTTTGTCATCTCTAAGGGTCACCCTCCCAAGGCACAGAGCAGGGTGGAAAGGGTGGAGAGTGGCTGTGGAGAGGCAAACAGAAGTGATTCAGCACAGCACATGACCTGGGATTGGTTCAGAGATGGCACGTGACCCAAGCAGACCAATAAGCCCTGGGACAGTTGCAGATGGTCTGGGAAGAAGCCACTCTCTCATTTTTCAGGTTGCACAGCTGGTGGGATACGAGCCCATGGCCATCGAACATCTTGCTGCCACACAAGAGCCTGCCACAAGGTGAAGCCAACACAGAGGTAAACTGAGTCCAGAAGAGAGAAGAGAGTTGGTAACTTGGTGACATCATTAATTGTGTCTCTGGATCCAGCCATGCCTGAAGGTAGAGGAAGATCCAATAGATCCTTGTTTTGTTTAACTTGACAGGCGCTAGAATTCTGTCATTTGCACCAGAAAGTGTCCTGACTGACACAGATGCCTGATGCACAGACACATGCAGCTGCTTGACTAACGTCAGGTCAGCATGGAGGTCTTGAAGGCCTGGGCCATGAGAGATACTTGTGAACAGCAATCCCTGTGGGTAGTGGGGGTTCTCAGGAATCATTTTAAGAGATAAATCTAAGAATGGGTAGATGTCTCCAAAGGCCACAGCCTATATGTGAAGTCATGACAACCGCCAACATCATATCTACAGCTCTCACGTGCCAGCGGCTGCATCGAATAGTGTCACCCTCTGCAAGATCCTCCGGAGGCACCACATCCCCATTTTACAGATGAGGAGGCTGATCCATAGACATGTGAAGTCACTTGCCAGGGCCAAGATTTAAAATCAGATGTCTTGGCCCTTCTTAACCACCTTCCCCACCTGACTCCCTGCAAACTTCCCCAAGCAAAACAAAGTGAAATCCCAATACACCAGGTCAGACATGATGGCTCATGTCCATAATCCCAGTGACTGAAGGGCTGAGGTGGAGGTTCCCTTGAGGCCCGGAGGCCAGGAGGTTCCCTTGAGACCAGCCTGGGCAACATAGCAAGACTCCATCTCTGCAAAATAAAAATTAAAAAATTAGCTGGGCTTGGTGGCATGTGCCTATAGTTCCAGCTACTCAGGAGGCTCCAGTGGAAGAATTGCTTGAGCCCAACAGTCCGAGGTTGCAGTGAGCTATGATTGTGCCACTGCACTCCAGCTGGGGTGACACAGTGAGATCCTGTCTCAAAAAATACATTTAATTTAATTTAATTTAAAATCCCAATATACCAATATATAAAACAGATACCTTTTTAAAGCTGACCTGGGTTTGGATGTCAAAGTCAGGGTTCAGAGAACTCAAGCAGAGCTCCCTGAGGTTCACCGTGACACTGTGGAATTCCCTATACCTCCCCATTTGAGTGTTACTAGGATAGGCCCACCATGGAATGTGATGAGGAGGAAGAGAGGTTATTTGAACCCACATTGAAGAAGAACCTCAAACATAGACTTTTGCTTTAACTATCTTATGGGGGAACACAATTATACTTGCATCACTTTTTGTGGGGGGTGGTTAAAAACCATTGGTTTTATAAAATGTAAACACTTGAAATATACTGCAATATGTATAATTCTTAATTTGAGCATTCTTCCTCATCTTCCTTCTCCTCCTCCTCCTCCTTCTTCTCCTCCTCGTCCTCCTCCTCTTCCTCCTCCTCCTCCTCCTCATGCTTCTTCCTTTTTTAAAAGTTGAGGTGTAAATTCTGTGCCAAAAGGAACCAGGAATGTTTGGAGAAATGGCTGATTCCAGATTTGGATAAGGGAAATAAATACAGATGCACATCTAGCTTGCCAAAAGTAAGTGAGTACACAAAAAATGATGGGAACATGTCAAAAGGACACCGGAGCCAGCTGGAAGGGGCTCCTATTGGCCAAATTTGGCACAATTTGAGCATCAAATGGAATAATGGTAGTAAGAGATTACAGCTCATAGCATAAATTGTTTTATTGGTACTGATAAAAATAAGTGTAGAATCCTGACTAAGAAATGTAAAAGGAATGATGGAATTAGAAAAATCACCATTTGACAGCTGTCATAGTAACAATGTATTTAGGCAAGCATCACCAATGAACGCTGAAACAGGTGGGTGAAAGTATGATGAGAAACAGGATATTTACATCGACTTAAAGTGTCTTCCCACAAGATATTGATAAATTACAAAGGAAAAACAGTAATTTTACAGTAGAGAAATCTGGCAGGCACCATCTAACCAAGTGATCAAAGTGAAAATCACCACCTAGGTATCAAATGCCTCCTGATGCACTGCACTGAGAATGATGCTTCAGTTGGTGGTATTCCTGCCCACAATGCAGAACCGGACTCAGATCACGAGGAAGCATCAGACAAGCCCAAATTGAGAAGCACTGTTCAAAAATAACTGACCTTTACTCTTCAGAAATGTCAAGGTCGCAAGACAAAGACCAATGAAATGCACCAGATCAAAGAACACTAAAAAGACATGACCATGAAACAAAATCCTGGAACAGAAAAATCCATTCACTTATTGTACTCTAAGGGATATTAGTAGGACAATTGACAATTTTTTTTTTTTTTTTTTTTTTTGAGATGGAGTTTTGTGCTCTCATTGCCCAGGCTGGAATCCAATGGAACGATCTCAGCTCACTGCAACCTCCGCCTCCCAGGTTCGAGTGATTCTCCTGCCTCAGCCTCCTGAGTAGCTGGGATTACAGGCATGTGCCACCACACCTGGTTATTTATTACTTTTTTTTTTTTCTATTTTTAGTAGAGATGCAGTTTCACCATGTTGGCCAGGCTGGTCTCAAACTCCTGACCTCAGCTGATCCACCTGCTTCGGTCTCCCAAAGTGCGAGCCACCGCGCTCAGCCAACAAAATTTAAATAAGTTATCTCATTAGATAACGCTATTATATCAATGTTAATATCTTGGTTTTTATAATCTTTTAAGAAAATGTCCTCATTTCTAGGAAATATACACCAAAGTATTTAGGAATGAAGAGCCATTATATTTGTAAGTTACTCTTCCATGTTTCAGAAAAAAACAGAGAGAGAAACAGAGAAAGAACGATAAAACAAAGGTAGTGAAATGTTAACATTTGGGGAATTTGGAGAATCTGGGTAAAGGGTGTATGGCAATTCTTTATTCTATTTTGCAACTGAAACTATTTCAACATAAAAAGTTAAAAATAATGCAGTGTTAAAAATATATTTCATACATTGGGATTATTAATGTGATCCCCAAAGGGGCAATTTATGACTAGAGGCAAAGGTCTAGATTATCATAGGCAAGTTCATTACATAAATTATTTTATCAGATAAAATGAGCTAATTGTTAATCTGTTAAAGCTGAAGGTTATGACTTGTTTTCAGGCTATTACTAATAAAAACAAATAAGTATACAAATGAAAAAAATTGAAGTGTAGCATACATGTGGTAAAGTACAATTCTGTGTTATGTGTGTGCGTGTATATATGTTTGTATACACACACACACACACACACACTACTTCATTGATGCTTATTCATTATTTAATCCTCTCAGGAACCTGGTCAGGTGGGCATCATTATTTTTATTTTACAAGAATGAAGGAAACTGAAGAAGGTTCCACACTAGCAAGGGACAGAACCCAGATTTGAACCATTGTCCTTGGAATTCCAAAGCCGGTGTTTTAAAGCACTCTGCTACACTAATTACTGATGCTATTGTCATCAACAAATATTGACTGGGTACCAGTTACTCCACATCCCTGTGCCCCAGTTTTTTGATTTGTAAAATGGGATCACAACAATACGTGCTTAATAAGTTAAGACATGCTAACCGCTCAGAACAGTGCCTACATATAGTAAATGCTCACATGTGGGTTATTATTATAACCTACTGTGCATAAGGCACTGGGAATACCACGAGGTCTAAGATGCCATTCTCCACTCCTGGGGCTACTGTCTATCCAGGAAGCCATCCCAGGCAATTCACACTGAGGACTGGCCTGTGGATCTCTGATCCACAGAACCAAACAGAGGGATGCCTTGGAGGGAGCAGCCTTGGCCAGCAGGACAGAAGGCAGCCTCCCCATATTGCTCCTTGGTCGAGGAGGAGCGACTGCACTTATTTGGCAGCCATCCTTCTGGTGACTCCCCAGGCAATCTAGAGCTTATCTAGGCCCTCCGCCCTCCCCCTGGGTCTGCCACCACCAGTGGAATGGTCTTAGTGAATGAGACTTGGCCTTCTGCCTGGAGATCTCCCCACTGGCCCTGGTGGTCCGTGCCAGGATCAGTGAGCATCTAACCAGAAAGAGAGAAACTATTCTAAAAGCATTTAAAACTGGCGGTGATTGTAGGAAATTGGATACCTAAGTGATGGATGAGTGGGGAAACCAAAGAGGCACGACAGTAGGAAGCCACTGCTGCCTTCCCCTCCCCCGCTCTCCTGCCCCTGGCTGCAGGAGCAAGGAGACAGGGGATGCTACTGCACCCCATGGAAGAGACGCAGTCACAGCCTGTAAGCTTCTTCCATTCTCCTGCCTGCTGGGCTGTAGGTAGCACCATCCAGCTGATCCAGGGGCCTGGGAAACCCAGCCTGAAGGGCTCAGCGCCAGCCTTTACCCCTGATCAACCCACCCACCCACACGCTACCACAACACTCACAGACACAGGGGAGGAGAAGGGTGAGGAATAGATCTCAGGGCACATGAGGCCAGCACCAGCCTCTGGCCTTTCCACCTGAGCATTCCAATTACCCACCCTGGCCTGGGCCTGGCACAGATTTGAGTTCCATAAATGGGTTGAACAGATGATTGACTGTTGGGGAAAGAGGGCACAGTGCCTCATGTCACTGATTTTTTTTTTTTTTTTTTTTGAGTGAGTGCCTGGTATAATCACCCTGGACAACTTATTTGGCAGTAACTACTAAAGTGGAACATTTTATGACCTAGCAATTCTACTCCTAAGTGTATACCTAGCAGAGATGTGTCTGTGTGCTCACTGAAAGACATACACACACACACACTGGAGTGATCATAGCAGTGCTTACTGCAATAGCCCCAAACTGGGAACTCCCCAGATACTCATCAACAGGCAACAGTGGAACGGATAAACACAATGGAATACTGTACAGCAACGAGCATGAACGATCTACAATTAACCTTCATCAAAGTGGACGACTCTCATTAACATGATGTTGAATGAAAGAAGCCAGTCACAAAGAAGAATGTACTGCGTGATTCCATGTATCATAAATAGAAAGGCAGGCAACACTAATGTCCGCTTCAGAAGTCAGGGTAGTGGTCACCCTTGTGGGTGGCAGTGACAGTGAAGGAGTATTTGAGGGGCTTCTGAGGCACTGGCAATGTTCTGTTTCTTCAACCACGTGCAGGTTACACAGTGCGCTCAGTTTTTGAAATTATATCAAGTTGTACTTATAATTTACATGCAGCTTCTTGTACGTAATTCTTTTTTTCTTTTTTCTTTGTGTTTTTGTTTGTTTGTTTGTTGTTGTTGTTGTTGTTGCTGTTGTTGTTGAGATGGAGTCTCACTCTGTCACCCAGGCTGGAGTGCAGTGGTGTGATCTCGGCTCACTACAACCTCTGCCTCCTAGGTTCAAGTGATTCTTGTGCCTCAGCCTCCCAAGTAGCTGGGACTACAGGTGCACGCCACCATGCCCAGCTAATTTTTGTATTTTTAGAGACGGGGTTTTACCATGTTGGCTACGCTGGTCTCGAACTCCTGACCTCAACTGATCCGCCCCCCTTGGCCTCCCAAAGTGTTGGGATTACAGGTGAACCACCATGCCCAGCCTGTAATTCTTTAATAAAAAATGAATACCTTAGTGGAAGGACTGTTTTCTTTTCCCACTTCCTGCTTTCTCTTCCCACTTCCTGCTTTCTCTAGTGAGCCTCCCTGGAAACCTGATGAAGAAGGCTGGGTTCAGAGATGAGAAGGAAATGAACCCAAAGGACTGGGCTCTTTTTGGGTGCCAAGCCCTGTGCTGAACCCTTAGGAGAATGGTCCAATGACCCATCTGTAGCACACAGGCACACACCCCCAGGGGACAGCATCATGGTTATGAGGAATGAGGTTGGAGAGGTGAGGTGACTTGCTTCGTATTACACAACTAGTAAGTGGCTGGGGCAGGATTTGAACCCAGGTCACCTCCAAACTCCCCAGGCCAGGCTCCTCATCCCTTTGTTCCTTTAAGATCCAGAGGAAACAGGAGACACAGGTAATGACTATGGCTCCTGGCCCTTAGCTATGAGTTTCTGATTCTGATTTTTAAAATAGGAGCTACCTTGTCAGTGAACAGGCCCCAGCTCTGACGCTTTCTGGGGACTTTGTGCCTCTGCCTCATCCTTGCTGGGACAAAGTAATTTCTAGACACCAAAGATGCCTGATGTCCCTCTCTAAATGAGGTCCAAAGACTTTGTCCTGGCCTAGGTCAGGCCCAGACATGAGTCCCTGTAACTTTAGGAAAAAGAGAATCAAGCTCAACATAAATACCAAGAGAAAGCATCCAGCTGGGCTCGGTGGCTCATGCCTGTAATCCCAGCACTTTGGGAGGCTGAGGCAGGTGAATAACTTGAGGTCAGGAGTTCAAGACCAGCCTGGCCAACATAGTGAAACCCTGTCTCTACGAAAAATACAAAATTTAGCTGGGCATGGTGGTGCAGGCCTGTAATTCCAGATACTTGGGAGGCTGAGGCACAAGAATTGCTTGAACCTGGGAGGTGGAGATTGCAGTGAGCCAAGATCGTGCCACTGCACTCCAGCCTGAGCAACAGAGCAAGACTCTGTCTCAAAAGAAAAGAAAAGAAAAGAAAATATCCAAACAGCTCACACTAGAAAGGAAGGTCAAAGGGAGCCCCCAGAGAACGGGGAGAAAAACCAAAAGGTGGATATTAGTAATCACCATCTCAGCTTTTTTTTTTTTTCTAAAAGGTGAATCAGCTGGACGTGGTGGCTCACGCCTGTAATCCCAGCACTTTGGGAGGCCAAGACGGGAGGATCGCCTGAGGCTAGGATTTTGAGATCAGCCTGGGCAACATAGCAAGACCCTGTCTCCACGAAACAAAACAAAACAAAAACAAAACAAAAATTAGCCAGGCATGGTGGTGTGTGTCTATAATCTCAGCTACTTGGGAGGCTGAGGTTTGAACCCAGGAGTTCGAGGATACAGTGAGCTATGATTGCGCCACTACACTCCAGCCTGGGCAACACAGTGAGACACTGTCTCAAAAATAAAATAAAATAAAATAAAATAAAATAATAAAATAAAATAGTGAAGCATAGACTGACTTTCCTTCAGTTCTTCAAATGCGCTCTCTTTTCTCTCCAGGCCTTTGCACAAGCTCTCAAGCTCTTCCTTTTCTTTTTTTCTTTTTTTTTTTTTTTTTTGAGACGGAGTCTTGCTCTGTCACCGGGGCTGGAGTGCAGTGGCTGGATCTCAGCTCACTGCAAGCTCCGCCTCCTGGGTTTACGCCATTCTCCTCCTTCAGCCTCCTGAGTAGCTGGGACTACAGGCGCCCGCCACCTCGCCCGGCTAGTTTTTTGTATTTTTTTTTTTTTTGTAGAGACGGGGTTTCACCGTGTTAGCCAGGATGGTCTCGATCTCCTGACCTCGTGATCCGCCCATCTCAGCCTCCCAAAGTGCTGGGATTACAGGCTTGATCCACTGCGCCTGGCCAAGCTCTTCGCTTTTTAAATACCAAACTTCCCTTGGCCTTTGCTTGGGGGCTAAAGTTGTTGTGGTGGAGTCTGGCTCACCTGGATTCGAATTCAACTCGGTCTGCACATCTCAGCTAAGATCTTACTTACTCCAGGAAACCTTCCCTGGTGCCTTAAAATCTGGTACACCTTGAACTTCTTCCATTACAGCATTTATCACCCTAAATTGTAATGGTCTATATCAGAGCGGAAGCTCAATGTGAGCAGGGACACCATCGGCTTTGCTGCTCACTGCTGCATGTCCAGGACCAAGCATATAGCAGTTGCTCAATAAATATTTGTTGGAAGACTGAAAGAGTTTTGTTTTGTTTTGTTTTGTTTTTGGTAGAGACAGGTTCTCTGGCAGCCATCAGATGATAATTTTCACAACTTGCCCATGAGCCTGACTGAGTTCCTTTATCTGATATTGCGTTGTTTTTGTTTGTTTTTAGAGACACGGTCTTATTCTGTTGCCCAGGCTAGAATGCAGTAGCATGATCATAGCTCACTGCAGCTTCAAATTCCTGGGCTGGAGTGATCCTCCTGCAGGTGCGCGCCACCATGCCCAGTGGATTAATTTTTTTTTTTTTTTTTTTTTTATAGAAACAGGGTCTAACTTTGTTGCCCAGGCTGGTCTCCAACTTCTGACCTCAAGTGGTTCTCCCACCTTGGCTTCCCAAAGTGCTGGAATTACAGGCATGAGCCACTGCACCCAGCCCCTTTATCTGATTTTTGAGCAGCTTCCCATTTGGGAAAGAAGAGGTGAGGTACTTCTTACTTATGGTTGAAGCTTAATACTTAGAATGGATCCAACCCTATTGTTCAAAACATAAAATCCTGCAAAAATTCAGGCAGGAACAACATCCCCATAAGGATACTGGGGGCTAAATCAGAGGAAATGGGCCCAGAAAGGTGGAGGGACTGAGTGGGCGGGAGAGGGTGGCCTCTGGACTCAGAGAGGGCGGCCTCACCCACTCTGAGCCCCTTTCTGTTTGTAGCTGTCAAGATTAGCAGAGGCAATTCTCATTGCTTTCCAGAGAAGAAATGCCTCTCTGAAGCAGGGGTTCTCAACCTGAGCACTACTGACATTTGGGGCCAGATAATTCTTTGCTGTGGGAGCTGTTCTGTATATTGAAGGGTGTTTAGCAGTGTAGAGGCTATGAAAATGCATACCCATCTGGTCTGATTTCAGCCCCACCCTGGGAATAGCTATGTGACCTTCAGCAAGTTGCTTAATTTCTTGGAACCTCAGCCTCCCTGTGAGTAAAACGGGGGTTAATGAAGTTACCTGAATTTCACAGAATCCTCAGGCTGATGAAATGAGATAATGCGTAGACTGTGCTTAACACAGTGTTGAGCATACAGCTAGCACTCATCTGCTAAGACCCTTGTTCCAGGGTCTTAGCAGATGTAATTAGTGAAAGATCTCAAGATGAAAGAATTCTGGGTTTAGGGTTGGCTGTAAATCTAATGATGTACAATTATTATTTGTCAGTTAAAGAAAAATAAAACTTATGACTGGTGTCCTTATAAGAAGAGGAGGGGACACACAAAGCCACAGGGACGAAGTCCATGGGAAGATGGAGGCAGAGATTGGAGTGATGTAGCTACAATCTAAGGAATGACGAGGTTGCCAGGAGCCACCAGAAGCTAGGAAGAGGCAAGAGAGGATTCTTCCTAGAGCCTTCAGAGGGAGCGTGGTCGTGCAGACACCTTGCCTCCAGACTTCCGGCCTCCGGAACGGAGAGATGATACATTTCTGTTGTTCTTATGGTAATTTGTTACAGCAGGCCTAGTAAACTAATACACACGGCATCTCTGGCTCCACCCATGAAATGCCAATCTCACCCCCTCAGTTAGGACAAACAGAAATGCCTCAGACATTGCCAAATGTCGCCTGCGGGAGGGGGCCAAATCTTTCATGCCAACTTGCTGAGAACTCCTGGTCTAACGGAGCGGAGTGGATTTGTGGAAAAGACAGAGCAATGTGGAATAAGCCTGGGTTTGGATTTCGGCCCCACCCCAAATGGCTACGTGACCTTGGACAAGTTGCTTAACTTCGCTGAACCTCAGTTTGCGTATGAGTAAAACGGGGCTAATGCAGGTACCTGTATCTCACAGAATCATTACGCTGATGAAATGAGATAATGTGTAGAAGGTACTTAGCACAGCGTTGGGCACACAGCTAGCACTCAAGAAATATAGTACCTGAAACAATACTTGTTACAAGTGTTTTTTATTAAGCAATAATAATATTACCTAATTGGTAATAAATATATTAAGAAATAACAATGACAAGTAAATTATCACTATGATCACTTAAAGCCTGCAAGCTGACTCAGTTTCTCAGGTGGTAATCTACTATAGACTGCTGCCAAACTAGGGCAGTGGCTCCTCTCAGAGGAGGAGGTGCTGGGGTGCCCATCTTGGTGTCATACTTTCCAAACTGCTGCCTCGTCTTACTTTATCCCATTTGATGGCATATTAGCCTGATGATATCCTTGTAACATGCATAGGGTAAACGCTTAAAATGTCATCCCCACTTTACAGAGGTGGACACTAAGGCACAAAAACATTACGTTATTACCAAAGTAATTACCAGTAGCCAAGCCAGGCCTGGAACCCTGGGTCATTTAAACACGATCTGCTCTTGACTCCCCTACCTCCAAGCCATCCCCTTTCCCACTTCTTTGAGACACCTGTTACTACCCCACCCCCTTAACAAAGCCCGGCTCCAAGAAAAGAAGCCGATACCCTACAGCTTAGAGTGACTTTACATTCAATAGTCATCTTCCCGAGGGGTATTTGCGCAGTGAACCTCCGTCTAGTGGGCCAACAGGTAGTTTTTGGAGCTGACGTGAAATCCTCAGGTAGGTGGAGTCCAGGTGTATTTATTAGTCGGGGTCCTGTAGGAAACAGAACCCTACTCAGTTCAGCTGAAGAGACCTTAGTGACGGGGCTGTTTCCATTCCCATGGGACTGTGAATAAGGGAGCCTGCGAAGATGGTTGTGGCACCCAGAGACCAGCAGCATTCCAGGTAATTCTAGGTGAGACGGGGGAGGGGAGGGATGATAAAACCAGCGTCCTGGGTCAGCCAGACACGAGGTATGATCAAGGAGAGGCTGTGCGCCGTCAAAACTGGGGTGGGAGAGCAGAGAAGAAATATACGGGGTGCTCTCCCTTCCCGCCTCTTATTGGCTGAAACCAACTCGAAGTCAGCCGCAAGGGAGCCTGGGAAATGGAGTCCACAGGAACCAGCCTCCCAGGGCTTAGGGCGGGGAGGGACAGGATTATGGGGAAGGGGGTTGAGGGAGGGAGCATCGCTAGCACACGGATGGGTGAGGTGGTGATTTGAAGGGGTAAAGGGAAAATCAGCAGCACAGGCAAGGAGCTGATGTGGTGATAACCGTATTTGTATGAACTCTTCTGCTAGGAACAGGACGCCTGGAAACATACTGGCTCACACTGACTTTGTATTTTTGGTGCTTGCTTTAAAATCCAACCACTTTGCTTGCTAAGTTGCCAGGACCGAGAAGCGGGCAGAAAGGAGGAGGAGACCTCCTTGGAAGATAATCGAATCTGAAGGAGGTGAAGGGATGAGCCATGTGTTTATCTGGGGGAAGAGTGTCCAGGCAGAGGAACTGCCAGGATGAAGGCTGGGAGGCAGGAGGATGCCTGTCACGGTTGAGAAACAGCCAGGAGACCAGTGTGACTAGAAAGGACTAAGTGAAGGGGTCGGGGTAGGAGCTGAGGTCAGAGAGGAAATAACTGGGGTGACAGACAGGGTCAGCCACAGTAAAGCACTTTGGGTTTTACTCTGAGTGAGTTGAGAAGTCATTGGAAAGCTTTGTTAGGAAGAGGCATGATCTAACTTAGGTTTAACAGGATCCCTCTGGCTGTTGTGTGGTGAATGCACTACAGGAGGTGGAGGTGAGAACAAAAGGGGATGAGAATTTGGGATTGGGCAGTGTTTCCCTCCCTCCCTCCCTTCCTTTCTTCCTTTCTTCCTTCTTCCTTCCTTTCCCTTCTTTTCCTTCCCCTCTTCTTCCTCTTCCTTTCCTTCTCCTCCCCCTTCCCCTCCTCTCTTTCCTTCTTTCAGCTTTTTCTTTCTTTCTTTTTTTTTTTTTTTTCTGAGACAGGCTCACTCTGTTGCCCAGGCTGGAGTACAGTGGTATGATCTTGGCTCACTGCAACCTCTGCCTCCCTGGTTGAAGCAATTCTCCTGCCTCAGCCTCCCAAGTACCTGGGATTACAGAAGCGTGACACCATACCTGGGTAATTTTTGTGTTTTTAGTAGAGACGGGGTTTCACCATGTTGGTCAGGCTGGTCTTGAACTCCTGACCTCAGGTGATCCGCCCACCTCAGCCTCCCAAAGTGCTGGGATTACAGGCATGAGCCATCATGCCTGGCCCTCGCCCCTCATCTTGCAGTTTTATTGACCCATAACAAACTGCAGAGTGATGAGATGACTGCTATAATGTAGACAAAAGATGATGGTGGCTTGGACTAGAGTGGTTGTAGTAATGAGAAGAGGTCAAGTTCTAGCTTTACTCTGAAGCTTGGACCAGTGGGATCTGCTGACAGATCAGATGTGGAGGTGAGAGAAAGAGGAGAGTCAAGAGTTAGTAAAGGATTACTCCCAGGTTTGTTGGAAGGAGTAATGAAGTTGTCCTGGAAGGATGAAGTTGTCAGTTACTGAGATGGGGAAGAATGGGTTTGGAGGGAGGGGGAAAGTCATGAGTTTAGTGCAGGTATGTTAAGTTTTACGTGTCCATTACACATGCAAGTGCAGATGTTGAGTAGGTGGTTAGATGTAGACAAGGCTGGAGTACAGAAGACAGCATGTTTATTTGTTTGTTTTAAAGCTTTATTGAGGTGTAATTGAAATAAACAAACTGCAGGTATATAAATATTGTACAGTGTACAACTTGATAAATTTTTTTTCTTTCTTTTTTCTTTTTTGAGATGGAGTCTCACTCTGTCACCAGGCTGGAGTGCAGTGGCACAATCTTGGCTTACTGCAACCTTTGCCTCCTTGGTTTAAGTGATTCTCCTGCCTTAGCCTCCCAAGTAACTGGGACTACAGGTGCACGCCACCACGCCCAGCTAAGTTTTGTATTTTTAGTAGAGACAGGGTTTCATGTTGGCCAGGATGGTCTAGATCTCTTGACATTGTCATCTGCCCGCCTTGGTCTCCCAGGGTGCTGGGGTTACAGGCGTGAGCCACCGCGCCTGGAAGATAAGTTTTGATATATGTTTACACCCACGAAATCATCACTCCCAAAAGTTTCCTTGTTCCCCTATGTGATCCCCTCCACCGTATTCCCACTTCCCTGCCCCCTCCATATCCCAAGCAGCCATTAATCTGCTTTTCATCATTGTAAATTAGCTTACACTTTCTAGGATTGTATACAAATAGAATCATACAGCATGTACTCTTTCTAAAATCCAACTTCTTTCACTCAAACTATTTTGAGATTTATGCATGTTGTTGCCTGCATCCATGGTTTATTCCTTTCCCTGTTTTTTTTTTTTTTTGGATGACAGATAGCATTCCATGGCTCATATATATGTGTGGATTTGTTTCTGGACTCTATTTTATTCCATTGATCCATTGTCGATTTGTCACCAATGCCATGCTGTCTCAATTACTATAGCATTATAACAAGACTTACAGTCAGGTAATATAAGTCATTCAACTTTGTTCTTCCTCTTCCTTTGTTCTTTCTTCTAAAGTTGTTTTTTCTTTGTTCTTTGAATTTCTGTGTGGCAGTTAGAATCAGCTTATCAATTCACAAAAATAAAGTCTGATGGGATTTTAATTACAGTTGCATTGATTCTACAGATTAATTACCCAGGATAACTGATATCTTAATATTTAGCCCTGTGATCCATGAAGGTGGTCTCTCTCTCTCTCTCTCTCTCTGCAGTACAGGCATTTTAGTATTTTAAATTTCTGTCTAAACACTGCTTTGGGTGCATGCTATTTATTTTAATATTTGGTGTTTGATTTTTATTCCATTTAAAGTAGTTTCTAATTTCCTTATTGATTTGTTTTTTAACCTATTTGTGATTTAAGAGTGTGTTATCTTGCTTCCAAATATATTAGAGGTTTTTCCAAATGTCTTTCTGTTTCATTTCTAATTTAATTCTATTGTGGTGAGAGAACATACTTTGTATGGCAAATACTTTTAAATATACTGAAGTTTATTGTTTTATGAATATGGTCTTCTTAGTTATGTTCTGTGTGCACTTGGAAAGAACGTGAGTTCTGCTGTTGTTGGGTGGATTGTTTTAGAAATGTCCGTTAGGACACTTCAGTTAATAAAGCTGCTCAGATCTTCTATTTCCTTACTTATTTTTGTGTCCTTTTAGCCTATCAGTTTTTGAGAGATTGGTGTTGATATCTTTGAAATCTTTATTATTTATTTATTTATTTATTTATTTTTGAGACGGAGCCTCGCTCTGTTGCCCAGGCTGGAGTGCAGTGGCGCGATCTCGGCTCACTGCAAGCTCCGCCTCCTGGGTTCACGCCCTTCTCCTGCCTCAGTCTCCCTAGTAGCTGGGACTACAGGCGCCCGCCACCACGCCCGGCTAATTTTATGTATTATTTTTAGTAGAGACGGGGTTTCACGGTGTTGGCCAGGATGGTCTCGATCTCCTGACCTCGTGATCCACCCGCCTTGACCTCCCAAAGTGCTGGGATTACAGGCGTGAGCCACCACATCCAGCCTGAAATCTTTAATTGTGAATTCGTCTGTCTCTTTTTTCTTGCAGTTCTATTGGTTTTTGCTTCATGGATTTTGAAGCTCTCTTATTGGATGCATAAATATCATGTATTTATGAATTCATCCCTTTATTATTATAAATGGACCCTCTTTATTACAGGTAATAGTATCCTTTGTTCTGAAATCTACTATGTCTGATATTAACATAACTACTTCACCTTTCTTTAGTGTTTGTATTATTATTTGACTAGTGTTTGTATCTTTTTCCCTTTTACTTTTAACCCACTTGTGTCTTTATATTCAAAGTGCATTTTTTTTTATAGGCAGCACGTATTTAGGTTTTGCTTTTTTATCCAATCAGATAATCTTTGCCTTTTAGTCAGAATGTTTAGACCAATTACATTTTATGTAATTATTGATATGGCTGGATTTTAATCTACCATCTTGATATTTTCTACTTATTCTTTCTTAAAAACAGCTGTATTGATATATAATTCACATACTTAACAATTCACCCACTTAAAGAGTACATTCAGTGACTGTTACTATATTCGAAAGTTGTGCATCTATCACCCCAATCAATTTTAGAACATTTTTCTTATCCCAGAAGAAACTCCACACGCCTTATCCATCACTTATCCCTCCTTTTCCCTACCCCAGCCATAAACAACCACTAATCTATTTCTTGTCTCTAGGTATCTGCTTATTTTTGACATTTCATATACATAAAATCACACAATATGTGATTCTTTGTGATTTTCTTTCTTTTTACTTATCATAATGTTTTCACGCTTCGTCCTTATTGTATGTATCCACACTTCATTCCTTTTATATTGCCAAATAATATTACATTTTATAGATGCAACATTTGTTCATCTGCTCATCAGTTGATGGACATTTGTGTTGTTTCCACTTTTTGGTTAGTTTAAATAATGCCCCTGTGCACATTCATGTACAAGTTCATGCATGGATATGTGTTTTAATTTCTTTTGAGTATATAATAGGAGTAGAATTGCTGGATCATAATGTAAGTCTATGATTAGACTTTTAGGAAAGACCAAACTTTGTTTTTCAAAGGAGCTGCACCATTTTCCATTCCCACCAGCAGTTTATGAGGATTCCAATTTCTCCACATTCTTACTGACACTTGTTTTTATCTGTCTTTTTAATTATATATGTTTTATTATATATTACACTTCCATGATGACTAATGTTGCTGGGCATCTTTTCATGTGCTTATTGATCACTTGTATATCTTTTTTGGAGAAATGTCCATTCAAATCATTTGCTAATCTTTTTTTTTTGAGACAGAGTTTTGCTCTTGCTGCCAGGCTGGAGTGCAATGGCATGATCTCGGCTCACTGCAACTTCTGCCTCTTGGGTTCAAGTGATTCTCCTGCCTCAGCCTCCAGAGTAGCTGGGATTATAGGCATCCATCACCACACTTGGCTAGTTTTTTGTATTTTTTGTAGAGACAGGGTTTCACCGTGTTGGCCAGGCTGGTTTCGAACTCCTGACCTCAAGTGATGTGCCCGCCTCAGCTTCCCAAAGTGCTGGGATTACTGGCGTGAGCCACTGCGCCTGGCCTATTTGCTTATCTTTTAGTTATTGAGTTGTAATAATAGTTCTTTATATATTCTGAATATAAATCCCTCATCAAATATATGATTTGTAATTTTTCTCTCATTCTATGGATTGTCTTTTCACTTTCTTGATGGTGTTCTATGAAGCACAAAAGTTTTTAGTAAGTCCGGCTTATCTATTTTTTCTTTATTGCTTTGCTTCTATTTGTTCTTTTTGTTTTGTTTTCCTTTTTCTGCCTTCTTTTGGATCCATTTTGAATATTGTACAATTCCACTTTATCTCCTTTGTTGACTTAGCTGTATTAGTTTCATAGGCTACTGTGATCTATTGCCACGAACTTTGTGGCTTAAAACAACACAAATTTATTCTCTTATAGTTCCAGAGGCCAGAAGTCCAAAATGGGTTTCACTCAGCAGGACTGTATTTTCTGTAGAAGCTTGAGGGGAGAATTCTCCAGTTTCTAGAGCTTCATTCCTTGCATTCCTTGGCTCCTAGGCCCTCTCCTCCATCTTCAAAGTTCACAGCATAGCATCTTCAAGTCTCTCTCTGCTGAGGTTGTCATATTGCTTTCTCTCTTCTGTAGTAGAATCTCCTTCTGCCTCCCTCTTGTAAGGACACTTGTGATTGCATTTAGAGCCCACTTACATAATCCAGGATAACCTCTCCATTTTAAGACCTTTAACTTAATCGCAAACTTGTTAAGACCTTTCCCCCCTTTACAAGGTGATATTCACAGGTTCCAAGGATTAGAACCTGGATATCTTTGTGGGCCATTATTCTGTCTACTACATTGTCTAGACATTCAGTCTAGAATTAAAGCTACTCTTTTAGTTTTATGTCTTTGCTGTGTCATTTTTATCATTGCTTTAGGGTTTGTAGTACATTTCTTTAACTTAGTACAGTCTATCTTCAAGTGTTATTATACCACTTTATGTATAGTATAAGAACTGTATACCATCACACTCCCATTTCTCCTATACTATCATTGTCATACATTTCACTTATAAACTCTACAATGTAAATGTTTTTGTTTGTTTGTTTGTTTTTCCTTTTTTTGAGATGGAGTTTTTTGCTCTTGTCACCCTGGCTGGAATGCAATGGCCTGATCTCGGCTCACTGCAACCTCTGCCTCCTGGGTTCAAGCAATTCTCCTGCCTCAGCCTCCCAAGTAGCTGGGATTATAGGCATGTGCCACCACGCCTGGCTAATTTTGTATTTTTTTTTTTTTTAGTAGAGACGAGGGTTCACCATGTTGGTCAGGCTGGTCTTAAACTCCTGACCTCAAGTGATCCACTGGCCTCTGCCTCCCAAAGTGCTGGGATTACAGGTATGAGCCACCATGCTCAGCTACAATGTAAATGTTGTAAACTCTACAAGACATTTTTTTTTTTTGAGACGGAGTCTTGCTCTGTCGCCCAGGCTGGAGTGCAGTGGTGCGATCTCGGCTCACTGCAAGCTCCGCCTCCCGGGTTCACACCGTTCTCCTACCTCAGCCTCCCGAGTAGCTGGGACTACAGGCGCCCACCACCACGCCCAGCTAATTTTTTGCATTTTTAGTAGAGACGAGGTTTCACCGTGTTAGCCAGGATGGTCTCGATCTCCTGACCTCGTGATCCGCCCGTCTCGGCCTCCCAAAGTGCTGGGATTACAGGCGTGAGCCACCGTGCCCGGCCGACATATTTTTGTTATATAAACAGTTATTTATCTTTCAGAGAATTAAATGAGAGAAATATATTTACTTACCCACTTAGTTACCATTTCTAGTGCTTTTCATTTCTTTGTGTTGATCTAGATTTCCATCTGGTATCATCTTCTCTCTGCCTGAAGGACGTCTTTTAACATATCTTTATGGTGAAACTCTTCTGGCAACAAATTCTTTCAAGCTTTTGAATATCTGAAAAAAATTTATTTTGTCTTTATTTTTAAAAGATATTTTTGCTGTGTAAAGTATTCTAGTTTGACAGATGTTTTTTTTTTTCTTTCAGAACTCTACCAACTTGAATTGTTACCTACAAGAAATCTGCTATCATTTTAATCTGTGATTCTTTGTATATACTGTGTCTTTTTTTTTTTTTTTCCTGGCTGCTTCTAAGGTTTTCTGTTCATCACTAGTTGTAAGCAATTTAGTTATGATTTCTTTGGTGTCATTTTCTTCATGTTTATTGTTATATGAGATTGGTTGAGCTTCTTAGATCTATAGGTTTGTAATTTTCATCAAATGTGGAAAAATTCAGCCATTATTTCTTCAAATATTTTTTCTGTCTCCTCCACACTTCTGAAGATGAGCAGGATCAAGGAAAGACACTACAAAGGAAAATATCAAGAGAAGGCAGTACAAAGGAAAATGTACTAAGCTTCTTACATCTTGGAGATGCACATTTGCATAGTCAGGACTTTAATCTCGGAAAATAATAACCCAGAGCTTGCTCCATACCTGGTACCTGGTTAAATGTAATCTCAATGAACTCTTCCAAGACCTTAGTGGGAATGGCTTTGGATGGATAGGAGAAGGACTGGGATGGGAAGGAATGAGTAATGATTAAAGGTACAAGCTTTCGGCTCCAGCTCTGCATGTCACCTGCTGTTTGAGTAATTCACATCACCTCTCAGGCTTTCACTTCCTCACCTATACAAATGAGGTGAGTAATAGTGTAACTGACCGAGTCCAGCTGCTCACCGCTTGGAGGCCAAAAACACGAGAAGTGAGGTGTGGTGAAAGGAAAGCAACTTTATTCAAATGCTAGCAGTTGGGGAATGGCCAGGCTCATGCCTCTGAAAGACCATTCTAACTTTTTGGGCTGAGTGAAGGGGTTTAAGAAGGAGAAAGGTGGGGGAAACACGCGGGAGCGGTGCAGCGGGAGGTCTTGTTATCTTGATCGCCTGTCTGGAGGACTGGTTTGCATCATCCTAACTGCGGTAGCGGTGGGCTAACTGCTCCTAACTCCCCCTAATCAGACGGTTCCGCAGTCGGGTCTCTCTGCCTGGCTTGTTTCAAAATTGATCCCTGGAATTTCTAAGCAAGCACATAATTAGATAAGCGACTACTGTTCAAAGAAGTGGCTGGTGGGAAAGGGCAAAACAAAAAGTTTCAAAGTATGTTTCAAGGCTGGAAGCAAGAAAGGAAAAATGTTTTAAAACGCATTTTGAGGCTGGGATACTTGATTACAATAGTACTTATTTTACAGGGTTAGGGAACAAAGCACTCGAATGTTGGCTGTTATTACTACTATTTTTTTTGTTTGCCAATATTTGAAATATCCCTCTTCCTTACTAACTCAATTCTTCCTTAACATCAATTAAAGCAATATATGTTGCTCAGCTGTGACTGACTCCACTGATTGAGGATTGAGCCAGGATCTGTTTATTTCCTTCTTCAGCTCCACATCTCTGGAGCTTTCCCTGGGATATGGAGGTTTTCAGGATTAATAACTGGATGAGATACTCAGTTCAGATCAGCCTCAGTCTCCTTTTCCCATCTTGCTTTTCTCCCCTCCTCTTCTCCATTCTGTTGCCTCTGGACTTTCCAGGGTGGAGTCCGAGAGAACAAGGGGAGATGTAAGAGACAGAAGAGGTCTCACATGACAGCAATGATTTTGGGCTTATGCTCTTGTGACCTGCTTGTGCCCCCAAAGCTTCTCATTCTCGAAGGGCTACTGTGGGCTCCCTAATGATTCTCCCACAGATAAATCCCACTGATTCCCTGCCATGAGTCACAGTGTTTTTTCTTAAGATTCCTCTTGGTCTTCTGAATTTTCTGGATATGTCTCCAGCCTCTTTCTGTGAAGACATCTGACCCATGAAAATCCTTTCTCTTGCCCCATCTTGGGGTCAGTGCAGCCTGCTCCCTGGTAGCCCTTGCCCCTGCCTCCCCGTTAGATGTACAGATCCCTCCAGCCTCTACTTTTAACTTCTTGGGGGCATGAGGCAGATGTCAGCCCCTTGCCCCCAAACTCCAGAGCCTCAATAAACTCATCTGGTGACAGTCTGGAGACCCCTCATTTGGTATGTGAAACCCCTCCTGCAGTAACCCCTCCTATGCCTTTCCTTACAGAGAAAGTTCAGAGTACTAGGACAGCTGTCGCCAAAGGAATTGCCACTTCTCAATGGTGTACCAAGAGCAGAGTAGTGGGAGGTTCTACCTATGGTGTAGGAAATAATTTAGAATTGCATTGTCCATAAAGACCTTTAAAACAATAATAAAATCAACCAAAAGTTGGTCTTTTAAAAATTGTTATTACTGGGTGCTGGCAATTCTAAACAATGACAGCAACAAAATTCTCCTCCCCCCAAAAATCATGTGTGGGTCTAAGTCCTAAATAACGGCTACAGTTAATGTTGAGCTTTTATGGTACACGTTTTGGCTTCAAATCGGCATATTTCGACTCAGAGAACTCCTTGCTATACAGTCATCCCCTGAAACTCACAGACTCAGTTACACTCATTTATTTTGTGAATAGGTTCCTATAGGTTTGGAAAAGTTTGGGCTTGTTTTGGGTAAAGTTCTCATCTCCAGCTCCTGTGGTATAATATATTCTTGCATTTGAATAACAGGTTCAAAATAAGTGAGGATAGTACAGTGATAGCAAAGACAAAGAAATGGAACTTGAGTTACTTCAGTTTTGTTATTCTGTGTGACTTTTTTGGAATTTTAATTTGTGTTTAAAAGCTAAGGCAGTGGCTGGGCGCAGTGGCTCACACCTGTAATCCCAGCAGTTTGGTAGGCCAATGAGGGCAGATCACGAGGTCAGGAGTTCGAGACCAGCCTGACCAACATGGTGAAACCCCGTCTCTACTAAAAATACAAAAATTAGGCCGGGCACGGTGGCTCAAGCTTGTAATCCCAGCACTTTGGGAGGCCGAGACGGGCGGATCACGAGGTTAGGAGATTGAGACCATCCTGGCTAACATAGTGAAACCCCGTCTCTACTAAAAAATACAAAATAAAAAAAACTAGCCGGGCGAGGTGGCCGGTGCCTGTAGTCCCAGCTACTCGGGAGGCTGAGGCAGGAGAATGGCGTAAACCCGGGAGGCGAAGCTTACAGTGAGCTGAGATCCGGCCACTGCACTCCAGCCTGGGCAACAGAGCAAGACTCTGTCTCAAAAAAAAAAAAAAAAAGTACAAAAATTAGCTGGGTGTGGTGGCATGTGCCTATAATCCCAGCTACTCAGGAGGCTGAGGCAGGAGAATTGCTTGAACCTGGGAGGCGGAGGGTGCAGTGAGCCGAGATGGTGCCACTGCACTCCAGCCTGGGCAACAGAGTGAGACTCCATCTCACAAAAAAAAAAAAAAAAAAAAAAAAAAATTAAGGCAGTGATGGAAGCAATTCAAGTGTCCATCAACTGATGAATGGATAAACAAAATGTGGTATATCTATACAACAAAATAGTATTAAGCCTTAAAAAGAAAGGAAATTCTGACACATGCTACCGTATAAATGAACCTTTAAGACATGCTAAATGAAATAAGCCAGTCACAAAAAGACGATAGTATATGACCCCGCTAATGTAAAGTACCTAGAGTGGTCAGATTCATAGAGACAGAAAGTAGAACTGTGGTTGCCAGGGACTGGAGGGAGGGGGAAGCGGGTATAGAGTTTTATAATGAATATGGAGTTTCCATTTTGCAAGATAAAAGTTCCGGGGATTGGATGCACAACCGTGTGAACATACTTAACACTACTGTATTGTACACTTAGAAGTGGTTAAGATGGGCTGGGCGCGGTGGCTCACGCCTGTAATTCCAGCACTTTGAGAGGCCGAGGCGGGCAGATCACGAGGTCAGGAGATCGGGACCATCCTGGCTAACACAGTGAAACCCTGTCTCTACTAAAAATACAAAAAGTTAGCCGGGCGTGGTGGCGGGTGCCTGTAGTCCCAGCTACTCGGCAGGCTGAGGCAGGAGAATGGCGTGAACCTGGAAGGCGGAGCTTGCAGTGAGCCGAGATGGCGCCACTGCACTCTAGCCTGGGTGACAGAGCCAGACTCCGTCTCAAAAAAAAAAAAAAAAAAAAAAAAAGAAGTGGTTAAGATGGCAAATTTTACAGGCCGGGTGCAGTGGCTCACGCCTCTAATCCCAGCCCTTTGGGAGGCTGGGGCCGGCGGACCACGAGATCAAAAGTTTGAGACCAGCCTGACCAACATAGTGAAACCCTGTCTCTACTAAAAATACAAAAAATTAGCCAGGCGTGGTGGCGGGCGCCTGTAATCCCAGCTGCTCAGGAGGCTGGGGCAGGAGAATCTCTTGAACCCAGGAGGTGGAGGTTGCAGTGAGCTGAGATCATGCCATTGCCCTCCAGCCTGGGCAATAAGAGTGAGGCTCCATCTAAAAAAAAAAAAAAAAAAAAGAAAGAAAAAGAAAAAGAAAAAAGATGGTAAATTTTATGTTATTATTTTTTTCTTTTTCTTCTCACCTGCCTGGGTCTCCCAAAGTGCTGGGATTTAGAGGCATGAGCCACTGCGCCCAGCCATGTTATGTATTTTTTAACCACAATTTTTAAAACATGTAAAGCAGCTTGAACAGCAAGGTGATCCAAACAATATTTTTGTTTGGCAAGTGCAAATTTTAGTTCATACATCTAATATGTTACCAAATTAGAATAATATCTTTAAGACTGGAATTTATTCTTTGTGTTGGTTTGAGTCCTCCAACCCAAGATAAAATTAGACATGAAGAGATCTCTTTCTTGGGGAAAGCGTCTGTGATGGACAAAGGAGAGGAAGCTGGAGTAGACAAGGACAGCCTCCCACTGTGATGACATCTGGGAGAGGATGGAGGGAGGGCAAGGGAGCAGCCATCCCAGATCAAAGCACGGCGCTAACAAAGTTCCAGCCAGCCTGATGGGGAGTCTTTGAGTCCATGATGCCAATTAGGCCAGGTACAGTGGCTAATACCTGTGATCCCAACACTTTGAGAGGCTGAGGCAGGAGGATCTCTGAAGGGTAGAGTTCCAGACTAACATGGGCAACATAGCGAGACCTCCATTTCTACAGAAAAAAACAAAACAAAACAGAACAAAAGAACAGAGGGAGAAAGAAAAAAAAAATTAGCCAGGCATGGTGGCATGCCTCTGTAGTCCCAGCTACTCCAGAAGCTGAGGTGGGAGGATCGATTGAGCCCAGGAGTTCAAGGCTGCAGTGAGCTATGAATGTGCCACTGCACTGCACTCCAGCCTGGGCAGCAGAGTGTGACCCTGTCTCAAAAAAGTAAAAATAAACTCCCCCTTCCAAAAAAACAAAAACAAAAACAAAAATTTAAAAAACAGTTTCCAATTAGATGCGTCCCCTGGGGCCATTTCTCTCTCCACACAAAATAGATGACCAGCCGCAAGACCACTTACAACCCTGCCAGTTGGGAAGCTTTCCTTCTCCACTGTCTTTCACTACCTTTTGTGAAGTGGTTGTAATGCAGCCACTGTCCATTTTTGGCTTCCAAGCCAGCCCATCTGTAAACTGAGCTCAAGCCTTTGCCTTCTCTTCCAGGTGGTCATGAACTCCCCAAGCCCCTGCAAATATAGTCATACATTTGAGCTGGGGGAGGGATCCTGGTGCAAATGTGGTGGGTGCCATGTTGGTTTGGGCTACCTGCTCATGCAACTTACTCATGCTCTCTGGTCTTGCTGAGGCCCAACCCTGGATTAACCATTTTCAGGACTGAGGCTGGGCCTGTCCTGCTTAATAACTCAGTGGGTCCAGCGGAACCCAGCTGGTAGAGGGCAGGACTGGATGCATGGTCACTTGGTACCCCATATATTCAGCGTTCTGTCTCTACCAGGGTATAGTAACAGGCCAGGAGTTATTTCTCAAAAGACATATAATTCTCTGCTGTGGATCATATGGTCTTGTTTCAGAATCCTGGGTCCTTTGTTGTGATTCTCCTGCTGGGTCTTGCTTTAAGATTCCTGCTGCATCTTTTTTCACCACGGATACCCCCAATGCCATAGAGTCTATTGTATCACACAGCCCAGTTGGCAGGGTTGTTTGCATCATAGCCTCTCAACTTGCTACAGAGCCCTTTCTTGCTCTGGGTACACTTGGAGCTGGCACCTTTTTATGTCACCTGGGGATAGCATCCATTTGTGTCACCTTGAATATGGACATATTAAGTATTCCTAAATGTGGTCTGCATTGTCCCTAGAACCTAAAGAGGCCTACCGCCAGAGAGAAGGTGGTAGGGCTCCAGCTCTCTGCTGCCATCTCCAGTAATTCTACTCTGGTCCCAACTTTGTGCACCCTGAGCAGCAAAACAAAAACCTTCCCTCAGATCTAGGGAGTGCCTGTCAGTGCTAATGCATGCCCCTTGCAGGGGAAGGTGGCTGACACGCACCCCAAGCACTTTATCACATCTTGCTTTCTAAGCACATCTAGAGCTTACCCTCCCTAGGAGAAGTCTCCCCGTCCTGCGCTCTGTCCTCTTTTATCCCGATGGGGAGCAGAGAGCTCCCGTGTTGCCTCCCTGATCCTTACCATGTCTCACATCAGCGTAGAAGTTAACAGCACGGACTTTGGGTTCCACCGGAGCTTGATTCCATTCTTGAGTGGAATGGAACCTAAGCTACTCCATTCCTTGGTTTTCTGATCTGTAAGATGACGGCAATAATATCAATTGTACCAGATTGTTTTGAGGACTTAAGGAGATGACTACGATGCACAGTGTGACGCATGATGTTGCTGTCTGCACCCCAGGTTCCAGCGGCTTGTTTAGAGGCTGTTTCACTCATTTAATTGGAAGCTCCTTGAGGATCAGAATGGTCTTTTGCAGACATTCCCCCTAGGATACTAAGGACACAGTAGATATTCAGAAACTATTTAGGGATGTCTCTTGAATGTATACCCATTTTTATCAGCCACGTTTTTTCCTTCCAGAAATGCAGGATGTTAATATCTGAGAGGAGCTGCTGTTAGCATGTAGGAAGCCCCAGGTGGTGAACAGAGCAGGGGCCTCCCAGTGGGACAGGGGAAAAAGGACACTGATAAATTGTGTTAATTTTCTGGGCCCCAGTTTCCTTATTGGGAGAATGGAGAGAGTGATAGATACCATTATAAGGTTGTGGCGAAGGTTTTTCATAAACTACGCTAAACACGATGCCAAGGACACAGTAAGTGCTGAGAAACAGCAGCTGCTATTATTACTATTAATTTAAGAGTTATTGTTAAAGAAGTGAAACTGAACGCACTTAGGTGTGCGGTCAATGCCAGCAAACTGGCTGGGTCCGCTCGGAGACAGGCGGGGCAGGGTGGGGAGGGGCCACCGGAAGCCCCACCCCTTTCCTCGCGTCTGGTCGCCCGGGTAACGCTCCGCCGCATCGCCGCGTCGCAGCCGGAGTGACGTGTGGCCGCCGGCACCCGGAGCTCCTGGGCACACGGCATTGGCAGGGACCACTTCGGCAGAGTGATGACTGATGATGAGATCGAGAGCGTCCTCTCCGACTCCCATGAAGGGTCGGAGCAGGAGCTGCCTGTTATCCAGCTGTGCGGGCTGGTGGAGGAGCTCAGGTACCGCGGCCAGCGCCTAGGGGCCGCCCTTCTTCCTCCTGGGCCCTCCTCCCGGGGCGGCCTCCGACCCGGGGACTAGCATGGAGAAGATCCAAGCCCGCATTGAGCACTGGGGAGACTTTGCTTCTGCTCCTGCGTCTCCACCACCACTGAACCAACAAGCTGTTGGTGGAGCTAGATCGGGGTGGTGGGGCGAGGGGGTGGGGCCGGTGGTGGGAAGCCCGGAGGGTAATTGGGGAAGTGAGAGTTTCAGCCGGATGAGTCTCTCTTGTGCCAGACGGTGTGCTTAGCCGATCCACAATTCTACAGAGGCAAGTTGGACCAGGTGACTTCTAAGCCCTTTTCTGATGCTAAGATTCTATGATAAGGCCGGGCACGGTGGCTCACGCCTGTAATCTCAGCACTTTAGGAGGCGAGGCGGGCGCATCACTTGAGGTCAGGAGTTCGAGACCAGCCTGGCCAACATGGTGAAACCCCGTCTCTACTAAAGATACAAAAATTAGCCAGGCGTGGTGGCACGTGCCTGTAATCCCAGCTACTCTGGAGGCTGAGGCAGGAGAATCACTTGAACTTGGGAGGCGGAGGTTGCAGTGAAGCAAGATTGTGCCACTGCACCCCAGCCTGGGCGACAGAGAGAGACTAAGTCTCCAAAAAAAAAAAAAAAAAAGAAAAGAAAAAATCTGTGATAAAACTAACACGGCAGCAGAATAGAAACCTAGCTATTGAGATGGTTTTAGTATGAGGCAACGTGTGCCTGAACCTGGATATAAGCATGGAGATGGATAGTAAATAATGACTGGCCCAATAGTCTGCGTTTATTTTATTTTATTTTAGTTTTGCAGTCTACTTTATATCTACTACTATAGCAAGTAAATTGGATATCAAGATTCCATGATGTAGTTTAGTTGTACAACTTACTGGTCTTGCACAGAATATCCTAGCTCTAGCAGCTGAATAGATGTTACTTCTTCACAGCTACAAATACTTTAGGTCAGAACTGAGGTATTATTACTAATAGTTCTCATTTTTGAGTGTTCCTATGTACTATGCATTTACATATATGATCTTATATGATGACACTGCAACCCTAGGAGGTGGGTAAGGAAACAAAGATACAGAGGTTAAGTCACTTCCCTAGGTTCACACAGTTAGTCAGTGGTAGTGCTGGGATTCAAACTCAGGTGTGACTCCACAGACTACACACACCTGGAGCATGATATATGCTGAAAAAGCAAGCTAGTTTGATAGATTGTGTTTTCTATTCAGCCTTTTCCACTAGTTTGTTTTGTTTTGTTTTTGTTATGGAATCTCACTCGCTCTGTCGCCCAGGCTGGAGTATAATGGCATGATCTTGGCTCACTGCAACCCCTGCCTCCTGGGTTCAAATGATTCTTCTGCCTCAGCCCCCGAATAGCTGGGATTACAGGCGCCTGCCACCACACCCAGCTAATTTTTGTACTTTTAGTAGAGATGGGGTTTCACCATGTTGATCAGGCTGATCTTGAACTCCTGACCCCAGGTGATCCACCTGCCTCGGCCTCCCAAAGTGCTGGGATTACAGGTGTGAGCCACCATGTCTGGCCCCACTAGTCTTAAAATTCAGCCAAACAGGAATTATTAAAAGTAATAGCAAAAACTGCAGTTACTTTTGTGCCAATGTAATAGATCAATAACACATGAAAACATCAAAGTTGTTCTCTCTCTCTCTTATATATATATACATATATATATGTGTGTAACACACACACACATACACACATAAGAGAAGTTAAGAAGTTAAAAAGGTTATAACCTTGGCATATACAGGATAAACTAGGTATGTTTTCTTTTCCTCTGTTCAAAGTTTTCCACAGTTTATGATAAACTTCTGGTTGATACTTTTCATCTATTGGGTGCTGGAAATAAAAGAACTGAAAAACATAAACCAAAGGAAACATCTGAAGATTGTGGGTGTGTGTAACTTCAATAATATAGTAATTCAGGATGGGCACAGTGACTATTATTGCCTGTAATCTCAGCACTTTGGGAAACCAAGGTGGGAGGATCACTTTAGGCCAGGAGTTGGCGCCTAGCCTTGATAACATAGCAAGATACCACCTTTACAAAAAATTTTTTAAATTAGCCAGGCATGGCGTTGTGCACCTGTAGTCCTAGCTACTTGGGAGGCTGAGGCAGGAGGATTGCTTGATCCCAAGAGTTCAAGGTTACAGTGAGTGCAACAGGGTAAGACCCTGTCTCTTAAACAAATTAAAAAAATATGTATATATATAATATATAGTAATTCAGAAATAATTTCCCAAATGGGTTCAATGATACTTGAAACCTATGACAATTTTCAATGTAATACTAGTGTTCTGAATTTTATGGCTCATAAACATGTTAATAAAAATATCAAATATATAGCACATGTCAGGCACTGTCCCAGAGGCTTTGTCTTCCTTATTGGAACCCTAAAGTTCTATTCTTATACCCATTTTATAGGTGAGGAAACTAAGGCACCAAGAGGTTAAGGGGTCTTGCAGGTCCACTAGTTACTAAACACTAGTTATTTGGGGTTTAAACTCTTATTACTAGAACTTACTCAGGTACCCTGTCTTGCAGCTATGTAAACTCTGCTCTCAGAACTGAGACTGAGATGTTTGAGAAATATTACGCTAAACTGGAGCCCAGGGATCAGCGACCTTCACGATTATCAGAAATTAAAATGTCAGCAGCAGATTATGCACAGGTACACAATGGAGATCTAGAACATTCTTTTATTGTTTGTCCCCTTAAATGCAAGTGGCATTTGTGTATCTGCCTTTGGTGTGCCCTCTATGGCCAATTGACCATGGGACCTTCTTCTCCCTGTTTTACTTTTGATTTTTCTTTGCCCTCTAGGGTTTCTCTTTCAAGTGACTACGAAAGAAATTGGGTTCAGTTAATAGTGGATTGAGTCTCCCAGCATATCTTAGTTTACTTGAAAGAATTTCTTTTGGCGAGGCGCAGTGGCTCAGGCCTGCAATCCCAACGCTTTGGGAGACTAAGGTGGGAGGATCACATGAGACCAGGAGTTCGAGACCTGCCTAGGCAATATTTCTAGACCCCATCTTTACAAAAGAACATTCTTAAATTAGCCAGATGTAGTGACATGCACCTGTAGTTTTAGCTACTTGGGAGGCTGAGGTGGGAGGATTACTTGAGCCCAGGAGTTTGAGGCTGCAGTGAACTATGATCACACTGCTGCACTCCAGCCTGGGCAACAGAGCAAGACTCTGTCTCAAAAGAATTTAAAAAAAAAATCATTTAAATGAAGGGACTCAACTGTTTACAAGGCCCCGCCAGCCACCTAAATGAGGAAAGTAGGCCTGGCACAGGCCCTTGTCTCAAAGGGGTTATCTGTGGAGGCTTATCCTTTGAGGGCCAAGCAAACCCATATGTACCCTGGACCACCCACTTTTGACCTTTGCCTTAAATGCATAGAAAGTCCAAGATGTTTGTTTGTCTGTTTTGCTGAACACAGTCCCCCACGGATGCAGTTTCTTTCCTGTGTTCAGCTCAGGAAGTACCTCTGAGCTTCCCCTGTCTTTGACTTGAATGCTAGTCTATAGCAGGTTCACAGCCTTTCCACCTCAAGATGTTTACCCTTATTTATTTTCACTTCATTGTCAAACATAGGCCTTTGAAGTATTTAGTGCAGGGGCTTACGATGACTTGAGAAATAAATGTCAGCTCAGGCCTAATATCCAGCATCCTTTTACCGTGAATTTATTCTCCCCGGCTGTCACTCTGGGGAACTTCTAGCAGGTCAGAGGATCATTTCGATGCCTACCTTGGGCTGGTTTATTACTAATTCCTCTTTGACAATGGCTTTGTTTCTGTTGGGTTGCAGTTTCGAGGCAGGCGTAGATCCAAATCCCGGACAGGTGTGGACCGTGGGGTGGGCCTGACTGTCGACCAAAAACTTGAGCTGGTACAAAAGGAGCTGGAAGATACGAAGGATGACTTACGGCACATGAGGGCAAATGCGGAACGCGACATGCAGCATCACGAGGTACACTTTCCTCCCGGCGCAGCCTGTCCTGCCCGGGCTCCCCACCTCCACCCCATCAAGAGGTATCTAGAGTGGGTTCATGTGATTGTTGGGGCTTTAGAAGAAACACAAGTAGGATGAGGCGAATCCAGGGCCTATCTTCAAGGAACTTACCACCTGCTTGTGGGGACGACATAGTTTCGAACTTTTTTTTTTATGGGAAATTTCAAAAATACACAAATGTAGAGAGGCTAGCACAACAAACCCCTATGTACTCAACACCTGGGTGCAGTGATCATCAACATATGGCCTCTTTTGGTTGATCAACTTTCCCTTCATCTGGCTGGGTTACTAGGAAGTGAAATCCTAGTGAATCTCTGTACATAGTTCAGTATATATCTTTAATATATGAATTCTTTTAGAAGACATAACCACGATAACCCTAAATGCTCTTAAAATTTTACAATAATTTCTTTTTTTTTTTTTTTTTGAGATGGAGTCTTGCTCTATTGCCCAGGCTGGAGTACAGTGGCACGATCTCGGCTCACTGCAAGCTCTGCCTTCTGGGTTCATGCCATTCTCCTGCCTCAGCCTCCTGAGTAGCTGGGACTACAGGCACCCGCCACCACGCCTGGCTAATTTTTTTGTATTTTTAGTAGAGAAGAGGTTTCATCTATTAGCCAGGATGATCTCGATCTCCTGACCTCGTGATCCTCCTGCCTTGGCCTCCCAAAGTGCTGGGATTACAGGTGTGAGCCACCATGCCCGGCCTACAGTAATTTCTTAATAATACAACAGGTTTGAGGTTTAAGTTAGTGTATTAGGGTTCTTGAGAGGGACAGAACCAAGAGCATACATGTATATATGAAAGGGAGTTAATTAGGGGGAATTGGCTCACGTGATTACAAGGCAAAGTCCCACACAATCGATCGGCTGTCTGAAGGCTGGGAAAAGAGAGAAGCCGGTAGTGGCTCAGTCCAAGTCTGAAAGCTTCAAAACCAGGGAAGCCAACAGTGCAATTTTTACTCTATGGCCGAAGGCCCTTCAGCCCCCAGGAAGCCGCTGGTACAAGTCACAGGGTCTAAAGGCAAAGAACCTAGAGTCTGATGCCTGAGGGCAGGAGGAGCGGAAGGAATTGTCGGGCGTGGGAAGAAGAGGGAGAGCCAGAAGTCTCAGTACATAAGCTTATCCACCTTCTTCCACCTGCTTTGCTCTAGCTGCTCTGGCAGCCAATTGGATGGTGCCCACCCACATTGAGGGTGGATCTTCCCCTCCCTGTCCACAGACTCAAATATCAGTCTCTTCTGGCAACATCCTCACAGACACACCCAGAAACAATACTTTCTCAGCCATCTAGGCATCCCTGAATCCAGTCAAGTTAAAACCTAATATTAACCATCACAGTCAGTGAATTGAGTGAAAAGTCCCTAGGTCAGCATTTCTTTTTTTTCTTCTTCTTCTTTTTTTTTTTTGAGACGGAGTCTTGCTCAGTTGCCCAGGCTAGAGTGCAGTGGTGCGATCTCAGCTCACTGCAAGCTCCGCCTCCCAGGTTCATGACGTTCTCCTGCCTCAGCCTCCCAAGTAGCTGGGACTACAGGCACCCACCACCATGCCCAGCTAATTTTTTTTGTATTTTTAGTAGAGACAGGGTTTCACCATGTTAGCCAGGATGGTCTCGATCTCCTGACCCCGTGATCCACCCGCCTCAGCCTCCCAAAGTGCTGGAATTACAGGCGTGAGCCATTGCTCCCGGCCCCTAGGTCAGCATTTCTATACGGCACACGTGCCCATGGTTCATGCCCTGTTACAGACTAATATAGTAGTGTCTCTTAGTGAGTCCAATACAGTCAATTTCCTCCAGAGAAGAAACATCACTGTTAATTCGGTTGCCCACAGGATGACGTTGTTGGCTTGCATTTGAGACCCATGTTGTATGAAAAATAGATACTTCTGTTCTATTTCTAAAGTTTTCTATTTTTCTGTTTCTAAATGTGGGCATTCACAGAATCACACTTGTCTCAAGAGGGACCGATCAGTAGACTCATGTCTCCCATTGACGCAACCATCTGTATACATCAACTGATACCGCTCTCCCACCCCTCCTCTCTCTCTTTCCAAACATGCATTGTTGAATTCTAGCAAGTTAAAGGAGGTTGGGATGTGGTAGCGTTATCCTGACCTGCTAGGTTGTGCAATGTAAGCATCAAGTGCAGAGACAGAGATCAGTATGGGCTAGAGTGGTCAAAAAGAATGTGTTGAGGAGGTAGGGCTTAAAAGGGACTTGGCATGATCTTGAAGAATGATGACATCTGTTTAAGGCACAGGGAAAGAAAGGCACCCCAGGTAAAGAGAATGACATGGGCAAGGAAGTGGAGGTGGGCACAAGCATGGTGAGCTCATGACATTGAGGAGGCTGGTGTGATTAGAGAAGAGGCTACTTTGGAGGCTGCTTCAGGAAGTCAGGTTGAGTAAGGCAATGATTTCTTGAGAGCCATGCCAAGGAGTTTATCTTTGATGTCTTAGAAAGCTGGACCTCACTGAGGATACTTGAGTAGGAGAGCAACGTGTTGAAAGCAGCATTTCAGGTGGATTGATGTTCTACCATGTGGAGATGATGGGGCTGGGAAGAGGCTGGAGCCTGAGGTCAGCCAGTGAAAATGCTTTTGCTTCTTGGTGCCCAGAAAAAAAGTCTGAACTAGGATGATTTGCAGTCTGGCTGCAGATACCATTCCACTGTATTTTTATAGTAATGTGTGTGTGTGTAAGTGTTTTCTTATTTCCAGGCAATCTATGTTGTAGAATGTTGAAAAATACAGTTAAGCTAAAAGAACATTTGAAAACATTCACAATTTACCACTCACAGGTAATTTCTGTTGACTTTCCATTTACCTCCTACAGTTTAGATAATTTTCTATGCATATATGAATTTCTTCTAAAAAATAGTATCATGTTATTTTGTAAACTATATTTTTCACTTAACAACATCTCTTTATGTCAATACATATATTCATTTTATAACTTTTTTTTTTTTTTTTTTTTTTTAAGAGATGGGGCCTCACTGCATTGCTCAGGCTGGGGTGCAGTGGCCATTCACAGTCACGATCATGGCACACTACAGCCTCAAACTTCTGGCCTCCAGCAATCCTCTTGCCTCAGCCTCCTGAGCAGCTGGGACTACGGGCACCATACCTGACTTTATAATATCTTCTTTATTTTTTTCCATTCTCTCCCCTCAAATACTCAGGCTTGGAAGTATAATGTCTTCTTTTAAAAGTAACAGAAATATAATAAGAGTGCCTCTTTATTTCCCCACTAATCCATCTCTATAGATGTAACTGTGGTTCATGTTTTGATGTATATCCTTACAGATATTTTTAATGGATAAATAATCTCAAATATGGAAATACATATCTAGATAGATACCTTGGCCAGGCATGGTGGCTCATGCCTGTAGTACCAGCACTTTGAGAGGCTGAGGTGGGCGGATCACCTGAGGTCAGGAGTTCAAGACCAGCCTGGCCAACTTGGTGAAACCCTTCTCTACTAAAAATACAAAAATTAGCTAAGAGACACCACCCGCATGGTGGTGGGTGCCTGTAGTTCCAGCTACACAGGAGGCTGAGGTAGGAGAATTGCTTGAACCTGGGAGGCGGAGGTTGCAGTGAGCTGAGATTGTGTCACTGCACTCCAACCTGGGCAACAGAGCGAGACTCTCTCTCAAAAAAAAAAAAAAAGGCCAGGTGCGGTAGCTTACGCCTGTAATCCCAGCAATTTGGGAGGCCGAGGCGGGTGGATCACAAAGTCAGGAGATCATGACCGTGCTGGCTAACACGGTGAAACCCCATCTCCACTAAAAATACAAAAATTTAGCCGGGCGTGGTGGCGGGCACCTATAGTCCCAGCTACTCGGGAGGCTGAGGCAGGAGAATGGTGTGAACCCGGGAGGCGGAGGTCGCAGTGAGCCGAGATTGTGCCACTGCACTCCAGCTTGGGCGACAGAGCAAGACTCCATTAAAAAAAAAAAAAAAAAAAAAAAAAAAAAGATAGATACCTGACATCTGTTTTTGTTTGCTCTCTTTTTATGGATTCTATTTTTCAAAGAATGCTTTTAACTAATAACATTGAATAGTCAAGTTTGTATCTTAAGGATATGTTCCTAAGACTAAGAAGAAACATATTTTGGGACACAAAGAGGCCTGGGAACTTAGGTTTTCTTAGAGGACACATCCTTGAAGATTGCTGGAAACATTCTTCTCTCTTTGTGCTGATCCCCCAGGCGATCATTGAGGAGGCTGAAATTCGATGGAATGAAGTTGCGAGAGCAGTGCATGAGTTTGAAAAAGATATTCTAAAAGCCATATCCAAGAAGAAAGGGAGTATTTTGGCCACTCAGAAAGTGATGAAATACATAGAGGACACGAACCGCCGGAGGGTGAGTTGGCAGACGGAGCTTAAAAAGGGAAAAAACATTCTTGCAGGGATGTTATAGAAATCTTCCATGTAAAGCAGCCTAGCTCCATTTGGTCTACCATAAATGTTGCCCACATATGCAGATTTTCTTTGCATCCCTGAAAGTGTATGTGTATATGCATGTTTTAAAATGTATGTTTATGGCTGGGCGCAGTGGCTCACGCCTGTAATCCCAGCACTTTGGGAGGCTGAGGCAGGCGGATCATCGGAGCTGGAGGACCAGCCTGGCCAACATGGTGAAACCCTATCTGTACCAAAAATACAAAAATTAGCTGGGTGAGGTGGTGTGCGCCTGTAATCCCAGCTGCTTGAGAGGCTGAGGCAGGAGAATTGCTTGAATCTGGGAAGCAGAGGTTGCAGTGAGCCGAGATCACGCCACTGCACTCTAGCCTGGGCAACAGAGCAAGACTCCATCTCAGAAAAAATAAATGAATGAATGAATGAATGAATGCATGTTTATCAAGGTTAACACCAGCCAGGCAGGATGTATATTAATAGTACCTCAGATTGATTTCTGTTTTTTGTTATTTGTTTCAAGATCTGTTATCTTTTCTTGAGAAAGGTATGAGACTGGTCTGGTCCAGCCTGTCTAGAGAGATGACTGTAGAGTAGGACAGGTAAATCTCTTCTTCAAATTTTAAAAAAAAACCTTTTAAAAAATTGTTATAGAGATGGGGTCTCACTGTGTTGCCCAGGCTGGTCTTGAACTCTTGGGCTCCAGCAGTCCACCCACCTTGGCCTCCTAAAGTGCTGGGATTACAGGTGAATCTAAAGCTCTTTGAGATCCTTTGTTATCAGGAGATAGACCTTGGGCTGTTATGAGAAAAAAGGAGAATTTGGGGGGTAACCTTCATTTCCAGAGATTTTACAATATGTCAAGCTTTAGATCCTGGAGACAAGGTAGGGTTACTAACCCTAACATGTTAAGAGTAATAAAAATTATGTAAACTACCATGGGAATACAAGACCAAAAATCATAAGATCATTTTGTCAGGAAAGACCCCTACAGTAGCATACACCCAAATAATCTTGATTTTGAAAGCAATGTAAAATTTGCATGTTGCAAAACCAATGTCTTCTGCTTCTTGGTCATGAAATATCATACCAGCCCCAGCTTAAGTAGAAGTAAAAGGACCTAAAATAAGTGACAGAATGTTAGGGCTCAAGGTTTGGTTTGCAGCCCCAGAACCATCCACTTTTCAAACCAATGGGAAAAAGGAGAGAAATAGATTAAATGCATTAAAATATGCCTTTATGTTTTAGGATAATATGAAGGAGAAATTACGTTTGAAAAATGTTTCTCTCAAAGTTCAGAGGAAAAAACTGCTTTCACAATTGAGGCAGGTATGTGGTCCTTTCTCTCTCTCTCTGTTTCTTTTTAAGGTTACCATGGTAGGCTGAATAAGGTTCCCACCCCCACCCCAAAATGTCCATATCCTAATCCCTGGAATCAGTGAATACATTAACTTACATGGCAAAAAGGATTTTGCAGATGTGATTAATTTAGGATCTTGAGATAGGGAGATGGTTTTGAATTACCTGGGTGGGCCCTATATAATCTCTCTCCTTATCAGTGGGAAGCAGGAGGGTGGGAGAAGCTATGATAACAGAAGCAGAGATCAGAGTCATGAGCTTTCATGCTAGGGAGAAGGGGCCAGGAATCAAGGACTGCAGACAGCTTCTAGAAGCTGGAAATGACAAGGAAACAACAGATTCTCCCCTAGAGCCTTGGGAAGAAATGCAGCCCTGCTGAGATCCTGATTTGAGCCTCCCAACCCATTTCAGACTCCTGACCTCCAGAACTATAAAATAATAAATTTGCATTAAAGCCACCAGGTTTGTGGTGATTTGTTACAGCAGCAATAGGAAACTCATATGATGACTGTGCAGGCAAATCAGAGGTTTTCTGTAGACAGAGTTGGCGTGAATTTAAAAGACCCTCAAGACATACTTGTTGGCCCTTTCTGGGAAAATGGCCTGGTAGCACAGTTATATGTGCTTTGATGTGTCTAGCATCGCCACCAGCTGACCCTAACGGCTCCTGATGAAAGGCAGTAAGGCAAACATGGTTCCGTCCTTTCCTAGCTCAATATTTTTATTATTAACTTGAATTTGGGCACTGGTGGCATGCTCATCAAAGGGGGCTACTGACAAGGACACAAAACTGGGCAGGAGAATTAACACGTTGGGGCACTATTGCTTGAGTGACTTGGGATCCAGAAAGACCTCAGCAAGCTGGGACAGATTTAACAGCATGAAGTGACGAAGGACAAGTGTAACACCCTACACTTTTGATCCCCCAAAATACCTGATAAGGTACAGGTTGGCTTAGCCATAGAGTACCTGATAAAGTCAGCTCAGCTGGTGGTGATGCTATGGCGTAGGCTGCACTTATAGAAACACAGTGCCCAGAACAAGGAAGGGGTAGACTTTCTCTGCTGTGTCTGAGCGGCCCCTACCTGGAGTGTCATGTCACAGGGTGAGCCCCACCCTTGGAAGAATTGGCAAACTAGAGTTCACATCGGAGAGCAAGCCAGATGTCGGGAATAGAAACCATCTCCAAGAGCCTGGGACTGATGTGCCCGAGGAGAGAGGGCCCAGGAGGGCCACAGCCATGTCTCCAAGTGCTCAGGGTTGCAGCAGGAAGGGAGAGCAGAGCTGGGGCTGTGGATGGAGGTGTCAGGGAAGGAGATTTGAGTTCAGTGCAAGAAAAAATTCTGCAGTGAGTGGTCCCAGTGGAGCTGTCTGCAGATCATCAGTTCCTGGTACTTGGAGGTTCATGCAAGCACCGGCATCTTGAAGAGGGGCTTTAAGCTGGAGATAGGGAGTAGATGGATGATCTTTAACCTTAATGCTGCTGCTACACAGAGGTAACACAGACACGGGCCCTGCCCTTGTGAGCTCCTAGACTAGTGGGCAGCAGTGTTGTGAGAAAAGGTGTATATGTGTAATTGTATACAGAAGCTATATACCAAGGACTGGCTGGGCGCGGTGGCTCACACCTGTAATCCTAGCACTTTGGGAGGCCGAGGTGGGTGGATCACAAGGTCAGGAGATTGAGACCATCCTGGCTAACACAGTGAAACCCTGTCTCTACTAAAAATACAAAAAAATTAGCTGGACATGGTGGCGGGCGCCTGTAGTCCCAGCTACTCGGGAGGCTGAGGCAGGAGAATGGCATGAACCCTAGAGGCGGAGCTTGCAGTGAGCCGAGATTGCGCCACTGCACTCCAGCCTGGGTGACAGAGCGAGACTCCGTCTCAGAAAAAAAGAAAAATAAAAAAAGAAGCTACATACCAAGGATCACAGAGCTAAAGCTTCCAGGGGCTCAGCAGAGAGAGGGATCCCCCTCCGGTGTGGAAAACAGGTTGGGAGCATCGGAGCTGGAGGAATGGTTGTATTGGGGCTTAAGGAAGTTGTGTTGTTTTGGGAAGGGGAAGAAGATGAATCCCAGGAGATAGGACAGACAGCATGAGTGAGGTGTGGGAGTGAGGAACAGCAGTTCCCAAGTCGGTCTGTTGTCTGCCACAGATATAAAGTGGCATAGACCTGGCAGGGCTGGTAAGGTGGGCCAGGACAGGGAGGGAACCTTATACACTCGGGCACTGCAGTGCAGAAATATCAGATGATCAAAGAAGGGGGAATCTATGGGCTGCTTGTCCTGGGTTTTTCATGTTAAAAACAACTTTTAAATGGCCTGATTCTTTCTCTTCCTTCATGGCCCTGTTAGGCACCATCCACTGTGGGATATCCTCTGTGCGTGACTCAGTCTTTCATCCTCCCCTGGCCTGGCTTAGCGACTTCTGTGTGCCCTCTGCCCCCACTCCCCCACATTCCCCCCGAACAACACATCCCACTGCACCACACTGTTGCAACAGTCAATGGCTTGTCTGTAAACCCTCATATGCACTGCCTGGAGCCAGGGAACATTGTATTTACTTAAATCTCTATTCCCAGTGCCTAACACCATGCCTGGGACCAAACAGATGCCCAATACGTGTTTGTTGAATGACTGAATGATGACTGACCTCCAAAGTCTTATCAAGAGTTGCAAGATGTGAGCCATACATTCAGAATCACAGCTGACGTATCATCTTTTCTTTCATCTTTCTGAGCTGTAGAAAGAAGAGGTGGGTGAGGCCCTTCATGATGTTGATTTTCAGCAGTTGAAGATAGAGAACGCTCAATTTCTTGAAACAATTGAAGCAAGGAATCAAGAACTGACCCAGCTAAAGCTCTCATCTGGAAATACTCTGCAGGTCCTCAATGCCTACAAAGTAAGGCCATCCCTGATGCCTAAGGCTCCCCCAAGGCTTTCCATACTCACCTTTCTGGCCACAGGGAGGTTCTTGTGCACTCCGGTTTCACACAGCGCTTAGGTGCCCCCTCACTGTCAAGCCATAATGCTCCCATAACCCTGGCTGTGTGTGAGAACCAGGGTTTTTCTTTAAAAAGAAAAAAAAAAAAAAAAGATACATAGATGATAGGTAGGTAGATAGATGGATGGATGGATGGATAGATAGATAGATGACTAGTCCCACTCTGACTAATTGAATTAGGAGGTGAGGGCTATGCATCTTATTTATTTTGTTTTCTTTTTTATTGTTGTTGTTAATTCCCCAAGTGATTTTTATGGATGGTGAGTTTTGAGAACTAACCACATTTAGAGCCCTGTTTAATTTGAGCACATTATAAGCACTTTCCTGCTTAAAACCCTGCAAAGGAAAGCAGTCTTAGCTATAGATCAGAAAACTACTAAATAATTTATCATCCAAACAGAACTCTTTTGGGAGGGAAAAGAGGCACTATTAATAATTAGGCAGAGACTATAGGCACACAAAGGGCCTGGCCCCAACAGACGAGGCCATCTGGTTACCCTGCTAGAGACCATCTAATGTAGTATTCAGCAACTACAGGCCAGTGTATCCCCACCCACTGCCCTGTGAGCTAAGAATGATATTACAGAAGAACCTTTATAACCAATTTGATTATAGAAAACACTAACTGGAAACCAAATGAAGCAACATTGGTTTCTTCCCTAGAAATTCCATTTCTTTCATTAGTAGACCTATATTCTAAAATATTGTACTCAATTATTATATCTTGAATTGAATCGATAAAACGTTGGTAGGATTTTTTTCTCTTGTTAATATAAGTACACAATACCCACAATTTTGCTTCTGGGCTTGCAAAACCTAAAATATTTACTATGTGGTCCCTTACAGAAAAGTTTTGCTGACCCCTCACATAGTGCCCAGGTGATATCGGTGGCTATGAGCTTAGGTAGCTCGCAGGTGGGCTTTGTTTGGTCCACACAGTTTAAAAATGTGAATGTGAATGCGTTTAGGCCAGGTTTATGTTTGTTCAACATTTTCCTTTTACAAATGAAAAAACCGAGGGTCAAAGATGCAGAGTAGACAGGGAGCAGTGGCTCACACCTGCAATCCCAGCACTTTGGGAGGCCTAGGTGGGCAGATCACCTGAGGCCAGGAGTTCAAAACCAGCCTGGCCAACATGGCAAAACCCTGTCTCTACTAAAAATACAAAAAATTATCTGGGCGTAGTGGTGCACACCTGTAATCTCAGCTACTTGGGAGGCTGAGGCACAAGGATTGCTTGAACCCCCAGGGGCAGAGGTTGCAGTGAGCTGAGATCATGCCACTGTACCCCAGCCTGGGCAACAGAGCAAGACTCTGTCTCAAAAAAAAAAAAAAAAAAAAAAAAAAAAGATGCAGAGTATTTGCCAAATTCAAGCAACAAGTTACTGACAGAGATGGGACTCCAAGTCCAGTGTGCATCCCACCTAACTCAGTGTGTATCCCACCCGACTGCCTTTTCCAGCATAAAGTATGTAGAAAACAGTGTGCTGGCATTCTGAAATTTATGTGTCATAAACATCCGACAGATCCTCTACTTTTAGCTTCTCTCATCAGTTTTTAGCTTATCTGATCACTGTAATTTATAGAGGAAACCAATTCCTGTGGCTCCCAGGCCCTCGTTGCCTGGAGAGCGGGTTGTACTTGCTTAGATCACACTGGACCTCGATCTTATCCCGTGGAATCAGTTAAGTAGCACAGGGCCTGCCTGGTCTTGTGGGGGAAAAGCCAAGGGTTTTGGAAATGGAGCTACTGATTTTTAAAATCAAACTGCCAGGTTGCAGGGCCTGACCTCTTTAGGATGGGTCTAAACACGCAGTGCAGATTGCTTGCAGTACCCGAGATCAGCAGCACAGGCCACCATGGGCAGAGTGAGAGCCATTCCTGGGGGAAATGGAGGCAGAACAACTGAGTTGTGGAGTCAGACCTTGCCTGTGCTTGAATGTTCTGCTGGGGGAGGTGCTTCATCTAGGCAAGATTCTTCACCTCTTGGAAGCAAGTTTTGTGTCACCAGGATGATGCTCTATCTAGTATGTGTTATGTCCCCAGCGTCAAGGATGGTGCCTGGCCAAAGCAGGTGCTTGGCCAATATTGCTGAATGAACTGCTTGCAGAACAGGTGTGTATTTGGTAGGCGTGGGAGGGTGACAGGAGGGGCCACTTTGATGTAAATATGAAACATTCATTCTCCCAGCAATCAGAAAATGAAAATAAAGAAACAAATATCAAACACCCAAGTATGAAACCTTGTTAAAGACATGCAGAATAATTTTCCTCTATACTAAAAGTACCAATACCTTCAGTAGGGTAGGCACCAGGCTGAGTGCTAAGGGTACCGCATTGAGACAGCACCAGGCAGAAATGGGCTCTTCTCTTCTGTGAGTTTCATGTGTGAGCCTGAGTCAAGGTGGCAGCTTTTTCTCTGACTTTATGCCCTCAAGCCCTGCCTGGTGGAGTTTGGTGAAATGTAAGCATGTGACTACAGCTGTGATGAGTCACTCCAGACTGCCTGTAAACTAGTGATCTGGGGCCTTGTAGGTAGAATTCTAAGATGTCCCCAAGACTCCCCAGCCCCTGGTATCTACACCCTGTATAATCTCCGGCCAGGACTGTGAATATGATGGTTTCGGTTAAGTTCTGTTCTGTTCTATGAGTCGGTTATACTGTACGGCACAGTTGACTAAAGACCGGGAGATCACCCACTTGGCCTGACCTAATCACACGAGCCCTTTGAAAGAACAGTTTCTCTGGAAGAGGAAGTCATAGATATGAACCATGAGGAGAAATGGCTGGAGGAGGTCTTCTCCATTGTGGGCTTAAAGACAGAGGGGCCATATGGAAGGGATTCAAGAGGGACCTCTGGAAGCTGAGGCGACCTCCTGCTGATAGCCCAAAAGAAAACAAGGGCCTTGGTCCTATAGCTTCAAGGAAGTACCTTCTGCCAGCAATAAGGGAGCTTGGAAGAGGACCCTGAGCCCTTGACAAGAACCACAGCCCTGGCGGACACCTTGATTTCAGCCAGATGCGACCGTGGGGGAGAATCCAGCCACACTGTGTGCAGACTCCTGGCCTATGGAAGCTGTGAGATAATAAATGGGTGTGGCTCTAAGCCACAAAAGTCTGTGGTAATTTGTTACATAGCAATAGAAAGTGAATGCAGTCCTTTTCAGAAGTGGCCTCCCCAAGGGACCCACATCTTGACTCAGCATCACCAATGCAGCTTTTATCAGCCTTCGTGGAGACTGCCCTGGCAGAGCCAGTGATGGCCTCGCTGCTACTCTTGTACCTCCATTCCTTCCTGCCCTGCCGCTCTAAGTTGGTGACCACTTGTCTTCCCTCCACTCTCCTTCCTCCCACCTGAATTGCTGGATTTGCAGCAAAGTCCTGCCCCATCTCCCTGGCCCCACACCTCACCCTGTCAGTCTGGTCTCATTCACTTTTGCTTTCGTTAGCAGAGCAATTCTCAGGCAGGACATGGAACAGGGAATGAGCCTTAAGAAGGGAGGCCTGAAAATAGGAGTGGGGAAGAGAATGGCCCCTGGGTGCTGGAAGGTCCCCCAGGCAGGTGGTTCTAGTCTTCTCTGTTTTGACACCCTGGGGCAATGCCCTTGCCCCC
Organism: Macaca nemestrina; assembly: GCF_043159975.1. Taxonomy (NCBI): domain Eukaryota; kingdom Metazoa; phylum Chordata; class Mammalia; order Primates; family Cercopithecidae; genus Macaca; species Macaca nemestrina. The sequence goes on from NC_092142.1 coordinate 57,379,218, forward strand.
TCCTCCTGCCTTTACTTTGACTGTGGCCCTGCCGCTCTCTACCCACTCTCCCAGCTCCTATTAGATCCTCCTCTCCTTGGCTCTTTCCTTAGCTTGGAATGTTCTCTTCCCTCTTCACCTAGACATACTGACTCAACCTTTCAGCTCTCTTCCCAGCATATATATATATAATATATATATTATATATATATTATATATTAAATATATAATATTTATATATTTATATTTACATATTTATATTATATATAAATATTATAAATATATATATTTATATTTATATATATTTATATTTATATTTATATATTTATATATTATAAATATATAATATAATATATATATATATATTATATATATATATATATTTTTTTTTTTTTTCAGGAAAACCTTCTCCAACCCTGTCCTGGCATTCTCATAGCTTGGCACAATTGCAGTCTTACATTTCTTCTTGCAATTATTTTACTGCCTTTCCCCTACTGTCCGGGCTGTGAGCCAGCCTTCTGGTGGCAGAGCCTAGTTTGCTTCACTGGCCAGTGCGTGGTGCAGGGACTGGCGCCTGGTGGGTGGGTTTTCAGGGTTTGTTGAGTGAGCTCCCCCAAATCACTGTGTCTTTCCCTTGGCCCACTCCTCTGCTCAGCAAAGCACATCCCAGCGCCTCTGGCCGACTCTTCCCCACTGAGAGAGAGTGGTCAAAAGGGGACCAATCTAAGAAGCAGGGGTGGGGCCTGCAGGAGCCAGTGAAGGGCAATGATGCCGTGGGAATCTGCAAGGCTGTGCTCCTGCAGGACTCCTCTAAAACTAGCAGGCCCGGCCTCATTAGGTGATGAGACGGTGGTGGAGCCTGTGGGCTGTGGAATCTCACTGTATGGGCTCAGTTCCCAGCTCCCCCTGGTCTCTGTGTCCTTGGGGAAATGGTTTTACCTCCCTAAGGGTCAGTTCTCTCACCTATAAATGGAGATAGCAGTAGCACCCACCTTATGAGGAGTATTCCCCACTCTCCATCCACATGAGATAGTCACGGCAGCTGTTTGTTGAATGTTCTCCATGTGCCTCAGCACTCTACCAGGCTGTCTCCTGTACACCTCTCCACAACCCTACATGGTGACTGGACCCAAGTTTAGAAAGGTTCTGGGACCTCCCCAAAGATCTCCTTAGTGAGTAGTAGGGCAGGATTTAGGTCCCCGTGTGCCTTACTTCTTTGCCTGTCCAGCTGAGGACAAGACTCCAAGGTCCCCTCCTACCACACCAGTTCTCAGACATCAGGATTTGGAAAATCTGGGCAACAGTGAGAAAGGCAATTTGGACTTTCTGGATGGTCCTGCTTTTCTGTTCGTTAACAAAGAGCTGTCTCCCCTTCCTGCGGTTCTGAGAGGTCATCTTAGCTCAAGACTTGCTGTGTTGTTATATTTCAGAGCAAGCTTCACAAGGCAATGGAAATATACATCAATCTGGACAAGGAGATCTTGCTGAGAAAAGAGCTACTTGACAAAATTGAAAAAGAAACACTACAAGTAGAGGAGGTAGGAGAGGGCAAAATGTGGTATTTCTGGTATTTGTCTCCTTGTGTTTATAAGGGCTTGAGTCAAGGTCCACCAAGATCTAAGCCACCTTGCTGGTTTATCTAGAAAAGCCTAGACCATAAAAATCAAAGTAGCTCTGGGCCATCAAAGCACAAAGTGGCACCTGGAGACCTACAGTCCAGGTGTGTCGCATTTTACTGCTGAGTTGGGTTCTAGAGTCACCTCAGAAAACAAAAATTTCGTAGAGTCCAAATAACATTTGGGAATTCCTTAAGTGACCCATAAAGTACAATATTCAAAGTTTCGTGTCTATAACCCCAGGAAAAATGTTTAATGCATGTAGTAATGTCCCTGATAGGAAAAAAAGTACACATGCCAAAATAGAATGTTTGATGTAAAGGAGAGACAGAGAGAGGAAAGAGAGACAGAGAGAGAGAGAGAAACAGAGAGAGAGAGAGGTCATAACCATATGACATCTCGCCTGATACCCGGGCTAGACACTCACAGCCTGAGTAGCCTGTAGCAGAGACCACTGAAGGACAGCAGACCTGTGACCTCTGTCCTGGGCTCACTCCAAGGCCTGTGGTCACTGTGTGAAGAGGTGAATGGAGTCATCTGAGCTCCCTGCCTATCTAAATTGCAATTTACCTCTCTCATTACTTTGCTGAGCATTGATAGCTGAATTTCCCTAACTTAAATGCACATAGGATGTGATGCAAAGAACTTTTTGGGGCGCAGCAGAAAGAGTGCTGGACTCGTGATCAGAAGGCCTGGTATGAGGTTTGGTGCTGCCAATTTCTAGTCTTGAACAAGCTTTTAAATAGGACTGTTTCCACGTCTGTGAAATAGATCTACTGCCCTTATTGTAGTGGCTAGAGAGGACCACATATAATGACGCTTTGTTAACCTCTAAAACTGTATGATCATTAGTGTCATTGTCTTGTGTGGCCCCAAATTTGCCTACAGTGGCCCCAAAGCCACAGGATTATTCACATCTAAGTTACATCACAGCATGCACATCATTTTCTCGATGGAGAACCAACATCTTCCGCAAAAAAACCCCAGTCTCAGTACAGAGTGGCAAGAAGCAAAGTTAAAGCAAAAACCTGTGAACTCACTTAATGCAGAATTGCTGTGGTCCTTATTTATTTTTTCCTTGGGTTGATAGTTATTAGATTAAAAGTAAAACTTAAAATTGATTTTTTTTTTAAAGCCGGGCATTCACTGCTTAGTATATTTTAGTTTTCTTGTTAATGTTTTGAAAATAGCTTTATTGGAATTTAATTTATATACCATATAATCACCCATTTAAAGTGTACAGTTCAGTGGATTATAATATATTCACAGAGTTGTGTAACCATCAGCACAATAATTTTAGAACATTTTCATCACCCCAGAAGAAAACCCTGCACCCATTAGACCTCCTTCCCCATAGGACAGGTGCAGTGGCTCACCCTGTAATCCCAGCACTTTGGGAGGCTGAGGTGGGCAGATCATTTGAGGTCAGGAGTTCAAGACCAGTTTGGCTAACATGGTGAAACCCGGCCTCTACTAAAAATACAAAAATTAGCTGGGCATGGTGGTGGGCACCTGTAGTCCCATCTACTTGGGAGGCTGAGGCAGAAGAATCGCTTGAGCCCACGAGGTGGAGGTTGCAGTGAGCCGAGATTGTGCCATTGCACTCCAACCTGGGTGACAGAGGGAGACTCCATCTCAAAGCAAAACAAAACAAAAATCTACTTAAGTACATTTATTTATAAAATGAAAGAAGGAAAAGTCCTTCTCCATTCCCCACACCCCACTCTCACCCTCCAGCTCTTGGCAGCCACTAATCTACTTTATGCCTCTGTGGATTTGCGTATTCTGGACATTTCATTTAAAAGAGATTATACAATATGTGGTCTTTTATGAGTGGCTTTTTTCACTTGGAATAACATTTTCAACACTTGTATCATGTATCATTTGTTTATTGTCATGGCTGAATAGCATTTCATTGTGTGGATAGACCACATTTTATTTATCCATTCATCACTCGGTGGACATTTGGGATTCCACTTCGGGACTATCATGAGTCATTCTGATATGAACATCCTGGTACAAGTTTTTCTGTGGATACGTGTTTTCTTTTCTCTTGATGTGTTTTCTTTTCTCTTGATGTGTTTTCTTTTCTCTTGGACATATACCTAGAAGTGGAATTGTGGGTTATACATGGTAATTCTATGTCTAACACCTAGAAAAACTAGCAATCTGTTTTTGAAAGTGGCTGCCCCATTTCATATTCCCACAATGTGTGAGGGTTCCAGTTTCCGTACATCTTTGTTATTCTCAGTTTTTTTAAAAAATGGCCATCCTACTTGGTATGAAGTGATATCTCGTTGTGGTTTTTATTTGAATTTTCTAATGACATGGAGCATCTTATCATGTGCTTATTGGCCACTTGTCTTTCTTTGAGAAATGTCTAGTCAAGTCTTTTGCTTAGTTGGGTTATTTATCTTTTTAACTTACCCATTGTAAGTTGAAAATATCGTAAGTTAAAAATGCATTTAACATACCTGACCTACTAAACATTATAGCTTAGCCTAGCCTATTTTAAATATGCTCAGAACACTTACATTAGCCTACAGCTGGGCAAAATCATGGAACACAAAGTCTGTTTTATAATAGGGTGTTGAATGTCTCATGTAATTTATCGAATACTGTACTGAAAGTGAAAAATGGGTTATGTCGGTACTCGAAGTATGGTTTCTACTGAATGTGTGTTGCTTTAGCACTATCTTAAAGTAAAAAAAAAGCAACTTAAGTTGACCCATTGTAAGTCAGGGATCATCTGTATAAGATTCACAAATATTTTCTCCCATACTGTGGATTTTCTTTCACTTTCTTGATAGTTTTGTCTGCAACACAAACGTTTTTAGTTTTGGTAGAAGTCCAATTTATCCATTTTTTTTCTTTTGATCTTGTGCTTTTGGTGTCATATATAAGAAATCATTGCCTTACCCAATATCATGAAGATTTTCTCCTCTGTCTTCTTTTAAGATTTTATAATTTTAGCTCTTATGTTTAGATTTATAATTGATTTTGAGTTAATTTTTTTAAATGGTGTGAGCGAGGAGTTCAAAAGCTGAAAGAAGAAAGGAGATGAAATATGTTCACAGAGTTTGTCATATTAACCTTTTTGTTTACATTTCTTCCTGTGAATTTGAGTTACTATCTGATGTTTCTTATGTAAATACAGCTTTGTTTCAACCTGCCTCCTTTGTGCTGTTACTGTCAAATACACTCCATGATTACATGTTATAGTTCCCCAAATACAATTATATATGTATTTTTATACACTTGCTTTTTAAATCAGTTAAGAGAAGAAATATGCAATTATACTGTCTTTTATAGTTACCTATTATACAGTTAATTTTATTTGCACTACTTTTTTAACGTCGATTTCATATTCCTATAGGGTATCACTTGTTTTCAGCTTGAAGAACTTCCTGTAGTATTTCTTGTAAGGCAGGTCTGCCAACCATGACTTCTGTAGGTTTTTGTTAATCTGGGAATGTCATTATTTTTCCTTTATTTTTCAGAAATAAACTTTTATTTTAGAAGTTTTAGATTTACAGGAAAATTGTGAAGATAGCACAGAGAACCGCCATACACCTCATACCCAGTTTCCCCTATTTTAACCTCTTATATCTGTAAAATGTGTTTTTTACAATTAATGAACCGGTATTGATACAGTATTATTAATCAAAGTCTGTGCTTTTGTCACATTTCCTTAGTTCTTACCTAACGTCCCTTAACTGTTCCAGGATCCCACCCAGGATATCCACATTACATTTACTGCTATATCTCCTTAAGCTCCTCTTGGCTAAGACAGTTTCTCAGAATTTCCTTGATGTTGATGACCTTGACAGTTTTGAGGAGTACTTGTCAGGTTTTTGTAGAATGTTCCTCCACTGGGATTTGTTTGATGTTTTTCTCATGATTACACTGGGGTTTATGTGTTTTGAGGGGGAAGACCACAGACATAAAGTGCCATTCACATCACATCATTTCAAGGGAGTCTACTATCAACATGACTCATCATTGATGTTAACTTTGATCACGTAGATGGATAGTATGTGACGGATTTCTTCACTGTGAAGTTACTCTCCCTCCTTTCCATACTGTACTCTTCGAAAGGAAGTCACTATGTACAGCCCATACTTAAGGAGTGGGGGTTCCACATAATTTATTTGGAATTCTTCTGTATAGGAGATTTATCTATTCTCCCCCATTTATTTATTTTTAACATCATTTATTTATTTTTAACATCATTTATTTATATCAGTTTCAATTCATAGATACTTGTTTTATATGTTGGGTTATAATATCATAAGCCATGCATTGTTTAATGATGGGGATACATTCTGAGAAATGCATTGTTAGGCAATTTCATCATTGTGTGAACATTATAGAGTATACTCTATGATGGTATACCTAGATAGTATAGCCTAGTACACACCTAGGCTCTATTGTGTAGCCTGTTGCTCTAGGCTATAACCCTGAAAAACATGTTATTATACTAAATGCTGTAGGAAATTATAATACAATGCTAAGTATTTGTGTATCCAAACATATCTAAACATAGAAAAGGTACAGTAAAGATATGGCATTATAATCTTATGGGACCATCTTCATAAGTGGTTCACTGTTGACCAAAATGTTTTATGTGGCATGTGACTGTATTACATTATTTATTTTGTTGCTCAGATTGTTCCAGGTTGGCCATTGGGAGCTCTTTCAGTTGAATTTGGTGTCCCTTTGACTCTCTTCATCTTTATGGCTTTTTTTTTTTTGAGCACTTCCTTTCTGGCACCAGAAGATGTTCTAAGCTCATCTTAGATATTTTCTGCCTCAGTCCTAGAATCCACCATTTCTCCAAGGAGGCTTGGTGTCTTTTATTTGAGAATGACATTAGAAACCAAGATCTGAGTGTGTTGATCGCTTGCTTTCATTTTGAAAGATCATTTTGAGGATTTAATATTCTTGAGTGGCAGGTTTTTTTCTTTCAGCCCATTGCCTTCTGGCCTTCATTGTTTTGGATGAGAAATCAGCTGTTAATCTTGTTGGGCTTCTCTTGTATGTAATGAATTGTTTTCTCTTGCTGTTTTCAATATTTTCTCTTTGCTTTGCCATTCAACATTTTGAGTGTGATGAGTCTCTGGGTGTGGATTTATTTGCATTTCTTCTGTTTGGAGTTTGTTGAGCCCTTTGGATGTGTGGCTTACTGTTTTCCAACAAATTGGTGAAATTTTCAGCCATTATATCTGAATAATTTTTTCTACTCCTTTCTCTTTCTTTTCTCTCTCTGTTACTCCCATTACCTGTATATTGGTACATTTAGTGGTGTTCCACATTTCTCTGAGACTGTTAATTTTTCTTCATTCTTTTTTCTCTCTGCTCCTCAATCTGCATAATCTCTATCAATCTACAAGTTTACCAATGCTTTATTCTACTGGCTTAAATCTGCTGTCAGTCTCCTGTGGTGAATTTTTCATTTCAGTCATCATATTGAAAAGATTCTGGATTTTCTATGTTTTAAAAATGAATTTCTACCTCTTTATTGATTTTTGTTACTTGATGAGACATTATTATTATTACTTTAATTCTTTAAACACGGTTTCCTTTGGTTTTTTGAATAGCTCCTTTGAAGACTTTGTCTGCTAAGTCCACCATCTGCTGTCCCTCAAAGGCAGTTTGTTTTGCCTTCCCTGGGTGGATCATGCTTTCCTATTTCTTTGCCTATCTCATAATTTTTGTTGGAAGCTGTATATTTTAGGTGATACAGCAATTCTTGATATTGATCCCTCCCACCCCTTTCTTGGGCTTGTCATAGTTTTTGCTTGTTACTTGTTGAGTGACTTGGCTGGACTAGATCAGTAAAGTCTATTCCCCTGCTATTAGTACTCTTTTTTTTTTTTTTTTTTTTTTGACATGGAGTCTCGCTCTGTCACCCAGGCTGGAGTGCAGTGGCGCGATCTCGGCTCACTGCAAGCTCCACCTCCCAAGTTCACGCCATTCTCCTGCCTCAGCCTCCCGAGTAGCTGGGACTATAGGCACCCGCCAACACGCCCGGCTAATTTTTTGTACATTTAGTAGAGACAGGGTTTCGCCATATTAGCCAGGATGGTCTCGATCTCCTGACCTCGTGATCTGCCTGCCTTGGCTTCCCAAAGTGCTGGGATTACAGGCGTAAGCCACCGCGCCCGGCCCCCTGCTGTTAGTACTCTCTAATGTTTCTCCTCACCTGGTGCAGCCTTGGTCATGGATACAATTGCCCTGATGACCAGGGATAATTGTTGCTTCTGCTGAGTTCTCTTTGACTCTGCATCTTCCTACTAAGCTTACAGCTGGTCTACCTCTATTGGCATCACACCTGGCCATCAGCCTTCATTAATTGTTAGCTAATTGCTCTATTGCTTTCAACAGTACCCTGAGACAGTAATTGTTTTACATTCTGATTCAATTAAAGTCAGGACCCTTTGCAGGGGCAAAGTGTTGCCAGTCTTTGAGACTTCCCCCAACTCTCAAAGGGCTCTTCTTAGTGGTCTCTTTCTCTGTTCTGTTAAACATATAGCTGGCTTAGTATTTTACTTGCTGCTACTAACATTGTGGAACTACCAGCCTCCTCTAAATTGCTTACCTTAAAAAACTCCATTGTTTCCCACACAGTTCTTAGGCATGAGCTCCCCATCTCTGTTCCAAATAAAGCAAGTCCCCTTGGGCAACATTCCATGGCCCTCTGATTTATAGCCTGATTTGGTTTGGCTCTGTGCCCCCACGCAAGTCTCATCTCAAATTGTAATTCCAATGTGTCAAAGGAGACACCTGGTGGAAGGTGATTGGATCATGGGGGCAGTTTACCTAATGCTGTTCTCATGATAGTGAGGGAGTTCTCACGAGATCTGATGGTTTTTAAAGTAGCAGTTTCAGCTGCACGTGCTCTCTCTCCTGCTACCTTGTGAAAATGTGCTTTACTTCCCCTTCACTTTCCACCATGATTGTAAGTTTCCTGAGGCCTCCCTAGCCATGCAGAACTGTGAGTCAATCAAATCTTCTTTTCTTTATAAAATTATCCAGTCTCGGGTAGTTCTTTACAGCAGTGTGAAAACAGACAAATACACAGCCTCTCTCCCTGGGCAAAACTTCTGCACTGCTGCCCTGGAACTGGGGTGGGACAGTGGACAACTTTTCCCATAGTGACATTGCTGTGGGTTGCTGGGTGGGGATCATAATCTCTGGTCTTCTCAGCGTGTCCCTCACAGCTATAGCACTTATGTTTTAATGCCTTCGTTCTTGCTACTTCATAATATTTGTCTTAGGTATTCTCAAATCACCATCTGGACAGGAGTATGCATTGATGGTTCTGCCCATATCTTTGGGTCTCTCCACAGTTGTTTGTTTATGCTAAACAGACAAGAGCTATTCACTGAACCCCTGACAATTTATTATTGCATTCTGAAAACAAGTTAATAAAAATGAAATTAGTGGTTTGTTTTATAGTGTATTGAAACAGTGGAAGGTGCAAACCAATTACCTGGGGATCTTATTAAAATACAGATTCTGGGTGGGTAGGTCCAGGGTAGCCTGGGAGTCTGCAGCTCCCAGGTGTTTCTAGTGCCACAGATTGTGCTTTGTGAAGCAAGGAATTAAAAGACAATACCATATTGGGAAGATTCAACATAATAAAAATGTTAGTTCTCTTTAAGTTGATCTGTGAAATATGATATTCCAATTAAAATACCAAGGAAGGTTTTTTTGTTTGTTTGTTGTTAAGAATCTAAATCAACTGACTCAAAAATTCCTTTGGGGGGGGAAAAAGAGTATCCCCAAATTCCAAATGAATAAATGAGAGGACTAGCCCTATCAGATAATGAAATATGTTATAAAGTTACAATATTTAAAACAAGCTCAGGAATAGGCTGGAAGATCAAAGAAAAATGTATAAGGTCTTATAATGAACCCTGATACAGATCATATAAGTATATAAATATTTGATAAAACTTTGATGTTGATACCTTTATGATAAAAGTGGCATGGCATTAATCAACAGACAGCCAGATTATTGAATACATGACATGGGGTAACTGGGGTAACTGGTCAACCATTAAGGAAAAAATTAAGTTGGAACTATGTCTTTTACTGAAGTTAATTCAGGTATATCAGATATTTAAATGTAAGTAAGAAAACCATTAAAATCCTAAAATAAATACTAGGAAAATTTTTAATCTTGGAATGAAGAGGCCTTTCAAAATATAAAACCTAGAAACTATGACATCAGTAAAGTGAGTTATATAAAAATGTAAGTTTTTCGCATAGCAAAAATGATCATAAGCAAAGTCAAAAGGTAAATAACTGGAAAAATGTTGTATCTAAAATCACAAGGAGCTAATAACTCCAAACAAATAACTTCTACAGATCAACAAGAAAAAACTAATAACTAATAGAAAAAATGGGCAAAAGTTTTCAAGAGTTTACTGAAAAGCTAAAATACTAAAACGTGAAAAATGCTCTACCTCACTCATAATACAAAGAATACAAAATAAAGCTATGATGGGATATTATTTTCCTCCTCTTAGATTGACAAAGATCAAAGAGTTGATAAAACTGTAGTGAGAGAATGAGGGAAAACCAGCAGTCTCAAACATTACTGCGGAAGTGTAATTGTCTTGATTATTATAAAGGGGAATTTAGCACTGTTTACCAAACATTAACATGCACATGTACTTAAGGCAGGGTTTTTCACCCTAAACACATTATTATTGACATTTGGGGCTGGATAATTCTTTCTTGTGGCGGCAGGGCAGGGGGAGGTCTTGTGTATTGTAGGGTTTTTAGTAGCATCACTGGCCTCTACCTACTAGATGCCAGCAGCACCCCTCTAATTCCCACAAAAATGTCTTTAGGCATTGCCAAATGTCCCCTGGGGGCAAAATTACCTCTGGTTGAGAACCACTGCCCTAGAACAAGCAATTTCACTTTTAGTAGTTTATCCTACTGATTCACTTGCATAATGACAATGTGATGTATACCCAGATGGTTAGTAATTGCAGCATTGCTTATTGTAATAGCAAGAGATTAAACAGTTAAGTGACTGTGGGATAATTGTTAAATTATGGTACATCCATGTGGAAAATTATGTAGCTGTCAAAAAGAATGAGTAAATTCTTCATGTGCTGATACAGAAAGATCTTCAAGATTTATTGAATGAAAACATCTGGATGAATAAAAGTGAATAGAGTATGCTACTATTTAGGTCAAAAAAGGGAAACATGTTTGTATAAGCCTAGATTTCTGGAAGGATGCACAAAACCTAAAAACAGTGTATGCTTCTAGGCAAGAGACCCTCCTGATGGGGTGACAGGAGTGGGATGGGAGCTCGTCACAGTGTACCATTTGAACTGAATGTATAGCCTAAACAAAAGAATTAGTAAAATAAAAGTTAAAAGGATAATGTTAATTTTTTGGGGGGAGACAGTTTCACTCTGTTGCTCAGGCTGGAGTGCAGCGTCATGATCTCGGCTCACTGCAGCCTCCGCCTCCTGGGTTCAAGCGATTCTCCTGCCTCAGCCTCCCAAATAGCTGGGATTACAGGCCTAAGCCACCATGCCTAACTCAGTTTTGTATTTTTAGTGGAGATGGGGTTTCACCCTGTTGGCCAGGCTGGTCTCAAACTCCTGACCTCAAGTGATCCGCCCGCTTTAGCCTTCCAAAGTGCTGGGATTACAGGGGTGAGCCACTGTCCCCAGCTGATGTTAATTTTTAAAAAATGCATTTTATTAAAAGGGCTAATGAATTTTACAGTATGATAATTTTTAAAATAAATATTTAAAAGACAAGGATTACTCACAAAATTGAATTACCATAGGTTCTAGCCATTCTGCATCTGGGAATGTACCCAAAAGAATTGAGAAGGGAATTGAACAGAGTTTTATACACCCATGTTGACAGCACCATTCTTCACAATAGCCAAGAAGTGGAAGCAACTCAAGTGTCTTATCGATGGATGAATGGATAAACAAAATAAATAAAATGTGGTATATCCATACAACGGAAAATCATTCCACCTTAGAAAGAAAGGCTGTTTTGATGCATACTACCATGTGTAGGAAACTTAAGGACATTATGCTAAGTGAAATAAGCCAGTCACAAAAGGACAAATACTGTATGATTCCACTTATATGAGGTACCCAGAGAAGTCAAATTCATAGAGACAGAAAGTGGAATGGTGGGGGCCAGAGGCTGGGAGACGAGGGAAGGAGGAGTGATTGTATAATGGGTACAGAATTTCAGTTGTACAAGACAAAAAGAGTTCTGGAGATGGATGGTGGTGATGGTTGCACAAGAATGTGAATGTACTTAACGCCACAGAACTGTATAGTTAAAAATGGTTAAGATGATAAATTTTATGTTTTATATATATACCTTATAATTTAAAAAGACATGGAAGTGAATTGAGTCTGATCGAAGTACACTTAAATACACAATTTTTCACACACAGAAAAACCCTAAGAAGTCTACAACACATTCCTTAATAAAGGAGAGGAAGAGGAAGGAGGGAAGGAAAGGAAAGGGGAAGAGAGACAAAGGAAAGGAAAGGAAAAGAAAAGGGAAAGGAATGAAAGAAACAAGACTATTTAGACCGCACTAGGTGTTTCTGAACTGGCTTAAAATATGTTTTGCAAAAAAATCAGAGTTTTGTGATTCCCACCCCCTCCCCAACCTCTTTGAAAATGTAAACATTATTTTTGGAACTCTATTAGAACCATGGGAAGAGATGTCAGGGCCAGTGAGTTCTCAAAGCAAGAACTTCTGGGGTTCCCTGGGTGTAACTGGTTCTTCCCAACCCAGGACCGGGCCAAAGCCGAGGCAGTGAACAAGAGGCTCCGGAAGCAGCTGGCTGAGTTCCGGGCGCCACAGGTGATGACTTACGTCCGGGAGAAGATCTTAAATGGGGACTTGGAGAAGAGCATCAAGATGTGGGAAAGGAAAGTGGAGATAGCAGAGGTGAGCCACGGGGAGCCCTGAGATGGGCAGTCTTTTATGTCTTCAGTGTTTTCATTTAGGATTTTGTTCTTTGGGCTAAGAATATAGATGTTTGGATATGTAATTTCTGGGAGAAACCTCAGCAGTTGCTTTAACTATTAAACCAAGATGAAGGATGATTTTTTTTTTTAAGTTCCCCCTTTTGCATTGTTAGGGGCAGGGTCTTTTCCATTTTCAGGGAGAAACTCTGTAGTAATAGTGTGTTTTTAGTTGCCTGTTTTCTTAATGAATTCTAGATGTTTCTGAATCCCTCTGCACTGGTAATTTAGTGATTGCTACTTTATACATGGAGAAGTCAGTTTTTAAAAAAATTAGATACTGATAGATTTTTTAATATCACTCAGGACCTCATTCCATGCATGTACACAGTCGCCATGGGTCTTTCTGCTTTTCAACGAATCCCGCAGACTTTGAATATGGTAGTGTGACAGGAAGCGCCCTTGCTCCTGTGAGCTGTGGGGGATAAATGGGCAATGGAAACCATATGCTGGTGTCAGAAGAAAGACAAGCACCCAGACTGCCATGGCCACGTTGCAAACTGAGGTCACGCAGGACATCATCAGAGTAGCTTAGAAAGCCAGTCAGGTCACTTGGAAAACTGGGACCTTGGCGTTTTCACATCTAGACCCTGGTTCCCATTTCCTATGTTACTTTCTTCTGCCTCTCCTTTGGCCATTTTGCAGCAGAGAGTAAATTAGGATCCAAACTTAGGCCCCTTAGATCTGAAGCTGAGAAGTAGCAGAATCGTGGCAGGAGCATGCAACTTCTCACTTCACTGAGCAGAAGAAACATGCTCTATAGAAAAATCCTCTGGGTGGGTGCTGCCCCTTGGTGGCCCCCACACAGCAGCATGCATGGAGGACATGCTGCCCCACACAGGGTTGCCTGCACCATCACGGGGCTGGATGAGGGCTGCATTCTGAGTAACCATAATCAGTTTTCCCCAAGTGACCTTCTCCCTACTCTCCTTTATAGTTTTTTTTTCTTTTCTTTTCTCTTTCAGATGTCCTTAAAAGGCTACCGTAAGGCTTGGAATAGAATGAAAATAACCAATGAGCAGTTGCAGGCAGATTACCTTGCTGGGAATTAGCCAGAGGCAGGCCACGGCTTACAGACCACAACATGACCTATTAAAGTAATCAGCTCTTTTCTAGTCACCGGCTCCTCTGACTGTTCCCTGTCTGCCTGGTGTTCCCAACCCCCCAGCCAGGCTGAGCATCACCTCCTGGGCCACATCTGCCCATGGGGAGTGTTTTCACAGCCTGGCCCCTGGAACTGTTGCCACTGAAAGAACCACAGGGCGCTCTAATGGTTTGACACTTGTTAGCCAGCATTTAGTTCACAAGCATAATAAAAGTGACCTTCCCACACCCAGGAGAGGGACAGAGGAGGGAGAGCCAGCCCAGTGTGTGCTGTGGGCTTATCCATGGCAGCCCTGGTGTGCAACTATTAAAAACAGACACCAAAACAGCATGGTGAATGCCTGGCACTCAGCATTCTGAGCTTACTCTTCAGTTTGGTGGGGTGGCTTCTAGACTAGATACTGCTGCAAAAGAAAACAAGCATGAAGGAAACCAAGATGATTTCTGCGGGCTGATGCAACCTTTTCTGACCTGCAGAAATCCTACCTTCCCCCACCTCCCCACCATAATAGTCATAGTATAAGGGTTGTACAGATGCCTCAGGAGACCGGCCTGATTCCTTTACACCCTTCTCCCTAACATCTAGATCATCTCTAGAGCTGGTTGCTAGTCGTGAATGCGTGATGGTCCTTCCTTGTCCCTGCAAGTATGATCCAACATGGCCTAGTTCAGAATCAGAATTCTGTGTCATGGCGGCATTTGGTCCGTGGTGGGAGAAAGAAATCAACTTTTCCCAGTGGTGGAGTGAGGACAGGGGAGGGCCGGCCCTCTCAGCCTTGGATGTGATCCATTTGCTGTAGTCTTCCACCTTAGTGTACAGAAACAGGCCAGGGCACGTCTCACCACCGAAGTTCAGCACTCCTCTCAGAACCCACAGATCGAACTGCTGTAGCTGGCACATCATTGGGCTTCCTGGGTCCCCCTGTGACAAAAGACAGAAGGCTTCAAGTCTTAGAAAAACTAGTTTTTGTTGCAAATCTATCCTTGTGCAATATACTGTTTGCTCTAGAAATGTTTTATGCTGGTTCTCACTGGAAATGGGGCAAATTATAGGGTACGATTTCAAATCTAGGCAGCCACCACCACAAATTCCAGCAAGATGACTTTTCCTTTTATTATGCAAATTAGCTGTGGACTTCTACTGATTGCCTATAGCTTCCTGGTTCATACTTCATTTTCTTGCCCCTTTCCAGTCCTTTGGCCAAACCTTCCCTCTCTTCTGGCTGGCTTCTCATTCCTGAAATGTTGGTGTTTGTTTCCATTCCGTCCTGAAATGCTCACATTTTCCCTTCTCTCTGCCTTGCTTCGACCCTTAGTTTAAGCCACTTCCTGCCGCCTGGCAGCTGCTCACCAGCCTGGCTGGCTGTACTCTTGGTCTTCCCCACTCCCAAGGGAGCAGTCCTCTGGGACTCAGGAATTCTGCCACATACACTTTACCTAAGGTGAGGGAGTAGAAGCTTGGCACCGTTAGCTAGATATGGGACCCTGGCAAGTGACCAAATCCTCTCTGAGCCAAAGTGGGAACACAGTTAATGCCTGTAACACGTGCTGAGCACAGCACAGTGCCTGGCACACAGCACACACTCAATAGAATATTAGCTACCGTCATCTTGATGTCTCTATAAAGGCCATCATTTTTCTGAAAAGTTGGGGAAAACGGGAAAAGCAACAAGGCAACTACTAGGTATCATTTACCTTACCTGCCCTGACCCCACGCCCCCAGGTCTCCTCTCAAAGGAATTCCTGCCCCTCCTGTGGCCCATCTGTGTCCAAGAAGGGGGTGGTCATCCCTAGGCTAGCCAGCCACCTCTGACCTGTGTGGCCTGCCTGTCTGGAAGGCCCAGGCGATGACATGTTGCTCTCATGGTTCGGACTGAGACACAGAATGGGGCTGCAATTAACAACAGGAAACAATCTGAACAGACTCAACCACAAGCAGCAGAAGGCAAGAGAGCAGCTGCCTCAGCCCCTCACCATCCAAGGCCTGGGTGTGTGGTCTGTCTTGGGTATTTCTCTCTCTCTTTCTCTTTCCTTCTTTCTTTCTTTCTCTGTCCCCGAGGCTGGAGTGCAGTGGTGCAATCTTGGCTCACTGCAACCTCCACCTCTGAGTTTCAAGCAGTTCTCCCACCTCAACCTCTCGAGTAGCTCAGCTATGTGCCATCATGCCCAACTAACACTTTTTTTTTTTTTTTTTTTTTTTTTTGAGATGGAGTCTTGCTCTGTCCCCCATGCTGGAGTGCAATGGCATGATCTCAGCTCACTGCAACCTCCTTTTCCTGGGTTCAAGCGATTCTCCTACCTCAGCCTCCCCAGTAGCTGGGATTACAGGCGCCCACCACCACGCCTGGCTAATTTTTATTTTTAGTAGAGATGGGGTTTCACCATGTTGACCAGGCTGGTCTCAAACTCCTGACCTCGTGATCCACCCGCCTTGGCCTCCCAAAGTGTTAGGATTACAGGCATGAGCCGCCGTACCCAGCCTAATTTCCGTATTTTTAGTAGAGATGGGGTTTCATGATATTGGCCAGGCTGGTCTTGATCTTCTAACTTCAAGTGATCTGCCCGCCTTAGCCTCTTAAAGTGCTGGGATTAGACATGAGCCACCATGCCCACGGGGTATTCTTTTTCAATAAATCTCCCCTTTTCCAAGGAAGCCACACCAGAACAGAGAGAAAGACCCATGGGAGAAGAAGGGAGCAACTCCGCGGGCAGGGCAGCAGGGAGGCCGTGCTGCAAAGCTGCCATGATTCCCTGGTGATCTCAGCAGGTCAAGGCGAGACACGTGAGAAAGGCCTTGAGGACTTCATTCTGTGCCTCTCTTTGGATGGAAGGGGGTGCTTTAGTGCAGAACTCTTGACTTTTCAATTGACTGGTGAACAGGCCCTTGTGTGCACCTCACTATGTCTGCCTAGGTCATGGGGGCTCCCTGGCTAAGAATGACATGGTTCCCCCCTTCATCTGTCCCATTCACAGTTTAACTGTAGTGGTATAGCCAGAGCAAGAAAAAGAATGTGATTTAGGACGAATGATTGGATGAATGATTGGGAGATGTCCTCAGCTATGGCGTGGTTTTGCAGGTCGCTGTTCCACCTGGGCACAGCATATGCACTTTTTCTCTTCCCCATAATGCTGTAGGGGCTGCGACTTCTGAAGCACAAGAGGCAGCTCCAGATGCCCCTCTGGAGCTACCCTACTTCATCTCCCAAGGGAGCGGCCACAGCCCAGAGTGGGGTCTTTCAGTGTGTGATCTTTTCCCTTGACATTCAGCAAAAGCCCTAACAGTGGTAGAATAAAGGCTGGATGGGTGAGTGCAGAGTGATTCTGCTTTTGTTGGGTTTTGGGGAAACCCATAGGCAGATTCTGAACCTGGTGGTTGATTCTACATGTGGGAATTGTGGCTTTGAAGACCTCTGGACATGAGAACATATTTCCAAAACAGAGGATTCTACGGGGACAGGTCACCATTAAGTGGTGTGCAAGCATAATTCTGTTAAAAAATGAAGGCCTGTTTAGAGGTGTGTCACAGTTAAAAACCAACCTGCACTTTGCAGTTAGATTTTAAAAGATGGTCATTTAGAGTAGAAATAGCTTACAATATTCCATTGAATCTAAGATACAGTTAGAAATCAACATCTTTGAAATTAGGGTGTGTCATTTTTTTTTTTTTTGAGATGGAGTCGCTCTGTCGCCCAGGCTGGAGTGCAGTGGTGCGATCTTGGCTCACTGCAAGCTCCGCCTCCTGGGTTCATGCCATTCTCCTGCCTCAGCCTCCCAAGTAGCTGGGACTACAGGCACCCACCACCATGCCCAGCTAATTTTTTGTATTTTTAGTAGAGATGGGATTTCACCATGTTAGTCAGGATGGTCTCGATCTCCTGACCCTGTGATCCGCCTGCCTCAGCCTCCCAAAGTGCTGGGATTACAGGCGTGAGCCACCGCGCCCGGCCAGGGTGTGTCTTTTAATCAGCTGACATCAGAGTTTAACTGACAGCATTTTTTTCTTTCTTGGGATTACATAAAATGATGGTGCATTCCATAATTGGCAGCATCTTAGATCTGAGGACATATGATACTTGTTTGATGGAATGGTTGAGGGCAGAATTTTGTTAAAAAGCTCTATCTTCACTGTATTTTAACACATTATCTAATTTAGGAAATTGTTAAGATCCCCCACCTGGCAGAGGACCCAGTACGAAGTAGGCACTCAATAGATGTTACACCAACTTTGGAAGGGCAAATGTATTTCTTAATGAGAGGCAGTCCATGCTTTTGCAATAAAATGACTTAGAAAAAATTATCTTTATATATGTATTTTTCCCCTTGCTCTAAAAATCCTGCCTTTCTGGATCCTATAGGGGAAAAAAAAAAATTCCCCATCAGGTGTCCTGAAGGTTATTTAAAGGAGAGTGAGTGATAAGCTTCTTAGAAAAGCAATTCTAGAGTAGAGGAGATAAAGTGTATCTGGATATCTGGTAGACCTAGGTCCTTGTCTTTGCTCTAACTTTTATTGACTGTGTGACCCTAGTAAGCCACACTTTCTCCAGATTTGGATATGAAGGGCCTGAACCAGGTGTGTGTGACTTCCACACATTTTTTTTTGAGGCAGTAGGACAGCCACATCTGTACAGCCCTCATCTGGCTGGAGGGCAGGGCTTCTCAGAGAAGAAAAACCCAATAACTGATAGCATCAGAGGGGAGTCTAGGTTCCCTAGAAGCTGAATACAGCAGCCCCACACTGTAGACCTGCTCAAAGCATATCTGCCTATGTGGTTTGGACTCAGACTTTCAAATTTTTAGCTAGTTAAAAAGCACCTGTGACTTAGACAAGCTGCATCATGTTACACTGAAAATCATGACTGGTTAGTTCATTCAGCAGATTTTTATTGAGCGCATACTGTCTGCCAAGTGCTGTTCACTCCAGAGACAGCCACTCATCCCAAGCTCTAGTCCCTGCCCTCACAGATATCCCCATCTAGGGAGGGGGTCCCGAGGCTCCCTTGGATGTGACCAAGGCTTACTCTCAACACTTAGCTTCTATTCCATGAGGTTCTTACCAAGCAGGCAGTCTTGGTTTCCTCTTTCGTGTGGCTGCCGCATTCTGTCTTCTGGAGTTTGTGTAGGGGACATATGTCAAGATCTTTCACGAAGATTTTCCTCAGGATACTCATCGTCATGTGATTTCCTGTCTGGACCATGCAACAGAGAGCCCAGGGATTATTAATGAGAAGGCAGTCCCCTATGTCAATACAACTCCCACTCACATAGCCAAATGAAAGTGAGAATTTTTTTTTTTTTTTTGAGTTGGAGTCTTACTCTGTCACACAGCCTGGAGTACAGTGGTGTGATCTTGGCTCACTGCAACCTCCACCTTTCGGGTTCAAGCAATTCTCCTGCCTCAGCTTCCGGAGTAGCTGGGATTACAGGCGTGCACCACAACGCCCAGCTAATTTTGGTATTTTTATAGAGATGGAGTTTCACCATGTTGGCCAGGCTGGTCTCGAACTCCTGACCTCAAGTGATCCACCTGCCTTGGCTTCCCTAAGTGCTGGGATTACAGGCATGAGCCACTGTGCCCTGCCAGAAATGTTCTCATAAATTCCTTTTTTTCATAGAAATAAGAACCTGTGACTGAGTTTTTGCTGAAAACTACCTCCACTTTGAACTCGAATGTGCAAACAAGCAGAGAATACCCTTCCTCCTCTTCTAGAGAGCATCCATTTCCTTGTTTCTTTCTTTCCCCAAAATGAAAGAAAACAAGGATGGCTTAGACAAGAGGACAATCAGCCCTAGTTTGGGGACTAACATCCCCTCACCCCTCTGTACTCTTGTACTCATTCCAGGGTGTCCACTGCCTGTGTACTTCCAGTTTTGATGTAGGGCTAGAGGGTAAAGGACCAATGTGATGTAAGAATGGCCACGGAATGGGCGCAGTAACTCATGCCTAATCCCAACACTTTGGAAGGCCGAGGTGGGAGACTTGCTTGAGCCCAGGAGTTTGAGACCAGCCTGGGCAATATAGCAAGACCCCATCTCCACAAAAAATAAATTTAAAACAATTAACCAGGCATGGTGACATGTGCCTGTAGTCCCAGCTACTCGGGGCTGAGGCAGTAGGATCACATGAGCCCAGGAGTTCAAGGCTGCGGTGAGCCGTGATGGCACCACTGTATGAAAAAGACCCTGCCTCAAAAAAAAAAAAAAAAAAAAAAAAAAGGCCGGGCGCCGTGGCTCAAGCCTGTAATCCCAGCACTTTGGGAGGCCGAGACGGGCGGATCACGAGGTCAGGAGATCGAGACCATCCTGGTTAACACGGTGAAACCCCGTCTCTACTAAAAAATACAAAAAACTAGCCGGCCGAGGTGGCGGACGCCTGTAGTCCCAGCTACTCGGGAGGCTGAGGCAGGAGAATGGCGTGAACCCGGGAGGCGGAGCTTGCAGTGAGCTGAGATCCGGCCACTGCACTCCAGCCTGAGTGACAGCGCGAGACTCCGTCTCAAAAAAAAAAAAAAAAAAAAAAAAAAAAGAAGAGTGGCAACAGAAAGGGAAAGCCCTAGGATACTTGACTGATTAGGTAAGGGTTTCAGCCAAACTCTAGAACCTCAAGCAAGCTCCATTATTAAATTAAGATAGGCCCTAGATTGGATTATCCAGGTCACCCCCACTGCCAGCACACACACAGCCTCCTCTGGGAGGAGGAATGCCTTAACTGCAGATGTGGGATTCCATCCTGACACCCAGCAGTTGTGCAAGACTGGTGGTGTATGCAACTTTCTGCCGAGGAAGCAGATGGACTGGACCAGGTTGCCAAAATGCATCGCTGTGTCTGTCTTCAGGAGGGCTATGTTGTTGCTCATGGAGTTGTTATCAAAGTCCTCATGGATGATGATGGTATTGACTGGATACTCTGTGTGAGCAATCTTGCTGGGATCCATGTTACTTATACCCACTATAACGACAATGTCCTTCCTGGAGAGAGAGCAAGGGAATCTTGAGAGGCCAAGACAGCAAGGAAGCTTCACACTTCCATGTTTTCCTATTTATGTTTTTTCAGCCTGGAACACTCCTATTCCATGTGTTAATTCTTCCTGACCCCTTTGGACTCAAGTTTATAGGAAATCTTTTATGAACCCCTAGGCTTGTGCCCTCTTTTGTGAGCCTGCAGAATCCTGGAGATTCTTCAATCTTAACACCATTTGCCCCACCACTAAAGAAAATCTGTTAACATGTTATTGCTGATTAACATTTTTTCTATGAATAGGTTTTTTGTTTGTTTTTTACATATTGTAGTTTGCAAAAGTAGTAATTGCAGTTCTACCAAAGATGTCATCTTGACTCCCGCTTTTAGTATTTGACATTTTAAGATAGGCATCTTTCCTTATTATATATTCTGTAAATACATTTTGGAGAAATTAAAGTTCTAATAACAATAGAATTGAGTTGGGTGTTTTCCCTTTCTCCTCTTGGGAATCACCCAAGAAACTGTGAGAATGAGGAACAAATACAAACACCATAAAACCAAGAGACGCTAAAGAATTCAGATCTCAGAGTCAAAGGAAGAGCTGATGAAAGGAAGGATGGCAGGAGTGCAAAAGTTATAGATGACACTGACTGCCACAGAGCTCAGAAAAAGCTTGTTGAGCATGTTCTTATCAAAGAAGCAAAAAGAAAAGAAACAAGACCATCACCAAAATGAAGCCCAAATCAAAAGCAGCATAAAGGAGAATAGGGCCCACAGAAAACACAATTAGGGGCATTGAGAAATGTGACCAAAATGAAAATTAACAAAGATTTTTAAAGGCTTGAGAGGAAAATGAAAGATAAGGCAGTCACAGGAGACCCAGCTGACCACAAAGAAAGTAACCAAAATGATGAAACAGGAAAGATATTTCAAGATATAATTTAAGAAAACTTTTCAGAACTAAGACTTGAATCTATAGTTTGGAGACAGCTAACCTACCTCCAGTAGTGTTGACTGTCCACTATATAGTTTGGAGTAGTTAACGCTGAGACATAGTTCTGGTCAGGTCCCAACAGGAAATAAATGTTCTACTCAAATAAGATAAATTGGGGTGAGTTTAATAAAGGGAGTTTTTACAAAGGTCTTGGCAGGATGCAGGGAAACCACAAGGACAGCTCTGGGCACTGCATGCTATAGGCAGCTCCTGCTGAGGTAACGACACTGTGCTGACACCGTCTCTGGGCTCTAGGTGAGGGGAGGATGTGATCAGACAGAGCTGTGTAGAGTGGGTCACTTAGCTGGTAAAAGCAGCCAACCAGCAGCCAATATGCAGTAGCCCTCGGAGGAGTAAGGACCCTGACTTCACTCTCCCCACTCCCTCTGATCTCTTGCCTCTTATATGATTGTTGGCCAAAACCAGCTGGAATCCAGAAGGCAAAAAAGACCACTGGTATAACCCATACAGGTGAGCCTCCTGGGGCCTGGCAGGGTAGAAGGGTAGAGTAGATCTGAAGGGGCAGGTGGGGGAAATCCAGCACAACTAGTAAAGTTGCTAGACTTGAGTGACAAAGAAGGAATCCTTGGACATCCAGACTAACAAAGATGAGGTCATCTTAATTAAGTTTGGCTGTATTGTCTAACCAAAGTACTGGCATTACAGGTGTGAGTTTTTGCGCCTGGCTGGTAGGCGATTTTAATTCACCTCTGACAGTCTAGGACAGATAAAGTAGACTTCCTTGCCCAATTTTATATATTGAATTATACACCAACCATGGAGAATGAATTAACTTTTTAATTTACCTGTGAAAATATTCACATAGACCACCCATAGGAGACAGACAGGACAACCTCAACAAATCCTAAATAGATCACCACGTGGTATAATTCAATAATGTTAGAAAACAAAACAAAAAACCCTAGCACCTGGACATTTTAAAACTCTGTCTTGGACACACATGGTGGCTCACATCTATAATCCCAGCACTTTGGGATGCCAAGGCAGGTGGATCACCCGAGATCAGGAGTTCAAGACCAGCCTGGCCATCATGGCAAAACGTCATCTCTACTAAAAATACAAAAATAGCTGGGCATGGTGGCATGCGCCTGTAGTCCCAGCTACTTGGTAGGCTGAGGCAAGAGGATTGCTTGAATCCAGGAGACCGAGATTGCAGTGAGCTGAGAGCGCACCTCTATACTGCAGCCTGGGTGACAGAGCAAGACTGTCTCCAAAAAAAAAAAAAAAAAAAAAAATTATATAAAATTAAAAAATCAAGCTCTCACTTTAATAAAACCCTTGAGTCAAAGAGAAAATCAAAACCAAAAGAATGGACCAGATAGAAAATAGCCATAATGAAAACGCTACATAGAAAACAGAACTTCCATGGAGAGCTAGTTGGCAGTAGCTCTCAGGATTTTAAATGCATGTATTTTTTAGCCCAGTCTTTCTACTCCTGGGATGTCTACACTATGGCACACTTGCATGTATGTGAAATAATGCGTGTACAAGTATGTCTGTTGCAGCATTTTTGGCAGTAGTAACAGATTAGAAACAGCCTACATTTCCATTAACAGAGGACTGTGTAGTTACGGTACTTCCATTACAGGCTATTGTGCAGCTGACAAAAAGAAGGCATTAGCCATTTATGTACCAATAAGAAAAGGTCTCTAAAATTTATGATAAAGTGAAAAAAGGCTGTGAGTAAATTAATGTGTATGGTGTGCTACCAGTTGCATGGTGGGTGTGTCGCGGATATGTTATGAACTCAATTGCATTCTTTTGAAAATTTGTAGGTTGAGGTCCTAACCCCCAATTTGACCATATATTTGGAGATAGGGCCTTTAAGGAGGTAATTAAGATTACATGAGGTATAGGCTGGGGCTGTAATCTAACATGACTGGTGTCCCTATAAGAAGAGAAAGAGACACCAAGAATACACAGGCACAGAGGGAAAGCCATGTGAGAACACAGCGAGAAGGTGGCTGTCTGCAAGCCAAAGAGAGAAGCCTCAGGAGAAACCAAATGTACTGACACCTGGATCTCAGACTTCCAGACTCCAGAACTGTGAGAAATAAATTTCTGTTGTTTAAGCCACCCAGTCTGTGATATTTGTTATGGCAGCTTAAGTAGACTAATACAAGGGGAAAGAAAATTCTCTGTCAATAGACATAAGAAACAATATAGCCAGACCTATAGGTATATCGATATCCATGAGTGCTTTGAGTATTTAAGAAGGAATAGGCAAGAAATTGGTGACAGAATGTGACTCAAGGGAGAAAAACTAGTGACTGAGGGGTGGGGGAGGGAAGGAGCTGCTTTTCGCTGTACATCCTTTGGTTTCTCGTGAACATTTTACTACATACTTTTTTTTTTTTTTGGACATGGAATCTGGCTGTGTCACCCAGGCTGGAGTGCTGTGGCACGATCTCAGCTCACTGCAACCTCCACCTCCCAGGTTCAAGTGGTTCTCCTGTCTCAGCCTTCCTGGTAGCTGTGATTACAGGTGCATGCCACCATGCCCAGATAATTTTTGTATTTTTTAGTAGAGACAGGTTTTTGCCATGTTGATCAGGCTGGTCTCAAACTCCTGGCCTCAAGTGATCTGCCCGTCTTAGCCTCAGTGCTGGGATTACAGGTGTGAGCCACTGCACCCGGCTGCACATGTATTTTTAATTAAAAATACAAATCCTATGTTAAAGTATTTACCAGCTGCATAATATTCCATCAAGGATTTATATTATAATTTATTTAGCCAATTATAGTCATTATACTCTCTCCCCCAATACTCTCTGTGTGTTTATATGTAATTATATATTATATACTATATGTTACATATAATAGAGTATTGTGTACATATATTCAATTACATATATGTTACAATATACATGTATATTATGTATAATAGAGTTAGTATATAATTACATGTATATTATATACTATATATTATGTATAATATATATTTATGTGTATAAAATGTATATATATGAAAAATTATAATTTCATCGCAATAGTGGGACATTAGGTTTCTTTTCAGTGTTTTGTGTGTAATTAACCATCCTAGGAACAACTTTGTACATACAAATTTTCCAGTGGTTGAAATTATTTCCTTAATGTTGATTCCCAGAAATGAAATCACTGGGTCAAAGAGTGAGAAATATTTACCAAAAATTTTATTCTTTTAGTAATATTTATGATTTTTTTCTGGTTTAAAAGAATGCATATTTGTACTACAGAATTTGCAGAATACAGAGAAGCTAAAAGAAGAAAGCAGAAATTGTGCATTCTGAGCATTCAGAGATAAGCACTCTTAAAAGTGTTTCTGTATTTTTTTCGAGGCTTTTCTCTGTGTACATGTATTTGTGGCAGTAACGTTTCTAAGGCCCAAGTGTTTTAAGGTAAGGGCTCCTATCGACTGGCCGAACAGGATAAGCGGTAGGGACCCTAGTATTAGGAACCAGTGCCTCTGTGATGGCAGTAAAATCAGAATGAATATCCCACCTGCATTGAATGGAGGACTCATCTTTTCATTTTTCCATTGCGAGGCCTGCAGTCCTCACAGCAGAGATCAGCCTTGGCAACCGGTGATTTTAGGGCTCACAGCAGAGCAAACGCTGAGCTGGTAAAAAGCCCTGTCCCCCAGAATGCACCTTGCAGGGCCTCCCCAGGCTGAGCAGGAGACAGGGCCACCCCCACCCTCACCCGCGGCGATGCTGCGGGCCCCAAAAGCAGGGGCACTGGCCTGTTCTGAATGGCGGATGCGATGCTGAGGACCCAGAACTCGCTGAGGATGCAGCCGAAAGCCAGGTGTGTGTACTGCGAGTCCTGCAGCGACACCACCCACGGGAACTCCATGCTGCTGACCAAGCCCTCCTTGAGGTCAGGACCGTAGAAAACGGAAGCTTTCTGGACGCCACAACCTGCGGAGCAGGTGCGGGGCCTCACTGCCGGGGCAAGGAGACCTCAGGACCCTCTCTTCTGCGGGCTGTCTCGATCATCACTAACGTTACCCGCAACCCCTGCTTCTTTCTTCTTCCTAGTATGTCTTCTTCACCCTAAAAGATGCTCAGTGGCATTTTTGAATCCCAAAATTATGTTAGACTACAAATAAAAACTCTCATCTATTGAACACATAACGGTACATATTGGCAATGTCTGCCACGTTTCGTGTTCATCAGCAGTTCTCAAAGCCTGGTCTGGAACCCCCGGGAGTCCTCAACACACTTTTGGGATCTGCAAGGTTAAAGCTATTTTTGTTTTCTTTTCTTTTTTTTTTTTTTTTCTTTTTTGAGAGGGGATCTCGTTGTGTCGCCCAGGCTAGAGTGCTAGGTAGGATCATAGCTCCCTGTGGCCTCAACCTCTCGGGTTCAAGCAATCCTCCTGCCTCAGCCTCTGGAGTAGTTGTGACTACAGGTGCCTGCCACCACCCCTGGCTAAATTCTTTTATTTTTAGTAGAGATGAGGTCTTGCTATGTTCCCAGGCTGATCTAGAGCCCCCTAACTCAAGAGATCCTCCCTCCTCAGCCTCCCAAAGTGTTGGGATTACAGGCATGAGCCACTGCGCCCAGCTTTAAAACTACTTTCATAAGAATGTGAAGACATTATTTGCATTTCTGCTCTCTTCATTAATGTACCATAGAATTTTCCAGAGGCTACAGGATGTCATCACTGTGATTGCTAGTAGTATGTGTGACCTTGTGCATTCCTTTTTTTATTTTTATATATTTTAAAGATGGAGCCTCACTCTGTCGCCCGACTGGAGTGCAATGGTGCGATCTCGGCTCACTGCAACCTCCGCCTCCCGAGTTCAAGTGACTCCCCTGCCTCAGCCTCCCGAGTAGCTGGGATTACAGATGCACGCCACAACGCCCAGCTAATTTTTCTATTTTTAGCAGAGATGAGGTTTTGCTCTGTTGGCCAGGCTGGTCTTGAACTCCTGACCTCAAGTGATCTGCCTGCCTCAGCCTCCCAGAGTGCTGGGATTACAGGCGTGAGCCACTGCGCCCGACCAGTGACTCCTTTTTCAGCCATGCATCCAACCACACTCAGCCCTGGCAGGTGCTGAGGTAGGGCCTGGGATTCCAAGAAAGGATTTCAGGAGCCCATCAGAGTGACATGCTGAAGAGTGATGGCGATATAGAGGGATATGTGACCCAGGGAGTGTGCCCAAAGTATAAGAGGAGGGGGCATGAATTCTGCCCAGGACATAAAGTCTGGGAGGGCTTCCCCCTGGGGGCAACCTTGCATATGAGCACCAAAAACAGTTTCCAAGCCGTGACCCTAAGAACTGATTGTAACGTACAGAATTATCATTAAAGGAGCACAGAGGACCTCTCCATCATGGGGCATCATACGACCAGACATCTCCATTAATTGACACTTGGTGACTTTGCTGGAACAATGACAGACTGATTTTAGCAAGATGATGTCTGGGAGGTCACTAAGTGCATCAGAACCACTAGAGACAGGATTCATTAGCTTTGGTCTGATTTCTCCTTGAGACGTTGGCAATCTACGGTACAAGGCATTCGCTAACCTTCCCTAATCCCACAAAAGCTTATGAGCGTGTGACCACTTTTGCTTTTTCAAAGCTCTAGTTGGCTAGTTTATCTGACCTTACAAAACCCTTAAAAGACAAGACGTAATGAGGAAATCTGACCCAGAGATGAAATGCTTGTCTTGACCCCTTAGCTGTGGCTTTTTAAGGAGGGAGAAGACCTTTCTGTGTTTTCTGGGTATCCCCTGGTCTCCTTGGGGCTGCAAGAAGACAGGGAGCTGCGGGAGGCTGAGGGAGCTGAAGGACTTACCTCTATGTGTGTGTGTGTGTGCATGTGTGTGTGAGTGTGTGAGTCCGTGTGTGTGTACACATGTGTGTGCGTGACAGTCCGTGTGTGTGCCTGTGTGTTTGTGTGTGCGTGTGTGTGTGCGCGCGCCCATATGTGTGTGTGAGTGTGAGTGTGTGTGTGTGTGTGTGCATGTGTGTGTG